>NC_136622.1:38625685-38813185 GCF_933228915.1 Telmatherina bonti
AGGTCCCCAACCAAAGTCCCCCGCAGTCAGGGGGAACAGGCCCCAGCAGGCCCAGGCCGGCAAGGGCCGACCCCGCCAGGCACCAGCCACCCAGGGCAGACAGAGCGCGGGCCCCAGGGCTCCAAGAGCCCGAGAGCAGCCCCCCGCCCCCGCAGACAGAGGGCACAGCCCACACCGACGGAGTACCAGGATCCTCAGACCACCACCTAGCGGCAGCCAGGTCGCACCCCAGTGCGCCAGCTGCGCTCCCCGGGTACAGGACCCCTCCACCCCACCCCGCCCCATACACGCTCACACCCCTCCACCCCATCCCTCTACTTCCACCCAACCACACATGCCCCACCAAACACCCCTCCACCACCCACAGCCCCCCCTCCAAACTTCACCCTCACTCACACATCCCATTCCGCATACACCCCCCCCCCCCCCCCCCCACACACACACACACACACATCTACTCATCCGCACACATCCCTATCCCCTCACCCCCCTACCCACCTATATCCCCAACCCTAATCCCCCCCCCAACTATCCCACCATCCATCTGTAACCCCATACACCCGCTCCCACACATCCTCACCTCACCCCTCCATCATGTCCCATGTGAGATGCCCCAGAGGGGGCAGAGGATAGGATGGCCCCGATCAGGGCCCCCATAATTACCGCCCACCACTCCCAGCGTCCCCCCCACCACCCCACAGATGCAGCTGACCCAGCACCCCCCCCAGGGCCGGCGACAACCCTCCTACAGCCAGGCCAGCCAAGACTTAGGTCTAATGGTTGGCAGCTCTTCCCCCACCCGTACCCCCCCCCCCCCCCCCCCCCCCCCCCCAGTAAAGCCCCGAGAATAGGGCCATGAGAGGACCCTATCACCCCTGCCTCCCCCCCCGCTTATGACTGATTGTGAAGTATGTATTAGTTGCAATTAAATTTGAGGGAAGTGCCATGCGGTGTTGGGAGAGGGACCACCTAAGCAGCCCTGCCCACCATACACTGCATGCCCCCCCCTAATTTTGTGAATTGTCAGTAACTTTATCCAAGGCTTTAACTGTTTTTCAGATGTGAAATCCACAGAAGTTAGCAAGTTAGTTCATTTCTGTGATTCTTTGGATGGAGCAATGGCGCCATCTAGCAGACACCCTCGAACAGGTTGAGATATGCATTTCAGGCTGATTAAATACACAGTGATTAAAATTATATGCTGTTGTTATTAACGACTCTGACTCAAAGTAAGAACTTGTGTGAAAATGATTTCTTGACCCACCAGGTCCGTGGAAAGTGAAAATTATTCATGAAATGTATTGAAATGTCTTGATGAAATGTCTTGTACGTGTTAACAAACCTTCTTCCCTTTTGACAGCAGGAAAACTGTTTTAAGGTTCATGTTTATAAGGATCATTCATACTTCTTCTCATCTATAAATGGATTTTATAGACATGTTTTGAGGTTGGAAAAATGTTAAGTTTAATTCCCCAAGAACTCAGTATTTCGACCAAACCTTTAGACCCCATGTCCTGACCCCTGCGCTCTGATTGGATAATCTAAAGTCCACCCCAGAGAGTCGGCAAATTTAACTGTGGGTCTTCCCGGAACTCGCTCTCTTCTTTTTTTTCCTGCTTGTTTTTTTCATCTTGTTTTGTTTTCTCTTCGTTTTCGTTTGATGTTTGCTTTAGTCGTGTTTTTGTCTGTCTGGCGCCGTGTTCATTTTTTATTACAGTAAACTCGCTCGACTGCTTAACACCAGAAAACTCATCCAATTCTGGCTGAACAATTTTTTGCTTCTGACACACCATCGAAGCTGCTCTCCCGGCCCACAAAGACTGTGACCAGTAACGTACGGATGACCCAAACGTTACTGCTCCAGCTGATCGCAGGACTTTGCCGGCATATTGCTGATTTTAATCGGAGTTGGGTCCAGCTTCAGACGTCGAACCAGGCGGTTCCAGGCGAGCTCCTGACTTCTATGGAGGTCCCCTTTGGACAAGTATCAGGACGACCACTGAATCCTTTCCCACTGGACCCAAGGTTCAGGTTCGCGACCACCAAGGCGCTGAAGTAAGGCCGACCCATTATTCCACTGTCTCCGATCCAGCTGGTGTCTTAGCAGAAGCTGCCCTTTTTAAATCCATTCCCCCGGTATCCTCCTGATAGTCTACCCTGACATAGTTAGTTAACTTCATTAGACTTGCCATATTTCCAACCTTCCTAGTTGTGTAAGTTATGTAAGCTGCTTACACAACTTTACCTTGAATAATTTCATTTTACATTTTTGTTGTTGGCTCGGCTCGAGCTTCCATACTCTCTCTCTCTCTCTCTCTCTCTCTCTCTCTCTCATCTTGGCTAATTCAGTATTTGATGCTTGCTGACGCTATTTCTGGTTTACATTATTCATTTCATTTGTGCCTGATGATTTTAACCGGTGTGGGTTTTAATAAAGTGTGTTATATTTTAAGAAGTCGTGGTAGCGTGATCGATCTTTGAGAAGTGATTTGTTCCCTCTGACGAGAACTTACAGGAAGCGTATTTTGAGACTGATGGTTATCTGTTATTAGACAAATATCATTGTCAAATTATGGTATTCCCTGCCTGACCGTATAACAAATTTAGGGCTGGGTGGTGCCCCGAGATCGTCTGCTTATCTAAGGACACAGTGAAATTAATAATTAAAACAGCCACTGTCGCTCCGACATTGGATCCCAGGTTAATGTTAATGATAATACGCAACACTGGGAATAAGACTTTACATGAGACTGGATAGGAGACTGGATATTAGGGTGTATCTAAGACAAGGGGTGAAACATGAGACTAGGTATAAGAATGGATATGAGACTCGATATAAGACTGTAAATTATACCGGATATGAGAATAGAAATGAGACTACATGAGAATGGATTTGAGGTGAGACATGAGACTAGACTGGATATGAGACTGTACATGAGACTGGATATGAGACTGGACATGAGACTGGATATGAGACTGTACATGAGACTGGATATAAGACTGTACATGAGACTG
Source organism: Telmatherina bonti (assembly GCF_933228915.1). NCBI lineage: Eukaryota > Metazoa > Chordata > Actinopteri > Atheriniformes > Telmatherinidae > Telmatherina > Telmatherina bonti. The sequence goes on from NC_136622.1 coordinate 38,628,701, forward strand.
GATATGAGACTGGATATGAGACTGAACAGGAGACTGGACATGAGACTGGATATGAGACTGGGCATGAGAGTGGAGATTAGACTGAACAGGAGACTGAACAGGAAACTGAACAGGAGACTAGACATGAGAATGGACATGAGACTGTATATGAGACTACATATGAGACTGAACAGGAGACTGGATATGACACTGAACGGGAGACTGAACATTAGACTGGACATGAGACTGGATATGAGATTGGAAATGAGACTGGACATGGGACTGAACAGGAGACTGGACATGAGACTGAACAGGAGACTGGACATGAGACTGGATATGAGACTGAAAAGGAGACTGGACATGAGACTGGATATGAGACTGAAAAGAAGAATGGACATGAGACTGGATATGAGACTGAACATGAAACTGGACGTGAAACTGGACATGAGACTGGATATGAGCCTGAACGGGAGACTGGATATAGGACAGAACATCAGGTGAGACATGAGACTGGATATAAGACTACATTATACCTGATATGAGACGAGAAATGAGACTGAACAAGAGACTGCATATGAGCTTGTACTTGAAACTGGACATGAGATATTATATATTATACAGGATATTAGACCTGATATGAAACTGAAAATCAGACGAGACATAACACTGGACATTAAACTGGACATGAGATTGAACATGACACTGGACATGACACTGGACATGAGACTGGACATGAGACTGGATATGAGACAGTACATGAGACTGGTTATGAGACTGTACATGAGACTGGAAATTAGACTGGAAATTAGACTGGACATGAGACTGGAAATGAGACTGGAAATGAGACTGTACATGAGACTGAACATGAGACTGACATGAGACTGGACATGAGACTGGACATGAGACAGTACATGAGACTGGTTATGAGACTGTACATGAGACTGGAAATTAGACTGGACATGAGACTGGAAATTAGACTGGACATGAGACTGGATATGAGACAGTACATGAGACTGGTTATGAGACTGTACATGAGACTGGAAATTAGACTGGAAATTAGACTGGACATGAGACTGGAAATGAGACTGTACATGAGACTGGAAATGAGACTGAACATGAGACTGGACATGAGACTGAACATGAGACTGGACATGAGACTGGACATGAGACTGGATATGAGACTGAACATGGGACTGGACATGAGACTGGACATGAAACTGAATAGGAGACTGAACCGGAGACTGGATATGAGACTGGACATGAGATTGAACCCGACATTGAACATGAGACTGGATATGAGACTTGACATGAGACTTGACATGAGACTTGACACGAGACTTGACATGAGACTGGATATGAGACTGAAAAGGAAGCTGGATATGAGACTGGATATGAGATTGAACAGGACACTGAACATGAGACTGGATATGAGAGTGGACATGAGACTGGACATGAGCCTGGACATGAGACTGAATAGGACGCTGGATATGAGACTGAACAGGAGACTGGATATGAGAATTGACATGAGCCTGGACATGAGACTGAATATGAGACTGAATAGGAGACTGAACAGGAGACTGAACAGCAGACTGGACATGAGACTGGTTATGAGACTGTACATGAGACTGGAAATTAGACTGGACATGAGACTGGAAATGAGACTGTACATGAGACTGGAAATGAGACTGTACATGAGACTGAACATGAGACTGGATATGAGACTGTACATGAGATTGAACCCGACATTGAACATGAGACTGGATATGAGACTTGACATGAGACTTGACATGAGACTTGACACGAGACTTGACATGAGACTGGATATGAGACTGAAAAGGAAGCTGGATATGAGACTGGATATGAGATTGAACAGGAGACTGAACATGAGACTGAACATGAGACTGGATATGAGACTGGATGTGAGACTGGATATGAAACTGACCAGGAGACTGAACATGAGACTGGATATGAGAGTGGACATGAGACTGGACATGAGACTGGATATGAGACTAAACAGGAGACTGAACAGCAGACTGAACATGAGACTGGACAGGAGATTGGACATGAGACTGAATATTAGACTGGATATGAGACTGGACATGAAACTGGATGTGAGACTGGATATGAAACTGACCAGGAGACTGAACATGAGACTGGATATGAGAGTGGACATGAGACTGGACATGAGACTGGATATGAGACTAAACAGGAGACTGAACAGCAGACTGAACAAGAGACTGAACAGCAGACTGAACAGGAGACTGGATATGAGACTGGATATGAGACTGACTGGGAGACTGAACAGGAGACTGGATATGAGACTGGACATGAGACTGGAAAGGAGACTGAATATAAGACTGAAAATGAGACTGGACAGGAGACTGGATATGAGACTGGATATGAGACTGAACAGGAGACTGGACATGAGACTGTACATGAGACTGGAAATTAGACTGGACATGAGACTGGACATGAGACTGGAAATGAGACTGGAAATGAGACTGTACATGAGACTGAACATGAGACTGGACATGAGACTGGACATGAGACTGGACATGAGACTGAACATGAAACTGGACGTGAAACTGGACATGAGACTGGATATGAGACAATACATGAGACTGGTTATGAGACTGTACATGAGACTGGAAATTAGACTGGACATGAGACTGGATATGAGACAGTACATGAGACTGGTTATGAGACTGTACATGAGACTGGAAATTAGACTGGAAATTAGACTGTACATGAGACTGGAAATGAGACTGAACATGAGACTGGACATGAGACTGAACATGAGACTGGACATGAGACTGGACATGAGACTGGACATGAGACTGGATATGAGACTGAACATGGGACTGGACATGAGACTGGACATGAAACTGAATAGGAGACTGAACCGGAGACTGGATATGAGACTGGACATGAGATTGAACCCGACATTGAACATGAAACTTGATATGATACTTGACATGAGACTTGACATGAGACTTGACACGAGACTTGACATGAGACTGGATATGAGACTGAAAAGGAAGCTGGATATGAGACTGGATATGAGATTGAACAGGAGACTGAACATGAGACTGGATATGAGAGTGGACATGAGACTGGACATGAGCCTGGACATGAGACTGAATAGGACGCTGGATATGAGACTGAACAGGAGACTGGATATGAGAATTGACATGAGCCTGGACATGAGACTGAATATGAGACTGAATAGGAGACTGAACAGGAGACTGAACAGCAGACTGGACATGAGACTGGTTATGAGACTGTACATGAGACTGGAAATTAGACTGGACATGAGACTGGAAATGAGACTGTACATGAGACTGGAAATGAGACTGTACATGAGACTGAACATGAGACTGGATATGAGACTGTACATGAGATTGAACCCGACATTGAACATGAGACTGGATATGAGACTTGACATGAGACTTGACATGAGACTTGACACGAGACTTGACATGAGACTGGATATGAGACTGAAAAGGAAGCTGGATATGAGACTGGATATGAGATTGAACAGGAGACTGAACCGGAGACTGAACATGAGACTGGATATGAGACTGGATGTGAGACTGGATATGAAACTGACCAGGAGACTGAACATGAGACTGGACAGGAGATTGGACATGAGACTGAATATTAGACTGGATATGAGACTGGACATGAAACTGGATGTGAGACTGGATATGAAACTGACCAGGAGACTGAACATGAGACTGGATATGAGAGTGGACATGAGACTGGACATGAGACTGGATATGAGACTAAACAGGAGACTGAACAGCAGACTGAACAAGAGACTGAACAGCAGACTGAACAGGAGACTGGATATGAGACTGGATATGAGACTGACTGGGAGACTGAACAGGAGACTGGATATGAGACTGGATATGAGACTGGACATGAGACTGGAAAGGAGACTGAATATAAGACTGAAAATGAGACTGGACAGGAGACTGGATATGAGACTGGAAATGAGACTGAACATGAGACTGGACATGAGACTGAACATGAGACTGGACATGAGACTGGACATGAGACTGGACATGAGACTGGATATGAGACTGAACATGGGACTGGACATGAGACTGGACATGAAACTGAATAGGAGACTGAACCGGAGACTGGATATGAGACTGGACATGAGATTGAACCCGACATTGAACATGAAACTTGATATGATACTTGACATGAGACTTGACATGAGACTTGACACGAGACTTGACATGAGACTGGATATGAGACTGAAAAGGAAGCTGGATATGAGACTGGATATGAGATTGAACAGGAGACTGAACATGAGACTGGATATGAGAGTGGACATGAGACTGGACATGAGCCTGGACATGAGACTGAATAGGACGCTGGATATGAGACTGAACAGGAGACTGGATATGAGAATTGACATGAGCCTGGACATGAGACTGAATATGAGACTGAATAGGAGACTGAACAGGAGACTGAACAGCAGACTGGACATGAGACTGGTTATGAGACTGTACATGAGACTGGAAATTAGACTGGACATGAGACTGGAAATGAGACTGTACATGAGACTGGAAATGAGACTGTACATGAGACTGAACATGAGACTGGATATGAGACTGTACATGAGATTGAACCCGACATTGAACATGAGACTGGATATGAGACTTGACATGAGACTTGACATGAGACTTGACACGAGACTTGACATGAGACTGGATATGAGACTGAAAAGGAAGCTGGATATGAGACTGGATATGAGATTGAACAGGAGACTGAACCGGAGACTGAACATGAGACTGGATATGAGACTGGATGTGAGACTGGATATGAAACTGACCAGGAGACTGAACATGAGACTGGACAGGAGATTGGACATGAGACTGAATATTAGACTGGATATGAGACTGGACATGAAACTGGATGTGAGACTGGATATGAAACTGACCAGGAGACTGAACATGAGACTGGATATGAGAGTGGACATGAGACTGGACATGAGACTGGATATGAGACTAAACAGGAGACTGAACAGCAGACTGAACAAGAGACTGAACAGCAGACTGAACAGGAGACTGGATATGAGACTGGATATGAGACTGACTGGGAGACTGAACAGGAGACTGGATATGAGACTGGATATGAGACTGGACATGAGACTGGAAAGGAGACTGAATATAAGACTGAAAATGAGACTGGACAGGAGACTGGATATGAGACTGGATATGAGACTGAACAGGAGACTGGACATGAGACTGGACATGAGACTGACCAGGAGACTGGATATGAGACTGAATAGGAAACTGGAAATGAGACTGAATAGGAGACTAAACAGGAGACTGGATATGAGACTGAACATGAGCCTGGACATGAGACTGAACAGAAGACTGGACATGAGACTGGACATGAGACTGAACAGAAGACTGGACATGAGACTGGACATGAGACAAAACAGAAGACTGGACATGAGACTGGACAGGAGATTGGACATGAGACTGAATATTAGACTGGATATGAGACTGGACATGAAACTGGAAATGAGACTGGACATGAGACTGAACAGGAGACTGGATTTGAGACTGGACATGAGACTGGACATGAGACTGAACAGGAGACTGGACATGAGACTGGACATGAGACTGGACATGAGACTGAACAGGAGACTGAACAGGAGACTGGACATCGGACTGGACATGAGACTGGACATGAAACTGGAAATGAGACTGGACATGAGACTGAATAGGAGACCGGATTTGAGACTGGACATGAGACTGGACATGAGACTGGACATGAGACTGAACAGGAGACTGGACATCGGACTGGACATGAGACTGGACATGAAACTGGAAATGAGACTGGACATGAGACTGAACAGGAGACCGGATTTGAGACTGGACATGAGACTGAACAGGAGACTGGACATGAGACTGGACATGAGACTGGACATGAGACTGAACAGGAGACTGGACATGAGACTGGACATGAGACTGAACAGGAGACTGAACAGCAAACTGAACAGCAGACTGACCAGGAGACTGGATATGAGACTGAATAGGAAACTGGAAATGAGACTGAATAGGAGACTAAACATGAGACTGGATATGAGACTAAACATGAGACTGGATATGAGACTGGACATGAGACTGGACATGAAACTGGATGTGAGACTGGATATGAAACTGACCAGGAGACTGAACATGAGACTGGATATGAGAGTGGACAGGAGACTGGACATGAGACTGGACATGAGACTGGACATGAGACTGACCAGGAGACTGGATATGAGACTGAATAGGAAACTGGAAATGAGACTGAATAGGAGACTAAACATGAGACTGGATATGAGACTGAACATGAGCCTGGACATGAGACTGAACAGGAGACTGGATTTGAGACTGGACATGAGACTGGACATGAGACTGAACAGGAGACTGGACATGAGACTGGACATGAGACTGGACATGAGACTGAACAGGAGACTGAACAGGAGACTGGACATCGGACTGGACATGAGACTGGACATGAAACTGGAAATGAGACTGGACATGAGACTGAACAGGAGACCGGATTTGAGACTGGACATGAGACTGGACATGAGACTGGACATGAGACTGAACAGGAGACTGGACATCGGACTGGACATGAGACTGGACATGAAACTGGAAATGAGACTGGACATGAGACTGAACAGGAGACTGGACATGAGACTGAACAGGAGACCGGATTTGAGACTGGACATGAGACTGAACAGGAGACTGGACATGAGACTGGACATGAGACTGGACATGAGACTGAACAGGAGACTGGACATGAGACTGGACATGAGACTGAACAGGAGACTGAACAGCAAACTGAACAGCAGACTGACCAGGAGACTGGATATGAGACTGAATAGGAAACTGGAAATGAGACTGAATAGGAGACTAAACATGAGACTGGATATGAGACTAAACATGAGACTGGATATGAGACTGGACATGAGACTGGACATGAAACTGGATGTGAGACTGGATATGAAACTGACCAGGAGACTGAACATGAGACTGGATATGAGAGTGGACAGGAGACTGGACATGAGACTGGACATGAGACTGACCAGGAGACTGGATATGAGACTGAATAAGAAACTGGAAATGAGACTGAATAGGAGACTAAAAGTGAGACTGGATATGAGACTGAACATGAGCCTGGACATGAGACTGAACAGAAGACTGGACATGAGACTGGACATGAGACTGAACAGAAGACTGGACATGAGACTGGACAGGAGATTGGACATGAGACTGAATAGGAGACCGGATATGAGATTGGACATGAGACTGAATATTAGACTGGATATGAGACTGAACAGGAGACTGGATTTGAGACTGGACATGAGACTGGACATGAGACTGAACAGGAGACTGGACATGAGACTGGACCTGAGACTGAACAGGAGACTGGACATCGGACTGGACATGAGACTGGACATGAAACTGGAAATGAGACTGAACAAGAGACCGGATTTGAGACTGGACATGAGACTGGACATGAGACTGAACAGGAGACTGGACATGAGACTGGACATGAGACTGAACAGGAGACTGAACATGAGACTGGATATGAGAGTGGACATGAGACTGGACATGAGCCTGGACATGAGACTGAATAGGACGCTGGATATGAGACTGAACAGGAGACTGGATATGAGAATTGACATGAGCCTGGACATGAGACTGAATATGAGACTGAATAGGAGACTGAACAGGAGACTGAACAGCAGACTGGACATGAGACTGGTTATGAGACTGTACATGAGACTGGAAATTAGACTGGACATGAGACTGGAAATGAGACTGTACATGAGACTGGAAATGAGACTGTACATGAGACTGAACATGAGACTGGATATGAGACTGTACATGAGATTGAACCCGACATTGAACATGAGACTGGATATGAGACTTGACATGAGACTTGACATGAGACTTGACACGAGACTTGACATGAGACTGGATATGAGACTGAAAAGGAAGCTGGATATGAGACTGGATATGAGATTGAACAGGAGACTGAACCGGAGACTGAACATGAGACTGGATATGAGACTGGATGTGAGACTGGATATGAAACTGACCAGGAGACTGAACATGAGACTGGACAGGAGATTGGACATGAGACTGAATATTAGACTGGATATGAGACTGGACATGAAACTGGATGTGAGACTGGATATGAAACTGACCAGGAGACTGAACATGAGACTGGATATGAGAGTGGACATGAGACTGGACATGAGACTGGATATGAGACTAAACAGGAGACTGAACAGCAGACTGAACAAGAGACTGAACAGCAGACTGAACAGGAGACTGGATATGAGACTGGATATGAGACTGACTGGGAGACTGAACAGGAGACTGGATATGAGACTGGATATGAGACTGGACATGAGACTGGAAAGGAGACTGAATATAAGACTGAAAATGAGACTGGACAGGAGACTGGATATGAGACTGGATATGAGACTGAACAGGAGACTGGACATGAGACTGGACATGAGACTGACCAGGAGACTGGATATGAGACTGAATAGGAAACTGGAAATGAGACTGAATAGGAGACTAAACAGGAGACTGGATATGAGACTGAACATGAGCCTGGACATGAGACTGAACAGAAGACTGGACATGAGACTGGACATGAGACTGGACATGAGACAAAACAGAAGACTGGACATGAGACTGGACAGGAGATTGGACATGAGACTGAATATTAGACTGGACATGAGACTGGACATGAAACTGGAAATGAGACTGGACATGAGACTGAACAGGAGACTGGATTTGAGACTGGACATGAGACTGGACATGAGACTGAACAGGAGACTGGACATGAGACTGGACATGAGACTGGACATGAGACTGAACAGGAGACTGAACAGGAGACTGGACATCGGACTGGACATGAGACTGGACATGAAACTGGAAATGAGACTGGCCATGAGACTGAACAGGAGACCGGATTTGAGACTGGACATGAGACTGGACATGAGACTGGACATGAGACTGAACAGGAGACTGGACATCGTACTGGACATGAGACTGGACATGAAACTGGAAATGAGACTGGACATGAGACTGAACAGGAGACCGGATTTGAGACTGGACATGAGACTGAACAGGAGACTGGACATGAGACTGGACATGAGACTGGACATGAGACTGAACAGGAGACTGGACATGAGACTGGACATGAGACTGAACAGGAGACTGAACAGCAAACTGAACAGCAGACTGACCAGGAGACTGGATATGAGACTGAATAGGAAACTGGAAATGAGACTGAATAGGAGACTAAACATGAGACTGGATATGAGACTAAACATGAGACTGGATATGAGACTGGACATGAGACTGGACATGAAACTGGATGTGAGACTGGATATGAAACTGACCAGGAGACTGAACATGAGACTGGATATGAGAGTGGACAGGAGACTGGACATGAGACTGACCAGGAGACTGGATATGAGACTGAATAGGAAACTGGAAATGAGACTGAATAGGAGACTAAACATGAGACTGGATATGAGACTGAACATGAGCCTGGACATGAGACTGAACAGAAGACTGGACATGAGACTGGACATGAGACTGAACAGAAGACTGGACATGAGACTGGACAGGAGATTGGACATGAGACTGAATAGGAGACCGGATATGAGATTGGACATGAGACTGAATATTAGACTGGATATGAGACTGAACAGGAGACTGGATTTGAGACTGGACATGAGACTGGACATGAGACTGAACAGGAGACTGGACATGAGACTGGACCTGAGACTGAACAGGAGACTGGACATCGGACTGGACATGAGACTGGACATGAAACTGGAAATGAGACTGAACAAGAGACCGGATTTGAGACTGGACATGAGACTGGACATGAGACTGAACAGGAGACTGGACATGAGACTGGACATGAGACTGAACAGGAGACTGGACATGAGACTGAACAGGAGACTGGATATGAGACTGGACATGAGACTGAACAGGAGACTGGATATGAGACTGGACATGAGACTGGACATGAGACTGAACAGGAGACTGGACATGAGACTGAACAGGAGACTGGACATGAGACTGAACAGGAGACTGGATATGAGACTGGACATGAGACTGGACATGCGACTGAACAGGAGACCGGATTTGAGACTGGACATGAGATTGGACATGAGACTGAATATTAGACTGGACATGAGACTGAACAGGAGACCGGATTTGAGACTGGACATGAGACTGGACATGAGACTGAACAGGAGACTGGATATGAGACTGGACATGAGACTGAACAGGAGACTGGATATGAGACTGGACATGAGATTGGACATGAGACTGAATATTAGACTGGACATTAGACTGAACAGGAGACCGGATTTGAGACTGGACATGAGACTGGACATGAGACTGAACAGGAGACCGGATTTGAGACTGGACATGAGATTGGACATGAGACTGAATATTAGACTGGACATGAGACTGAACAGGAGACCGGATTTGAGACTGGACATGAGACTGGACATGAGACTGAACAGGAGACTGGATATGAGACTGGACATGAGACTGAACAGGAGACTGGATATGAGACTGGACATGAGATTGGACATGAGACTGAATATTAGACTGGACATGAGACTGAACAGGAGACTGAACAGCAAACTGAACAGCAGACTGACCAGGAGACTGGATATGAGACTGAATAGGAAACTGGAAATGAGACTGAATAGGAGACTAAACATGAGACTGGATATGAGACTAAACATGAGACTGGATATGAGACTGGACATGAGACTGGACATGAAACTGGATGTGAGACTGGATATGAAACTGACCAGGAGACTGAACATGAGACTGGATATGAGAGTGGACAGGAGACTGGACATGAGACTGGACATGAGACTGGACATGAGACTGACCAGGAGACTGGATATGAGACTGAATAGGAAACTGGAAATGAGACTGAATAGGAGACTAAACATGAGACTGGATATGAGACTGAACATGAGCCTGGACATGAGACTGAACAGAAGACTGGACATGAGACTGGACATGAGACTGAACAGAAGACTGGACATGAGACTGGACAGGAGATTGGACATGAGACTGAATAGGAGACCGGATATGAGATTGGACATGAGACTGAATATTAGACTGGATATGAGACTGAACAGGAGACTGGATTTGAGACTGGACATGAGACTGGACATGAGACTGAACAGGAGACTGGACATGAGACTGGACATGAGACTGAACAGGAGACTGGACATCGGACTGGACATGAGACTGGACATGAAACTGGAAATGAGACTGAACAAGAGACCGGATTTGAGACTGGACATGAGACTGGACATGAGACTGAACAGGAGACTGGACATGAGACTGGACATGAGACTGAACAGGAGACTGGACATGAGACTGAACAGGAGACTGGATATGAGACTGGACATGAGACTGAACAGGAGACTGGATATGAGACTGGACATGAGACTGGACATGAGACTGAACAGGAGACTGGACATGAGACTGAACAGGAGACTGGACATGAGACTGAACAGGAGACTGGATATGAGACTGGACATGAGACTGGACATGCGACTGAACAGGAGACCGGATTTGAGACTGGACATGAGATTGGACATGAGACTGAATATTAGACTGGACATGAGACTGAACAGGAGACCGGATTTGAGACTGGACATGAGACTGGACATGAGACTGAACAGGAGACTGGATATGAGACTGGACATGAGACTGAACAGGAGACTGGATATGAGACTGGACATGAGATTGGACATGAGACTGAATATTAGACTGGACATGAGACTGAACAGGAGACCGGATTTGAGACTGGACATGAGACTGGACATGAGACTGAACAGGAGACCGGATTTGAGACTGGACATGAGATTGGACATGAGACTGAATATTAGACTGGACATGAGACTGAACAGGAGACCGGATTTGAGACTGGACATGAGACTGGACATGAGACTGAACAGGAGACTGGACATGAGACTCGACATGAGACTGAACAGGAGACTGGATATGAGACTGGACATGAGACTGGACATGCGACTGAACAGGAGACCGGATTTGAGACTGGACATGAGATTGGACATGAGACTGAATATTAGACTGGACATGAGACTGAACAGGAGACCGGATTTGAGACTGGACATGAGACTGGACATGAGACTGAACAGGAGACTGGACATGAGACTGGACATGAGACTGAACAGGAGACTGGACATGAGACTGGACATGAGACTGAACAGGAGACTGAACAGGAGACTGGATATGAGACTGGACATGAGACTGGACATGAGACTGAACAGGAGACTGAACAGGAGACTGGATATGAGACTGAACATGAGACTGGATATGAGACTGGATATGAGACGGAACAGGAGACTGGACATGAGACTGGACATGAGACTGAACAGGAGACTGGACATGAGACTGAACAGGAGACTGGACATGAGACTGAACAGGAGACTGGATATGAGACTGGACATGAGACTGAACAGGAGACCGGATTTGAGACTGGACATGAGACTGGACATGAGACTGGATATGAGACTGGATATGAGACGGAACAGGAGACTGGACATGAGACTGGACATGAGACTGAACAGGAGACTGGACATGAGACTGGACATGAGACTGAACAGGAGACTGGACATGAGACTGAACAGGAGACTGGACATGAGACTGGACATGAGACTGGACATGAGACTGGATATGAGACTGGACATGAGACTGGATATGAGACTGGATATGAGACGGAACAGGAGACTGGACATGAGACTGGACATGAGACTGAACAGGAGACTGGACATGAGACTGAACAGGAGACTGGATATGAGACTGGACATGAGACTGAACAGGAGACCGGATTTGAGACTGGACATGAGACTGGACATGAGACTGGATATGAGACTGGATATGAGACTGAACAGGAGACTGGACATGAGACCGAACAGGAGACCGGATTTGAGACTGGACATGAGACTGGACATGAGACTGGACAGGAGACTGGACATGAGACTGAACAGGAGACCGGATTTGAGACTGGACATGAGACTGGACATGAGACTGGACATGAGACTGGATATGAGACGGAACAGGAGACTGGACATGAGACTGGACATGAGACTGAACAGGAGACTGGACATGAGACTGGACATGAGACTGGATATGAGACGGAACAGGAGACTGGACATGAGACTGGACATGAGACTGAACAGGAGACTGGACATGAGACTGAACAGGAGACTGGATATGAGACTGGACATGAGACTGAACAGGAGACCGGATTTGAGACTGGACATGAGACTGGATATGAGACTGGATATGAGACGGAACAGGAGACTGGACATGAGACTGGACATGAGACTGAACACGAGACCGGATTTGAGACTGGACATGAGACTGGACATGAGACTGGATATGAGACTGAACATGAGACTGGATATGAGACTGGATATGAGACTGAACATGAGACTGGACATGAGACTGGATATGAGACTGAACATGAGACTGGATATGAGACTGGATATGAGACTGGATATGAGACGGAACAGGAGACTGGACATGAGACTTAACAGGAGACTGGATATAAGACTGAACATGAGACTGGATATGAGACTGAACATGAGACTGGACATGAGACTGGATATGAGACTGAACATGAGACTGGATATGAGACTGGATATGAGACTGGATATGAGACGGAACAGGAGACTGGACATGAGACTTAACAGGAGACTGGATATAAGACTGAACATGAGACTGGATATGAGACTGGATATGAGACGGAACAGGAGACTGGATATAAAACCTGCAGAATACTTAACTCGAAACTGATTCTTATGATGCAGGAAAACGGACAGCAGCACTGTTCCACAGACACACTGCCTACCCTCTGTTCCACTGTTTTCTTCCAGCCAGCTGACTGGATCACAATTGTCCTCTGTCTCATGTCAGTCCCAGAGTTCACCGACCAGCCCAGCCAGCTCAGGGGGTACTCCATTCACACCCGACTCTCTAAAGGTCCCCGTGGGTTTGGGTTTAACATTGTCGGAGGGAGTCGACCCAGAGAATTTCTACAAGTGTACAGCGTCACACCTGGAGGACCTCCTGCCCTCAGCACAGGTATGTCTACAGGCCCACTTGGATTTGGTTCTGATCAGCTGATCAAAATCAGAACCTGAATCTGATTCAAAGGAAGAGAAATTCAGAATATCTGAATAAGTGAAAAATTGCTTCCATTCTCACAGCTTCATTGAAAGTCTCAGGATCTAGAGCAGGGGTGTCCAAAGTCGGTCCTCGAGGGCCGCTGTCCTGCAGGTTTCCCATGTATTCCTGTTCCAACACATCTAGCTTCCACTAAATGGATCAAACAACCAATGACGTCCACAACTGATTAAGCTCTACTACTAATTAATTTGAATCAGGTGTGTCTGAGCAGGGATACATTGAAAACCTGCAGGATTCTGGCCCTCGAGGACCGGAGCTGGACACCTCTGATCTAGAGGTATCATTGTGCTGTCGAGTCCATATCTCATCCTGACTGCACGAACCAGACAGGCTGAAGGAGGACAAGGTTCATATATGAGACCTGTCTAATCTGTTAACTGTACCATTCAGCAGACAGCAGAGACCAGTGAAAACTCCACAAAGTTTGACTTTATATTACATCTCTGTCCAACAAGTTACTGTCAGTTAATGACACCATCATTTCTCACAGTTTAGGAAAAGAGGAGGAGAAGCTGCTTTATTTAAAGAGTCCTTCCTTCCAGAGCTGGGCAATCAATCAGATTTTAATCTCAGTACGATCTGGGTTTCCAACGATGATAAAACTAAAAGTGTGTGATTATTTTTCTCTCTGCAGTTTCCTCTCCTGCTGTCTTCAGCTGCTAATCGAGCGTCTCTGGCGTTGCAGCGCTGTGCTGTAAACTCCTCCCACAGCCGCTTTGCTTTCATTCAGACACTGTTGCCAACTTGGAGACTTTCTGCTAAATCTGGAGACTTTTTTTGTTAAAAGTGATAAATCTAGCAGCTTTTACTGGAGTTATTAGAGACTTTTCTGGTGTTTTGGCGACTGACTTGAAGGCACATATTGTTCTGCAGTTACTGTAAGGAAGGAGCAGCGGGAGCCTCTCCCCGTCCTAAAGCACTCCCAGGCGGCCAGTCTCAGTCGGCTCCGGCTGCAGGTCAATGTAGAATAACTGCAGTAGGTTGTGGAAGTTCACCTAAACATAGTTTATACCATTGTCAGTGACAACTGGCTGCATTATTTTCCTATACATAGTTCGGCCAGTTAAACACTGTAACATCCCTCTGTTACGGGGCGTTACCATAGCAACGCGTTAACCAGCTGGTTCAGATCAGCTGCTTTTAACAGGTGAATGAGAGAAACGCGCTGCAGCCTGACAGCGGTTGTTTGGTATAAAACGTACATCCAGGCCGACACCTATGGTCATGAGCTGTGGGTCGTGACCGAAAGAACGAGATCTCGTATACAGGCGGCTGAAATGAGTTTCCTCCGCAGGGTGGCCGGGCTCTCCCTTAGAGATAGGGTGAGGAGCTCGGTCATCCGGGAGGAGATCAGAGTAGAGCCGCTGCTCCTTCGCATTGAGAGGAACCAGTTGAGGTGGCTCGGGCATCTGGTCAGGATGCCTCCTGGACCTCCCTGGTGAGGTGTTCCAGGCACGTCCCTCTGGGAGGAGACCCCGGGGAAGACCCAGGACACGCTGGAGGGATTATATCTCTCGGCTGGCCTGGGAACGCCTCGGGATCCCCCCCACAGAGTTGGTAAATGTGGCTGGAGAGAGGGAAGTCTGGGCTTCCCTGCTTAGGCTGCTGCCCCCGCGACCCGACCCCGGATAAGCAGGAGATGATGGATGGAAGGATCAAGAAATATCTTGAGCAAACAGAAGACACAATGGGAAAATATAAATATGGTAACAAACCTAAATAGACAGGCACAAGTGGAGGAAAAGAACAAGAATGCAAACAATTCCTGCATCTGTTTGCTATGATTAAGAAAAAAAAACTTACCAATCCTCTAACATTTCAGCCCAGAGTTCCTTTGCATCCAGAAATGCAATAAATTTGCCAACATTTTTAGTAAAAAATGCTACGAAAATAATAATGGTACACCGCCAATGAAAACTAGTCTATGTCCAGGACATAGAAATAACTCTAATTTTATGTCAGAATTTATTCTGAATGATTTAACAATTTTACAGGAAACAGTTTGGTGTTTGAAGTCAACAACATGATCTCTGGACATTATACAACCACACAACACACAGACTCTACAGTAGATGCTTCCACTATGAACAACCACAGACATGTCTAACCAGCTACAGACCAGTCTCTAACCAGTTACAGACCAGTCTCTAACCAGCTACAGACCAGTCTCTAACCAGCTACAGACCAGCCTCTAACCAGCTTCAGACACGTCTCTAACCAGGTACAGATAAGTCTCTAACCAGCTACAGACAAGTCTCTAACCAGCTACAGACCAGTCTCTAACCAGCTACAGACCAGTCTCTAACCAGTTACAGACCTGTCTCTAACCAGCTACAGACCTGTCTCTAACCAGCTACAGACCTGTCTCTAACCAGCTACAGACCAGTCTCTAACCAGCTACAGACCAGTCTCTAACCAGTTACAGACCAGTCTCTAACCAGCTACAGACCAGTCTCTAACCAGCTACAGACCAGTCTCTAACCAGTTATAGACCAGTCTCTCACCAGCTACAGACCAGTCTCTAACCAGTTACAGACCAGTATCTAACCAGTTACAGACCAGTCTCTAACCAGCTACAGACCAGCCTCTAACCAGCTTCAGACACATCTCTAACCAGCTACAGACCAGTCTCTAACCAGTTACAGACCAGTGTCTAACCAGTTACAGACCAGTCTCTAACCAGCTACAGACCAGCCTCTAACCAGCTTCAGACACGTCTCTAACCAGTTACAGACAAGTCTCTAACCAGTTACAGACCTGTCTCTCACCAGTTACAGACCAGTCTCTAACCAGCTACAGACCTGTCTCTAACCAGTTACAGACCTGTCTCTCACCAGTTACAGACCAGTCTCTAACCAGCTACAGACCAGTCTCTAACCAGCTACAGACCAGTCTCTAACCAGCTATAGACCAGTCTCTAACCAGCTACAGACCCGTCTCTCACCAGTTACAGACCTGTCTCTAACCAGCTACAGACCAGCCTCTAACCAGCTACAGACCAGCCTCTAACCAGCTTCAGACCCGTCTCTAACCAGCTACAGACCAGTCTCTAACCAGCTACAGACCAGTCTCTAACCAGTTACAGACCAGTCTCTAACCAGCTTCAGACCCGTCTCTAACCAGTTACAGACCAGTCTCTAACCAGCTTCAGACCCGTCTCTAACCAGTTACAGACCCGTCTCTACCCAGTTACAGACCCGTCTCTCACCAGCTACAGACCAGTCTCTAACCAGCTATAGACCAGTCTCTAACCAGCTTCAGACACGTCTCTAACCAGCTACAGACCAGTCTCTAACCAGCTATAGACCAGTCTCTAACCAGCTTCAGACACGTCTCTAACCAGCTACAGACCAGTCTGTAACCAGCTACAGACCAGTCTGTAACCAGTTACAGACCAGTATCTAACCAGTTACAGACCAGTCTCTAACCAGCTACAGACAAGTCTCTAACCAGTTACAGACCTGTCTCTAACCAGCTTCAGACCCCTTCTCTAACCAGTTACAGACCTGTCTCTAACCAGTTATAGACCTGTCTCCAACCAGCTACAGACCAGTCTCTAACCAGTTACAGACCAGTCTCTAACCAGCTAGAGACCAGCCTCTAACCAGCTTCAGACACGTCTCTAACCAGCTACAGACAAGTCTCTAACCAGTTACAGACCTGTCTCTAACCAGCTTCAGACCCCTTCTCTAACCAGTTACAGACCTGTCTCTAACCACTTACCGACCTGTCTCTCACCAGTTACAGACCAGTCTCTAACCAGCTACAGACCTGTCTCTAACCAGTTACAGACCTGTCTCTAACCAGCTTCAGACCCCTTCTCTAACCAGTTACAGACCTGTCTCTAACCACTTACCGACCTGTCTCTCACCAGTTACAGACCAGTCTCTAACCAGCTACAGACATGTCTCTAACCAGCTTCAGACCTGTCTCTAACCAGTTACAGACCCGGCTCTAACCAGTTACAGACCTGTCTCTAACCAGCTACAGACCTGTCTCTAACCAGCTACAGACCTGTCTCTAACCAGCTTCAGACCCGTCTCTAACCAGTTACAGACCTGTCTCTAACCAGCTTCAGACCCGTCTCTAACCAGTTACAGACCCGTCTCTAACCAGTTACAGACCTGTCTCTAACCAGTTACAGACCTGTCTCTAACCAGCTTCAGACCCGTCTCTAACCAGTTACAGACCTGTCTCTAACCAGCTTCAGACCCGTCTCTAACCAGTTACAGACCCGTCTCTAACCAGTTACAGACCTGTCTCTAACCAGCTACAGACCAGTCTCTAACCAGCTAAGGACCCGTCTCTAACCAGTTACAGACCTGTCTCTAACCAGCTACAGACCAGTCTCTAACCAGTTACAGACCTGTCTCTAACCAGCTACAGACCAGTCTCTGACCAGCTACAGACCTGTCTCTCACCAGTTACAGACCAGTCTCTAACCAGCTACAGACCTGTCTCTAACCAGCTTCAGACCCGTCTCTAATCAGTTACAGACCTGTCTCTAACCAGCTACAGACCCGTCTCTAACCAGTTACAGACCCGTCTCTAACCAGCTACAGACCAGTCTCTAACCAGTTACAGACCCGTCTCTACCCAGTTACAGACCAGTCTCTAACCAGCTACAGACCCGTCTCTAACCAGCTTCAGACCCGTCTCTAACCAGTTACAGACCCGTCTCTACCCAGTTACAGACCCGTCTCTACCCAGTTACAGACCCGTCTCTAACCAGCTACAGACCAGTCTTTAACCAGCTATAGACCAGTCTCTAACCAGCTACAGACAAGTCTCCAACCAGTTACAGACCTGTCTCTAACCAGTTATAGGCCTGTCTCTAACCAGTTATAGACCCGTCTCTAACCAGCTTCAGACCCGTCTCTAACCAGTAACAGACCTGTCTCTAACCAGCTACAGACCAGCCTCTAACCAGCTATAGACCAGTCTCTAACCAGTTACAGACCTGTCTCTAACCAGCTACAGACTAGCCTCTAACCAGCTTCAGACCCGTCTCTAACCAGTTACAGACCAGTCTCTAACCAGCTACAGACCAGCCTCTAACCAGCTTCAGACCCGTCTCTAACCAGTTACAGACCTGTCTCTAACCAGCTACAGACCAGTCTCTAACCAGCTATAGACCAGTCTCTAACCAGCTACAGACAAGACTCCAACCAGTTACAGACCTGTCTCTAACCATTTATAGGCCTGTCTCTAACCAGTTATAGACCCGTCTCTAACCAGCTTCAGACCCGTCTCTAACCAGTTACAGACCAGTCTCTAACCAGCTACAGACCCGTCTCTAACCAGTTACAGACCAGTCTCTAACCAGTTACAGACCAGTCTCTAACCAGCTTCAGACCAGTCTCTAACCAGCTTCAGACCCGTCTCTAACCAGTTACAGACCCGTCTCTACCCAGTTACAGACCCGTCTCTCACCAGCTACAGACCAGTCTCTAACCAGCTATAGACCAGTCTCTAACCAGCTTCAGACCCGTCTCTAACCAGCTACAGACCAGTCTCTAACCAGCTATAGACCAGTCGCTAACCAGCTTCAGACCCGTCTCTAACCAGCTACAGACCAGTCTCTAACCAGCTACAGACCCGTCTGTAACCAGTTACAGACCAGTCTCTAACCAGTTACAGACCAGTCTCTAACCAGCTTCAGACACGTCTCTAACCAGCTACAGACCAGTCTCTAACCAGCTATAGACCAGTGTCTAACCAGCTTCAGACCTGTCTCTAACCAGCTACAGACCAGCCTCTAACCAGCTGCAGACCAGCCTCTAACCAGTTTCAGACAAGTCTCTAACCAGTTACAGACCTGTCTCTAACCAGTTATAGACCTGTCTCTAACCAGCTACAGACCTGTCTCTAACCAGCTACAGACCCGTCTCTAACCAGCTACAGACCCGTCTCTAACCAGCTACAGACCCGTCTCTAACCAGCTACAGACCTGTCTCTAACCAGCTACAGACCAGTCTCTAACCAGTTACAGACCTGTCTCTAACCAGCTACAGACCTGTCTCTAACCAGCTTCAGACCCGTCTCTAACCAGTTACAGACCTGTCTCTAACCAGCTTCAGACCCGTCTCTAACCAGTTACAGACCCGTCTCTAACCAGTTACAGACCTGTCTCTAACCAGCTACAGACCAGTCTCTAACCAGCTAAGGACCCGTCTCTAACCAGTTACAGACCTGTCTCTAACCAGCTACAGACCAGTCTCTAACCAGTTACAGACCTGTCTCTAACCAGCTACAGACCAGTCTCTGACCAGCTACAGACCTGTCTCTCACCAGTTACAGACCAGTCTCTAACCAGCTACAGACCTGTCTCTAACCAGCTTCAGAACAGCCTCTAACCAGCTTCAGACACGTCTCTAACCAGCTACAGACAAGTCTCTAACCAGTTACAGACCTGTCTCTAACCAGTTACAGACCTCTCTCTAACCAGCTACAGACCAGCCTCCAACCAGCTACAGACAAGTCTCCAACCAGTTACAGACCTGTCTCTAACCAGTTATAGGCCTGTCTCTAACCAGTTATAGACCCGTCTCTAACCAGCTTCAGACCCGTCTCTAACCAGTTACAGACCAGTCTCTAACCAGCTACAGACCCGTCTGTAACCAGTTAGACCAGTCTCTAACCAGTTACAGACCAGTCTCTAACCAGCTTCAGACCCGTCTCTAACCAGTTACAGACCTGTCTCTAACCAGCTACAGACCAGCCTCTAACCAGCTGCAGACCAGCCTCTAACCAGATTCAGACCAGTCTCTAACCAGTTACAGACCAGTCTCTAACCAGCTTCAGACCCGTCTCTAACCAGTTACAGACCAGTCTCTAACCAGCTTCAGACCCGTCTCTAACCAGTTACAGACCCGTCTCTACCCAGTTACAGACCCGTCTCTCACCAGCTACAGACCAGTCTCTAACCAGCTATAGACCAGTCTCTAACCAGCTTCAGACACGTCTCTAACCAGCTACAGACCTGTCTCTAACCAGCTATAGACCAGTCTCTAACCAGCTTCAGACACGTCTCTAACCAGCTACAGACCAGTCTGTAACCAGCTACAGACCAGTCTGTAACCAGTTACAGACCAGTCTCTAACCAGTTACAGACCAGTCTCTAACCAGCTTCAGACCAGCCTCTAACCAGCTTCAGACACGTCTCTAACCAGCTACAGACAAGTCTCTAACCAGTTACAGACCTGTCTCTAACCAGCTTCAGACCCCTTCTCTAACCAGTTACAGACCTGTCTCTAACCAGTTATAGACCTGTCTCCAACCAGCTACAGACCAGTCTCTAACCAGTTACAGACCAGTCTCTAACCAGCTACAGACCAGCCTCTAACCAGCTTCAGACACGTCTCTAACCAGCTACAGACAAGTCTCTAACCAGTTACAGACCTGTCTCTAACCAGCTTCAGACCCCTTCTCTAACCAGTTACAGACCTGTCTCTAACCAGTTATAGACCTGTCTCTAACCAGCTACAGACCTGTCTCTAACCAGCTTCAGACCTGTCTCTAACCAGTTACAGACCCGTCTCTAACCAGTTACAGACCTGTCTCTAACCAGCTACAGACCCGTCTCTAACCAGCTACAGACCTGTCTCTAACCAGCTTCAGACCCGTCTCTAACCAGTTACAGATCTGTCTCTAACCAGCTTCAGACCCGTCTCTAACCAGTTACAGACCCGTCTCTAACCAGTTACAGACCTGTCTCTAACCAGTTACAGACCTGTCTCTAACCAGCTTCAGACCCGTCTCTAACCAGTTACAGACCTGTCTCTAACCAGCTTCAGACCCGTCTCTAACCAGTTACAGACCCGTCTCTAACCAGTTACAGACCTGTCTCTAACCAGCTACAGACCAGTCTCTAACCAGTTAAGGACCCGTCTCTATCCAGTTACAGACCTGTCTCTAACCAGCTACAGACCAGTCTCTAACCAGTTACAGACCTGTCTCTAACCAGCTACAGACCAGTCTCTGACCAGCTACAGACCTGTCTCTCACCAGCTACAGACCAGTCTCTACCCAGTTACAGACCTGTCTCTAACCAGCTACAGACCCGTCTCTAACCAGCTTCAGACCCGTCTCTAATCAGTTACAGACCTGTCTCTAACCAGCTACAGACCAGTCTCTAACCAGTTACAGACCTGTCTCTAACCAGCTACAGACCTGTCTCTAACCAGCTACAGACCAGTCTCTAAGCAGTTACAGACCAGTCTCTAACCAGCTACAGACCTGTCTCTAACCAGCTTCAGACCCGTCTCTAATCAGTTACAGACCTGTCTCTAACCAGTTACAGACCCGTCTCTAACCAGCTACAGACCAGCCTCTAACCAGTTACAGACCCGTCTCTACCCAGTTACAGACCAGTCTCTAACCAGCTACAGACCCGTCTCTAACCAGCTTCAGACCCGTCTCTAACCAGTTACAGACCCGTCTCTACCCAGTTACAGACCCGTCTCTAACCAGCTACAGACCCGTCTCTACCCAGTTACAGACCAGTCTCTAACCAGTTACAGACCCGTCTCTAACCAGCTTCAGACCCGTCTCTAACCAGTTACAGACCCGTCTCTACCCAGTTACAGACCCGTCTCTAACCAGCTACAGACCAGTCTCTAACCAGCTATAGACCAGTCTCTAACCAGCTACAGACAAGTCTCCAACCAGTTACAGACCCGTCTCTAACCAGTTATAGGCCTGTCTCTAACCAGTTATAGACCCGTCTCTAACCAGCTTCAGACCCGTCTCTAACCAGTTACAGACCTGTCTCTAACCAGCTACAGACCAGCCTCTAACCAGCTATAGACCAGTCTCTAACCAGCTACAGACAAGTCTCCAACCAGTTACAGACCTGTCTCTAACCAGCTAAGGACCCGTCTCTAACCAGTTACAGACCTGTCTCTAACCAGCTACAGACCAGTCTCTAACCAGTTACAGACCTGTCTCTAACCAGCTACAGACCAGTCTCTGACCAGCTACAGACCTGTCTCACACCAGTTACAGACCAGTCTCTAACCAGCTACAGACCTGTCTCTAACCAGCTTCAGACCCGTCTCTAATCAGTTACAGACCAGTCTCTGACCAGCTACAGACCTGTCTCTAACCAGTTACAGACCCGTCTCTACCCAGTTACAGACCCGTCTCTAACCAGCTACAGACCAGTCTCTAACCAGCTATAGACCAGTCTCTAACCAGCTACAGACAAGTCTCCAACCAGTTACAGACCTGTCTCTAACCAGTTATAGGCCTGTCTCTAACCAGTTATAGACCCGTCTCTAACCAGCTTCAGACCCGTCTCTAACCAGTTACAGACCTGTCTCTAACCAGCTACAGACCAGCCTCTAACCAGCTATAGACCAGTCTCTAACCAGTTACAGACCTGTCTCTAACCAGTTACAGACCAGTCTCTAACCAGCTTCAGACCCGTCTGTAACCAGTTAGACCAGTCTCTAACCAGTTACAGACCAGTCTCTAACCAGCTTCAGACCCGTCTGTAACCAGTTACAGACCTGTCTCTAACCAGCTACAGACCAGCCTCTAACCAGCTGCAGACCAGCCTCTAACCAGCTTCAGACCAGTCTCTAACCAGTTACAGACCAGTCTCTAACCAGCTTCAGACCCGTCTCTAACCAGTTACAGACCTGTCTCTAACCAGCTTCAGACCCGTCTCTAACCAGTTACAGACCCGTCTCTACCCAGTTACAGACCCGTCTCTCACCAGCTACAGACCAGCCTCTAACCAGCTTCAGACACGTCTCTAACCAGCTACAGACAAGTCTCTAACCAGTTACAGACCTGTCTCTAACCAGCTTCAGACCCCTTCTCTAACCAGTTACAGACCTGTCTCTAACCAGTTATAGACCTGTCTCCAACCAGCTACAGACCAGTCTCTAACCAGTTACAGACCAGTCTCTAACCAGCTACAGACCAGCCTCTAACCAGCTTCAGACACGTCTCTAACCAGCTACAGACAAGTCTCTAACCAGTTACAGACCTGTCTCTAACCAGCTTCAGACCCCTTCTCTAACCAGTTACAGACCTGTCTCTAACCAGTTATAGACCTGTCTCTAACCAGCTACAGACCTGTCTCTAACCAGCTTCAGACCTGTCTCTAACCAGTTACAGACCCGTCTCTAACCAGTTACAGACCTGTCTCTAACCAGCTACAGACCTGTCTCTAACCAGCTACAGACCTGTCTCTAACCAGCTTCATACCCATCTCTAACCAGTTACAGATCTGTCTCTAACCAGCTTCAGACCCGTCTCTAACCAGTTACAGACCCGTCTCTAACCAGTTACAGACCTGTCTCTAACCAGTTACAGACCTGTCTCTAACCAGCTTCAGACCCGTCTCTAACCAGTTACAGACCTGTCTCTAACCAGCTTCAGACCCGTCTCTAACCAGTTACAGACCCGTCTCTAACCAGTTACAGACCTGTCTCTAACCAGCTACAGACCAGTCTCTAACCAGCTAAGGACCCGTCTCTAACCAGTTACAGACCTGTCTCTAACCAGCTACAGACCAGTCTCTAACCAGTTACAGACCCGTCTCTAACCAGCTACAGACCAGTCTCTGACCAGCTACAGACCTGTCTCTCACCAGTTACAGACCAGTCTCTACCCAGTTACAGACCCGTCTCTAACCAGCTACAGACCAGTCTCTAAGCAGTTACAGACCAGTCTCTAACCAGCTTCAGACCCGTCTCTAATCAGTTACAGACCTTTCTCTAACCAGCTACAGACCCGTCTCTAACCAGTTACAGACCCGTCTCTAACCAGCTACAGACCAGTCTCTAACCAGTTACAGACCCGTCTCTACCCAGTTACAGACCAGTCTCTAACCAGCTACAGACCCGTCTCGAACCAGCTTCAGACCCGTCTCTAACCAGTTACAGACCCGTCTCTACCCAGTTACAGACCCGTCTCTAACCAGCTACAGACCCGTCTCTACCCAGTTACAGACCAGTCTCTAACCAGTTACAGACCCGTCTCTAACCAGCTTCAGACCCGTCTCTAACCAGTTACAGACCCGTCTCTACCCAGTTACAGACCCGTCTCTAACCAGCTACAGACCAGTCTCTAACCAGCTATAGACCAGTCTCTAACCAGCTACAGACAAGTCTCCAACCAGTTACAGACCTGTCTCTAACCAGTTATAGGCCTGTCTCTAACCAGTTATAGACCCGTCTCTAACCAGCTTCAGACCCGTCTCTAACCAGTTACAGACCTGTCTCTAACCAGCTACAGACCAGCCTCTAACCAGCTATAGACCTGTCTCTAACCAGTTACAGACCTGTCTCTAACCAGCTACAGACCAGTCTCTAACCAGCTAAGGACCCGTCTCTAACCAGTTACAGACCTGTCTCTAACCAGCTACAGACCAGTCTCTAACCAGTTACAGACCTGTCTCTAACCAGCTACAGACCAGTCTCTGACCAGCTACAGACCTGTCTCACACCAGTTACAGACCAGTCTCTAACCAGCTACAGACCTGTCTCTAACCAGCTTCAGACCCGTCTCTAATCAGTTACAGACCAGTCTCTGACCAGCTACAGACCTGTCTCTAACCAGTTACAGACCCGTCTCTACCCAGTTACAGACCCGTCTCTAACCAGCTACAGACCAGTCTCTAACCAGCTATAGACCAGTCTCTAACCAGCTACAGACAAGTCTCCAACCAGTTACAGACCTGTCTCTAACCAGTTATAGGCCTGTCTCTAACCAGTTATAGACCCGTCTCTAACCAGCTTCAGACCCGTCTCTAACCAGTTACAGACCTGTCTCTAACCAGCTACAGACCAGCCTCTAACCAGCTATAGACCAGTCTCTAACCAGTTACAGACCTGTCTCTAACCAGCTACAGACCAGCCTCTAACCAGCTTCAGACCCGTCTCTAACCAGTTACAGACCTGTCTCTAACCAGCTACAGACCAGCCTCCAACCAGCTACAGACAAGTCTCCAACCAGTTACAGACCTGTCTCTAACCAGTTATAGGCCTGTCTCTAACCAGTTATAGACCCGTCTCTAACCAGCTTCAGACCCGTCTCTAACCAGCTACAGACCAGTCTCTAACCAGCTACAGACCCGTCTGTAACCAGTTAGACCAGTCTCTAACCAGCTTCAGACCCGTCTCTAACCAGTTACAGACCTGTCTCTAACCAGCTTCAGACCCGTCTCTAACCAGTTACAGACCCGTCTCTAACCAGTTACAGACCTGTCTCTAACCAGCTACAGACCAGTCTCTAACCAGCTAAGGACCCGTCTCTAACCAGTTACAGACCTGTCTCTAACCAGCTACAGACCAGTCTCTAACCAGTTACAGACCTGTCTCTAACCAGCTACAGACCAGTCTCTGACCAGCTACAGACCTGTCTCTCACCAGTTACAGACCAGTCTCTAACCAGCTACAGACCTGTCTCTAACCAGCTTCAGACCCGTCTCTAATCAGTTACAGACCTGTCTCTAACCAGCTACAGACCCGTCTCTAACCAGTTACAGACCCGTCTCTAACCAGCTACAGACCAGTCTCTAACCAGTTACAGACCCGTCTCTACCCAGTTACAGACCAGTCTCTAACCAGCTACAGACCCGTCTCTAACCAGCTTCAGACCCGTCTCTAACCAGTTACAGACCCGTCTCTACCCAGTTACAGACCCGTCTCTACCCAGTTACAGACCCGTCTCTAACCAGCTACAGACCAGTCTTTAACCAGCTATAGACCAGTCTCTAACCAGCTACAGACAAGTCTCCAACCAGTTACAGACCTGTCTCTAACCAGTTATAGGCCTGTCTCTAACCAGTTATAGACCCGTCTCTAACCAGCTTCAGACCCGTCTCTAACCAGTAACAGACCTGTCTCTAACCAGCTACAGACCAGCCTCTAACCAGCTATAGACCAGTCTCTAACCAGTTACAGACCTGTCTCTAACCAGCTACAGACTAGCCTCTAACCAGCTTCAGACCCGTCTCTAACCAGTTACAGACCAGTCTCTAACCAGCTACAGACCAGCCTCTAACCAGCTTCAGACCCGTCTCTAACCAGTTACAGACCTGTCTCTAACCAGCTACAGACCAGTCTCTAACCAGCTATAGACCAGTCTCTAACCAGCTACAGACAAGTCTCCAACCAGTTACAGACCAGTCTCTAACCAGTTATAGGCCTGTCTCTAACCAGTTATAGACCCGTCTCTAACCAGCTTCAGACCCGTCTCTAACCAGTTACAGACCAGTCTCTAACCAGCTACAGACCCGTCTCTAACCAGTTACAGACCAGTCTCTAACCAGTTACAGACCAGTCTCTAACCAGCTTCAGACCAGTCTCTAACCAGCTTCAGACCCGTCTCTAACCAGTTACAGACCCGTCTCTACCCAGTTACAGACCCGTCTCTCACCAGCTACAGACCAGTCTCTAACCAGCTATAGACCAGTCTCTCACCAGCTTCAGACACGTCTCTAACCAGCTACAGACCAGTCTCTAACCAGCTATAGACCAGTCGCTAACCAGCTTCAGACCCGTCTCTAACCAGCTACAGACCAGTCTCTAACCAGCTACAGACCCGTCTGTAACCAGTTACAGACCAGTCTCTAACCAGTTACAGACCAGTCTCTAACCAGCTTCAGACACGTCTCTAACCAGCTACAGACCAGTCTCTAACCAGCTATAGACCAGTGTCTAACCAGCTTCAGACCTGTCTCTAACCAGCTACAGACCAGCCTCTAAACAGCTGCAGACCAGCCTCTAACCAGTTTCAGACAAGTCTCTAACCAGTTACAGACCTGTCTCTAACCAGTTATAGACCTGTCTCTAACCAGCTACAGACCTGTCACTAACCAGCTACAGACCCGTCTCTAACCAGCTACAAACCCGTCTCAAACCAGCTACAGACCTGTCTCTAACCAGCTACAGACCAGTCTCTAACCAGTTACAGACCTGTCTCTAACCAGCTACAGACCTGTCTCTAACCAGCTTCAGACCCGTCTCTAACCAGTTACAGACCTGTCTCTAACCAGCTTCAGACCCGTCTCTAACCAGTTACAGACCCGTCTCTAACCAGTTACAGACCTGTCTCTAACCAGCTACAGACCAGTCTCTAACCAGCTAAGGACCCGTCTCTAACCAGTTACAGACCTGTCTCTAACCAGCTACAGACCTGTCACTAACCAGCTACAGACCCGTCTCTAACCAGCTACAAACCCGTCTCAAACCAGCTACAGACCTGTCTCTAACCAGCTACAGACCAGTCTCTAACCAGTTACAGACCTGTCTCTAACCAGCTACAGACCTGTCTCTAACCAGCTTCAGACCCGTCTCTAACCAGTTACAGACCCGTCTCTACCCAGTTACAGACCCGTCTCTACCCAGTTACAGACCCGTCTCTAACCAGCTACAGACCAGTCTTTAACCAGCTATAGACCAGTCTCTAACCAGCTACAGACAAGTCTCCAACCAGTTACAGACCTGTCTCTAACCAGTTATAGGCCTGTCTCTAACCAGTTATAGACCCGTCTCTAACCAGCTTCAGACCCGTCTCTAACCAGTAACAGACCTGTCTCTAACCAGCTACAGACCAGCCTCTAACCAGCTATAGACCAGTCTCTAACCAGTTACAGACCTGTCTCTAACCAGCTACAGACTAGCCTCTAACCAGCTTCAGACCCGTCTCTAACCAGTTACAGACCAGTCTCTAACCAGCTACAGACCAGCCTCTAACCAGCTTCAGACCCGTCTCTAACCAGTTACAGACCTGTCTCTAACCAGCTACAGACCAGTCTCTAACCAGCTATAGACCAGTCTCTAACCAGCTACAGACAAGTCTCCAACCAGTTACAGACCAGTCTCTAACCAGTTATAGGCCTGTCTCTAACCAGTTATAGACCCGTCTCTAACCAGCTTCAGACCCGTCTCTAACCAGTTACAGACCAGTCTCTAACCAGCTACAGACCCGTCTCTAACCAGTTACAGACCAGTCTCTAACCAGTTACAGACCAGTCTCTAACCAGCTTCAGACCAGTCTCTAACCAGCTTCAGACCCGTCTCTAACCAGTTACAGACCCGTCTCTACCCAGTTACAGACCCGTCTCTCACCAGCTACAGACCAGTCTCTAACCAGCTATAGACCAGTCTCTCACCAGCTTCAGACACGTCTCTAACCAGCTACAGACCAGTCTCTAACCAGCTATAGACCAGTCGCTAACCAGCTTCAGACCCGTCTCTAACCAGCTACAGACCAGTCTCTAACCAGCTACAGACCCGTCTGTAACCAGTTACAGACCAGTCTCTAACCAGTTACAGACCAGTCTCTAACCAGCTTCAGACACGTCTCTAACCAGCTACAGACCAGTCTCTAACCAGCTATAGACCAGTGTCTAACCAGCTTCAGACCTGTCTCTAACCAGCTACAGACCAGCCTCTAAACAGCTGCAGACCAGCCTCTAACCAGTTTCAGACAAGTCTCTAACCAGTTACAGACCTGTCTCTAACCAGTTATAGACCTGTCTCTAACCAGCTACAGACCTGTCACTAACCAGCTACAGACCCGTCTCTAACCAGCTACAAACCCGTCTCAAACCAGCTACAGACCTGTCTCTAACCAGCTACAGACCAGTCTCTAACCAGTTACAGACCTGTCTCTAACCAGCTACAGACCTGTCTCTAACCAGCTTCAGACCCGTCTCTAACCAGTTACAGACCTGTCTCTAACCAGCTTCAGACCCGTCTCTAACCAGTTACAGACCCGTCTCTAACCAGTTACAGACCTGTCTCTAACCAGCTACAGACCAGTCTCTAACCAGCTAAGGACCCGTCTCTAACCAGTTACAGACCTGTCTCTAACCAGCTACAGACCAGTCTCTAACCAGTTACAGACCTGTCTCTAACCAGCTACAGACCAGTCTCTGACCAGCTACAGACCTGTCTCTCACCAGTTACAGACCAGTCTCTAACCAGCTACAGACCTGTCTCTAACCAGCTTCAGACCAGTCTCTAACCAGCTACAGACAAGTCTCTAACCAGTTACAGACCTGTCTCTAACCAGTTACAGACCTCTCTCTAGCCAGCTACAGACCAGCCTCCAACCAGCTACAGACAAGTCTCCAACCAGTTACAGACCTGTCTCTAACCAGTTATAGGCCTGTCTCTAACCAGTTATAGACCCGTCTCTAACCAGCTTCAGACCCGTCTCTAACCAGTTACAGACCAGTCTCTAACCAGCTACAGTCCCGTCTGTAACCAGTTAGACCAGTCTCTAACCAGTTACAGACCAGTCTCTAACCAGCTTCAGACCCGTCTCTAACCAGTTACAGACCTGTCTCTAACCAGCTACAGACCAGCCTCTAACCAGCTGCAGACCAGCCTCTAACCAGATTCAGACCAGTCTCTAACCAGTTACAGACCAGTCTCTAACCAGCTTCAGACCCGTCTCTAACCAGTTACAGACCAGTCTCTAACCAGCTTCAGACCCGTCTCTAACCAGTTACAGACCCGTCTCTACCCAGTTACAGACCCGTCTCTCACCAGCTACAGACCAGTCTCTAACCAGCTATAGACCAGTCTCTAACCAGCTTCAGACACGTCTCTAACCAGCTACAGACCAGTCTCTAACCAGCTATAGACCAGTCTCTAACCAGCTTCAGACACGTCTCTAACCAGCTACAGACCAGTCTGTAACCAGCTACAGACCAGTCTGTAACCAGTTACAGACCAGTCTCTAACCAGTTACAGACCAGTCTCTAACCAGCTTCAGACCAGCCTCTAACCAGCTTCAGACACGTCTCTAACCAGCTACAGACAAGTCTCTAACCAGTTACAGACCTGTCTCTAACCAGCTTCAGACCCCTTCTCTAACCAGTTACAGACCTGTCTCTAACCAGTTATAGACCTGTCTCCAACCAGCTACAGACCAGTCTCTAACCAGTTACAGACCAGTCTCTAACCAGCTACAGACCAGCCTCTAACCAGCTTCAGACACGTCTCTAACCAGCTACAGACAAGTCTCTAACCAGTTACAGACCTGTCTCTAACCAGCTTCAGACCCCTTCTCTAACCAGTTACAGACCTGTCTCTAACCAGTTATAGACCTGTCTCTAACCAGCTACAGACCTGTCTCTAACCAGCTTCAGACCTGTCTCTAACCAGTTACAGACCCGTCTCTAACCAGTTACAGACCTGTCTCTAACCAGCTACAGACCTGTCTCTAACCAGCTACAGACCTGTCTCTAACCAGCTTCAGACCCGTCTCTAACCAGTTACAGATCTGTCTCTAACCAGCTTCAGACCCGTCTCTAACCAGTTACAGACCCGTCTCTACCCAGTTACAGACCCGTCTCTAACCAGCTACAGACCCGTCTCTACCCAGTTACAGACCAGTCTCTAACCAGTTACAGACCCGTCTCTAACCAGCTTCAGACCCGTCTCTAACCAGTTACAGACCCGTCTCTACCCAGTTACAGACCCGTCTCTAACCAGCTACAGACCAGTCTCTAACCAGCTATAGACCAGTCTCTAACCAGCTACAGACAAGTCTCCAACCAGTTACAGACCTGTCTCTAACCAGTTATAGGCCTGTCTCTAACCAGTTATAGACCCGTCTCTAACCAGCTTCAGACCCGTCTCTAACCAGTTACAGAACTGTCTCTAACCAGCTACAGACCAGCCTCTAACCAGCTATAGACCCGTCTCTAACCAGTTACAGACCTGTCTCTAACCAGCTACAGACCAGTCTCTAACCAGCTAAGGACCCGTCTCTAACCAGTTACAGACCTGTCTCTAACCAGCTACAGACCAGTCTCTAACCAGTTACAGACCTGTCTCTAACCAGCTACAGACCAGTCTCTGACCAG
This sequence comes from Telmatherina bonti, assembly GCF_933228915.1. Classification (NCBI taxonomy): domain Eukaryota; kingdom Metazoa; phylum Chordata; class Actinopteri; order Atheriniformes; family Telmatherinidae; genus Telmatherina; species Telmatherina bonti. The sequence goes on from NC_136622.1 coordinate 38,660,831, forward strand.
CTACAGACCTGTCTCACACCAGTTACAGACCAGTCTCTAACCAGCTACAGACCTGTCTCTAACCAGCTTCAGACCCGTCTCTAATCAGTTACAGACCAGTCTCTGACCAGCTACAGACCTGTCTCTAACCAGTTACAGACCCGTCTCTACCCAGTTACAGACCCGTCTCTAACCAGCTACAGACCAGTCTCTAACCAGCTATAGACCAGTCTCTAACCAGCTACAGACAAGTCTCCAACCAGTTACAGACCTGTCTCTAACCAGTTATAGGCCTGTCTCTAACCAGTTATAGACCCGTCTCTAACCAGCTTCAGACCCGTCTCTAACCAGTTACAGACCTGTCTCTAACCAGCTACAGACCAGCCTCTAACCAGCTATAGACCAGTCTCTAACCAGTTACAGACCTGTCTCTAACCAGCTACAGACCAGCCTCTAACCAGCTTCAGACCCGTCTCTAACCAGTTACAGACCTGTCTCTAACCAGCTACAGACCAGCCTCCAACCAGCTACAGACAAGTCTCCAACCAGTTACAGACCTGTCTCTAACCAGTTATAGGCCTGTCTCTAACCAGTTATAGACCCGTCTCTAACCAGCTTCAGACCCGTCTCTAACCAGCTACAGACCAGTCTCTAACCAGCTACAGACCCGTCTGTAACCAGTTAGACCAGTCTCTAACCAGCTTCAGACCCGTCTCTAACCAGTTACAGACCTGTCTCTAACCAGCTTCAGACCCGTCTCTAACCAGTTACAGACCCGTCTCTAACCAGTTACAGACCTGTCTCTAACCAGCTACAGACCAGTCTCTAACCAGCTAAGGACCCGTCTCTAACCAGTTACAGACCTGTCTCTAACCAGCTACAGACCAGTCTCTAACCAGTTACAGACCTGTCTCTAACCAGCTACAGACCAGTCTCTGACCAGCTACAGACCTGTCTCTCACCAGTTACAGACCAGTCTCTAACCAGCTACAGACCTGTCTCTAACCAGCTTCAGACCCGTCTCTAATCAGTTACAGACCTGTCTCTAACCAGCTACAGACCCGTCTCTAACCAGTTACAGACCCGTCTCTAACCAGCTACAGACCAGTCTCTAACCAGTTACAGACCCGTCTCTACCCAGTTACAGACCAGTCTCTAACCAGCTACAGACCCGTCTCTAACCAGCTTCAGACCCGTCTCTAACCAGTTACAGACCCGTCTCTACCCAGTTACAGACCCGTCTCTACCCAGTTACAGACCCGTCTCTAACCAGCTACAGACCAGTCTTTAACCAGCTATAGACCAGTCTCTAACCAGCTACAGACAAGTCTCCAACCAGTTACAGACCTGTCTCTAACCAGTTATAGGCCTGTCTCTAACCAGTTATAGACCCGTCTCTAACCAGCTTCAGACCCGTCTCTAACCAGTAACAGACCTGTCTCTAACCAGCTACAGACCAGCCTCTAACCAGCTATAGACCAGTCTCTAACCAGTTACAGACCTGTCTCTAACCAGCTACAGACTAGCCTCTAACCAGCTTCAGACCCGTCTCTAACCAGTTACAGGCCAGTCTCTAACCAGCTACAGACCAGCCTCTAACCAGCTTCAGACCCGTCTCTAACCAGTTACAGACCTGTCTCTAACCAGCTACAGACCAGTCTCTAACCAGCTATAGACCAGTCTCTAACCAGCTACAGACAAGTCTCCAACCAGTTACAGACCTGTCTCTAACCAGTTATAGGCCTGTCTCTAACCAGTTATAGACCCGTCTCTAACCAGCTTCAGACCCGTCTCTAACCAGTTACAGACCAGTCTCTAACCAGCTACAGACCCGTCTCTAACCAGTTACAGACCAGTCTCTAACCAGTTACAGACCAGTCTCTAACCAGCTTCAGACCAGTCTCTAACCAGCTTCAGACCCGTCTCTAACCAGTTACAGACCCGTCTCTACCCAGTTACAGACCCGTCTCTCACCAGCTACAGACCAGTCTCTAACCAGCTATAGACCAGTCTCTCACCAGCTTCAGACACGTCTCTAACCAGCTACAGACCAGTCTCTAACCAGCTATAGACCAGTCGCTAACCAGCTTCAGACCCGTCTCTAACCAGCTACAGACCAGTCTCTAACCAGCTACAGACCCGTCTGTAACCAGTTACAGACCAGTCTCTAACCAGTTACAGACCAGTCTCTAACCAGCTTCAGACACGTCTCTAACCAGCTACAGACCAGTCTCTAACCAGCTATAGACCAGTGTCTAACCAGCTTCAGACCTGTCTCTAACCAGCTACAGACCAGCCTCTAAACAGCTGCAGACCAGCCTCTAACCAGTTTCAGACAAGTCTCTAACCAGTTACAGACCTGTCTCTAACCAGTTATAGACCTGTCTCTAACCAGCTACAGACCTGTCACTAACCAGCTACAGACCCGTCTCTAACCAGCTACAAACCCGTCTCAAACCAGCTACAGACCTGTCTCTAACCAGCTACAGACCAGTCTCTAACCAGTTACAGACCTGTCTCTAACCAGCTACAGACCTGTCTCTAACCAGCTTCAGACCCGTCTCTAACCAGTTACAGACCTGTCTCTAACCAGCTTCAGACCCGTCTCTAACCAGTTACAGACCCGTCTCTAACCAGTTACAGACCTGTCTCTAACCAGCTACAGACCAGTCTCTAACCAGTTACAGACCTGTCTCTAACCAGCTACAGACCAGTCTCTGACCAGCTACAGACCTGTCTCTCACCAGTTACAGACCAGTCTCTAACCAGCTACAGACCTGTCTCTAACCAGCTTCAGACCAGTCTCTAACCAGCTACAGACAAGTCTCTAACCAGTTACAGACCTGTCTCTAACCAGTTACAGACCTCTCTCTAGCCAGCTACAGACCAGCCTCCAACCAGCTACAGACAAGTCTCCAACCAGTTACAGACCTGTCTCTAACCAGTTATAGGCCTGTCTCTAACCAGTTATAGACCCGTCTCTAACCAGCTTCAGACCCGTCTCTAACCAGTTACAGACCAGTCTCTAACCAGCTACAGTCCCGTCTGTAACCAGTTAGACCAGTCTCTAACCAGTTACAGACCAGTCTCTAACCAGCTTCAGACCCGTCTCTAACCAGTTACAGACCTGTCTCTAACCAGCTACAGACCAGCCTCTAACCAGCTGCAGACCAGCCTCTAACCAGATTCAGACCAGTCTCTAACCAGTTACAGACCAGTCTCTAACCAGCTTCAGACCCGTCTCTAACCAGTTACAGACCAGTCTCTAACCAGCTTCAGACCCGTCTCTAACCAGTTACAGACCCGTCTCTACCCAGTTACAGACCCGTCTCTCACCAGCTACAGACCAGTCTCTAACCAGCTATAGACCAGTCTCTAACCAGCTTCAGACACGTCTCTAACCAGCTACAGACCAGTCTCTAACCAGCTATAGACCAGTCTCTAACCAGCTTCAGACACGTCTCTAACCAGCTACAGACCAGTCTGTAACCAGCTACAGACCAGTCTGTAACCAGTTACAGACCAGTCTCTAACCAGTTACAGACCAGTCTCTAACCAGCTTCAGACCAGCCTCTAACCAGCTTCAGACACGTCTCTAACCAGCTACAGACAAGTCTCTAACCAGTTACAGACCTGTCTCTAACCAGCTTCAGACCCCTTCTCTAACCAGTTACAGACCTGTCTCTAACCAGTTATAGACCTGTCTCCAACCAGCTACAGACCAGTCTCTAACCAGTTACAGACCAGTCTCTAACCAGCTACAGACCAGCCTCTAACCAGCTTCAGACACGTCTCTAACCAGCTACAGACAAGTCTCTAACCAGTTACAGACCTGTCTCTAACCAGCTTCAGACCCCTTCTCTAACCAGTTACAGACCTGTCTCTAACCAGTTATAGACCTGTCTCTAACCAGCTACAGACCTGTCTCTAACCAGCTTCAGACCTGTCTCTAACCAGTTACAGACCCGTCTCTAACCAGTTACAGACCTGTCTCTAACCAGCTACAGACCTGTCTCTAACCAGCTACAGACCTGTCTCTAACCAGCTTCAGACCCGTCTCTAACCAGTTACAGATCTGTCTCTAACCAGCTTCAGACCCGTCTCTAACCAGTTACAGACCCGTCTCTAACCAGTTACAGACCTGTCTCTAACCAGTTACAGACCTGTCTCTAACCAGCTTCAGACCCGTCTCTAACCAGTTACAGACCTGTCTCTAACCAGCTTCAGACCCGTCTCTAACCAGTTACAGACCCGTCTCTAACCAGTTACAGACCTGTCTCTAACCAGCTACAGACCAGTCTCTAACCAGCTAAGGACCCGTCTCTATCCAGTTACAGACCTGTCTCTAACCAGCTACAGACCAGTCTCTAACCAGTTACAGACCTGTCTCTAACCAGCTACAGACCCGTCTCTAACCAGTTACAGACCTGTCTCTAACCAGCTACAGACCTGTCTCTAACCAGCTACAGACCTGTCTCTAACCAGCTTCAGACCCGTCTCTAACCAGTTACAGATCTGTCTCTAACCAGCTTCAGACCCGTCTCTAACCAGTTACAGACCCGTCTCTAACCAGTTACAGACCTGTCTCTAACCAGTTACAGACCTGTCTCTAACCAGCTTCAGACCCGTCTCTAACCAGTTACAGACCTGTCTCTAACCAGCTTCAGACCCGTCTCTAACCAGTTACAGACCCGTCTCTAACCAGTTACAGACCTGTCTCTAACCAGCTACAGACCAGTCTCTAACCAGCTAAGGACCCGTCTCTATCCAGTTACAGACCTGTCTCTAACCAGCTACAGACCAGTCTCTAACCAGTTACAGACCTGTCTCTAACCAGCTACAGACCAGTCTCTGACCAGCTACAGACCTGTCTCTCACCAGTTACAGACCAGTCTCTACCCAGTTACAGACCTGTCTCTAACCAGCTACAGACCTGTCTCTAACCAGCTTCAGACCCGTCTCTAATCAGTTACAGACCTGTCTCTAACCAGCTACAGACCAGTCTCTAACCAGTTACAGACCTGTCTCTAACCAGCTACAGACCAGTCTCTGACCAGCTACAGACCTGTCTCTCACCAGTTACAGACCAGTCTCTACCCAGTTACAGACCTGTCTCTAACCAGCTACAGACCTGTCTCTAACCAGCTACAGACCAGTCTCTAAGCAGTTACAGACCAGTCTCTAACCAGCTACAGACCTGTCTCTAACCAGCTTCAGACCCGTCTCTAATCAGTTACAGACCTGTCTCTAACCAGCTACAGACCCGTCTCTAACCAGTTACAGACCCGTCTCTAACCAGCTACAGACCAGTCTCTAACCAGTTACAGACCCGTCTCTACCCAGTTACAGACCAGTCTCTAACCAGCTACAGACCCGTCTCTAACCAGCTTCAGACCCGTCTCTAACCAGTTACAGACCCGTCTCTACCCAGTTACAGACCCGTCTCTAACCAGCTACAGACCCGTCTCTACCCAGTTACAGACCAGTCTCTAACCAGTTACAGACCCGTCTCTAACCAGCTTCAGACCCGTCTCTAACCAGTTACAGACCCGTCTCTACCCAGTTACAGACCCGTCTCTAACCAGCTACAGACCAGTCTCTAACCAGCTATAGACCAGTCTCTAACCAGCTACAGACAAGTCTCCAACCAGTTACAGACCTGTCTCTAACCAGTTATAGGCCTGTCTCTAACCAGTTATAGACCCGTCTCTAACCAGCTTCAGACCCGTCTCTAACCAGTTACAGACCTGTCTCTAACCAGCTACAGACCAGCCTCTAACCAGCTATAGACCCGTCTCTAACCAGTTACAGACCAGTCTCTAACCAGCTACAGACCAGTCTCTAACCAGCTAAGGACCCGTCTCTAACCAGTTACAGACCTGTCTCTAACCAGCTACAGACCAGTCTCTAACCAGTTACAGACCTGTCTCTAACCAGCTACAGACCAGTCTCTGACCAGCTACAGACCTGTCTCACACCAGTTACAGACCAGTCTCTAACCAGCTACAGACCTGTCTCTAACCAGCTTCAGACCCGTCTCTAATCAGTTACAGACCAGTCTCTGACCAGCTACAGACCTGTCTCTAACCAGTTACAGACCCGTCTCTACCCAGTTACAGACCCGTCTCTAACCAGCTACAGACCAGTCTCTAACCAGCTATAGACCAGTCTCTAACCAGCTACAGACAAGTCTCCAACCAGTTACAGACCTGTCTCTAACCAGTTATAGGCCTGTCTCTAACCAGTTATAGACCCGTCTCTAACCAGCTTCAGACCCGTCTCTAACCAGTTACAGACCTGTCTCTAACCAGCTACAGACCAGCCTCTAACCAGCTATAGACCAGTCTCTAACCAGTTACAGACCTGTCTCTAACCAGTTACAGACCAGTCTCTAACCAGCTTCAGACCCGTCTGTAACCAGTTAGACCAGTCTCTAACCAGTTACAGACCAGTCTCTAACCAGCTTCAGACCCGTCTGTAACCAGTTACAGACCTGTCTCTAACCAGCTACAGACCAGCCTCTAACCAGCTGCAGACCAGCCTCTAACCAGCTTAAGACCAGTCTCTAACCAGTTACAGACCAGTCTCTAACCAGCTTCAGACCCGTCTCTAACCAGTTACAGACCAGTCTCTAACCAGCTTCAGACCCGTCTCTAACCAGTTACAGACCCGTCTCTACCCAGTTACAGACCCGTCTCTCACCAGCTACAGACCAGTCTCTAACCAGCTATAGACCAGTCTCTAACCAGCTTCAGACACGTCTCTAACCAGCTACAGACCAGTCTCTAACCAGCTATAGACCAGTCTCTAACCAGCTTCAGACACGTCTCTAACCAGCTACAGACCAGTCTGTAACCAGCTACAGACCAGTCTGTAACCAGTTACAGACCAGTCTCTAACCAGTTACAGACCAGTCTCTAACCAGCTTCAGACCAGCCTCTAACCAGCTTCAGACACGTCCCTAACCAGCTACAGACAAGTCTCTAACCAGTTACAGACCTGTCTCTAACCAGCTTCAGACCCCTTCTCTAACCAGTTACAGACCCGTCTCTAACCAGCTACAGACCAGTCTCTAACCAGTTACAGACCAGTCTCTAACCAGCTACAGACCAGCCTCTAACCAGCTTCAGACACGTCTCTAACCAGCTACAGACAAGTCTCTAACCAGTTACAGACCTGTCTCTAACCAGCTTCAGACCCCTTCTCTAACCAGTTACAGACCTGTCTCTAACCAGTTATAGACCTGTCTCTAACCAGCTACAGACCTGTCTCTAACCAGCTTCAGACCTGTCTCTAACCAGTTACAGACCCGTCTCTAACCAGTTACAGACCTGTCTCTAACCAGCTACAGACCTGTCTCTAACCAGCTACAGACCTGTCTCTAACCAGCTTCAGACCCATCTCTAACCAGTTACAGATCTGTCTCTAACCAGCTTCAGACCCGTCTCTAACCAGTTACAGACCCGTCTCTAACCAGTTACAGACCTGTCTCTAACCAGTTACAGACCTGTCTCTAACCAGCTTCAGACCCGTTTCTAACCAGTTACAGACCTGTCTCTAACCAGCTTCAGACCCGTCTCTAACCAGTTACAGACCCGTCTCTAACCAGTTACAGACCTGTCTCTAACCAGCTACAGACCAGTCTCTAACCAGCTAAGGACCCGTCTCTAACCAGTTACAGACCTGTCTCTAACCAGCTACAGACCAGTCTCTAACCAGTTACAGACCCGTCTCTAACCAGCTACAGACCAGTCTCTGACCAGCTACAGACCTGTCTCTCACCAGTTACAGACCAGTCTCTACCCAGTTACAGACCCGTCTCTAACCAGCTACAGACCAGTCTCTAAGCAGTTACAGACCAGTCTCTAACCAGCTACAGACCTGTCTCTAACCAGCTTCAGACCCGTCTCTAATCAGTTACAGACCTTTCTCTAACCAGCTACAGACCCGTCTCTAACCAGTTACAGACCCGTCTCTAACCAGCTACAGACCAGTCTCTAACCAGTTACAGACCCGTCTCTACCCAGTTACAGACCAGTCTCTAACCAGCTACAGACCCGTCTCTAACCAGCTTCAGACCCGTCTCTAACCTGTTACAGACCCGTCTCTACCCAGTTACAGACCCGTCTCTAACCAGCTACAGACCCGTCTCTACCCAGTTACAGACCAGTCTCTAACCAGTTACAGACCCGTCTCTAACCAGCTTCAGACCCGTCTCTAACCAGTTACAGACCCGTCTCTACCCAGTTACAGACCCGTCTCTAACCAGCTACAGACCAGTCTCTAACCAGCTATAGACCAGTGTCTAACCAGCTACAGACAAGTCTCCAACCAGTTACAGACCTGTCTCTAACCAGTTATAGGCCTGTCTCTAACCAGTTATAGACCCGTCTCTAACCAGCTTCAGACCCGTCTCTAACCAGTTACAGACCTGTCTCTAACCAGCTACAGACCAGCCTCTAACCAGCTATAGACCCGTCTCTAACCAGTTACAGACCTGTCTCTAACCAGCTACAGACCAGTCTCTAACCAGCTAAGGACCCGTCTCTAACCAGTTACAGACCTGTCTCTAACCAGCTACAGACCAGTCTCTAACCAGTTACAGACCTGTCTCTAACCAGCTACAGAGCAGTCTCTGACCAGCTACAGACCTGTCTCACACCAGTTACAGACCAGTCTCTAACCAGCTACAGACCTGTCTCTAACCAGCTTCAGACCCGTCTCTAATCAGTTACAGACCAGTCTCTGACCAGCTACAGACCTGTCTCTAACCAGTTACAGACCAGCCTCTAACCAGCTTCAGACCCGTCTCTAACCAGTTACAGACCTGTCTCTAACCAGCTACAGACCAGCCTCCAACCAGCTACAGACAAGTCTCCAACCAGTTACAGACCTGTCTCTAACCAGTTATAGGCCTGTCTCTAACCAGCTTCAGACACGTCTGTAACTAGCTACAGACCTGTCTCTAACCAGTTATAGACCTGTCTCCAACCAGCTACAGACCAGTCTCTAACCAGTTACAGACCAGTCTCTAACCAGCTACAGACCGGCCTCTAACCAGCTTCAGACACGTCTCTAACCAGCTACAGACAAGTCTCTAACCAGTTACAGACCTGTCTCTAACCAGCTTCAGACCCCTTCTCTAACCAGTTACAGACCTGTCTCTAACCACTTACCGACCTGTCTCTCACCAGTTACAGACCAGTCTCTAACCAGCTACAGACCTGTCTCTAACCAGCTTCAGACCTGTCTCTAACCAGTTACAGACCCGTCTCTAACCAGTTACAGACCTGTCTCTAACCAGCTACAGACCTGTCTCTAACCAGCTACAGACCTGTCTCTAACCAGCTTCAGACCCGTCTCTAACCAGTTACAGATCTGTCTCTAACCAGCTTCAGACCCGTCTCTAACCAGTTACAGACCCGTCTCTAACCAGTTACAGACCTGTCTCTAACCAGTTACAGACCTGTCTCTAACCAGCTTCAGACCCGTCTCTAACCAGTTACAGACCTGTCTCTAACCAGCTTCAGACCCGTCTCTAACCAGTTACAGACCCGTCTCTAACCAGTTACAGACCTGTCTCTAACCAGCTACAGACCAGTCTCTAACCAGCTAAGGACCCGTCTCTAACCAGTTACAGACCTGTCTCTAACCAGCTACAGACCAGTCTCTAACCAGTTACAGACCTGTCTCTAACCAGCTACAGACCAGTCTCTGACCAGCTACAGACCTGTCTCTCACCAGTTACAGACCAGTCTCTAACCAGTTACAGACCCGTCTCTAACCAGCTACAGACCAGTCTCTAACCAGCTATAGACCAGTCTCTAACCAGCTACAGACAAGTCTCCAACCAGTTACAGACCTGTGTCTAACCAGTTATAGGCCTGTCTCTAACCAGTTATAGACCCGTCTCTAACCAGTTACAGACCAGTCTCTAACCAGCTTCAGACCAGTCTCTAACCAGTTACAGACCTGTCTCTAACCAGCTTCAGAGCTGTCTCTAACCAGTTATAGGCCTGTCTCTAACCAGTTATAGACCCGTCTCTAACCAGCTTCAGACCCGTCTCTAACCAGTTACAGACCAGTCTCTAACCAGCTACAGACCCGTCTCTAACCAGTTACAGACCAGTCTCTAACCAGTTACAGACCAGTCTCTAACCAGCTTCAGACCAGTCTCTAACCAGTTACAGACCAGTCTCTAACCAGCTTCAGACCCGTCTCTAACCAGTTACAGACCCGTCTCTACCCAGTTACAGACCCGTCTCTCACCAGCTACAGACCAGTCTCTAACCAGCTATAGACCAGCCTCTAACCAGCTATAGACCAGTCTCTAACCAGTTAGAGACCTGTCTCTAACCAGCTACAGACCAGCCTTTAACCAGCTTCAGACCCGTCTCTAACCAGTTACAGACCTGTCTCTAACCAGCTACAGACCAGCCTCTAACCAGCTACAGACAAGTCTCCAACCAGTTACAGACCTGTCTCTAACCAGTTATAGGCCTGTCTCTAACCAGTTATAGACCCGTCTCTAACCAGCTTCAGACCCGTCTCTAACCAGTTACAGACCAGTCTCTAACCAGCTACAGACCCGTCTCTAACCAGTTACAGACCAGTCTCTAACCAGTTACAGACCAGTCTCTAACCAGCTTCAGACCATTCTCTAACCAGTTACAGACCAGTCTCTAACCAGCTTCAGACCCGTCTCTAACCAGTTACAGACCCGTCTCTACCCAGTTACAGACCCGTCTCTCACCAGCTACAGACCAGTCTCTAACCAGCTATAGACCAGTCTCTAACCAGCTTCAGACCCGTCTCTAACCAGCTACAGACCAGTCTCTAACCAGCTATAGACCAGTCTCTAACCAGCTTCAGACCAGTCTCTAACCAGCTACAGACCAGTCTCTAACCAGCTACAGACCAGTCTCTAACCAGCTACAGACCAGTCTCTAACCAGTTACAGACCAGTCTCTAACCAGCTTCAGACCCGTCTCTAACCAGTTACAGACCCGTCTCTAACCAGCTTCAGACACGTCTCTAACCAGTTACAGACCCGTCTCTACCCAGTTACAGACCCGTCTCTCACCCGCTACAGACCAGTGTCTAACCAGTTATAGACCAGTCTCTAACCAGCTTCAGACACGTCTCTAACTAGCTACAGACCTGTCTCTAACCAGCTATAGACCAGTGTCTAACCAGCTTTAGACCTGTCTCTAACCAGCTACAGACCAGCCTCTAACCAGCTGCAGACCAGCCTCTAACCAGCTTCAGACAAGTCTCTAACCAGTTACAGACCTGTCTCTAACCAGTTATAGACCTGTCTCTAACCAGCTACAGACCTTTCTCTAACCAGCTACAGACCCGTCTCTAACCAGCTACAGACCCGTCTCTAACCAGCTACACACCCGTCTCTAACCAGCTACAGACCTGTCTCTAACCAGCTACAGACCAGTCTCTAACCAGTTACAGACCTGTCTCTAACCAGCTACAGACCTGTCTCTAACCAGCTTCAGACCCGTCTCTAACCAGTTACAGACCTGTCTCTAACCAGCTTCAGACCCGTCTCTAACCAGCTAAGGACCCGTCTCTAACCAGTTACAGACCTGTCTCTAACCAGCTACAGACCAGTCTCTAACCAGTTACAGACCTGTCTCTAACCAGCTACAGACCAGTCTCTGACCAGCTACAGACCTGTCTCTCACCAGTTACAGACCAGTCTCTAACCAGCTACAGACCTGTCTCTAACCAGCTTCAGACCCGTCTCTAATCAGTTACAGACCAGTCTCTGACCAGCTACAGACCTGTTTCTAACCAGTTACAGACCCGTCTCTACCCAGTTACAGACCCGTCTCTAACCAGCTACAGACCAGTCTCTAACCAGCTATAGACCAGTCTCTAACCAGCTACAGACAAGTCTCCAACCAGTTACAGACCCGTCTCTTACCAGTTATAGGCCTGTCTCTAACCAGTTATAGACCCGTCTCTAACCAGCTTCAGACCCGTCTCTAACCAGTTACAGACCTGTCTCTAACCAGCTACAGACCAGCCTCTAACCAGCTATAGACCAGTCTGTAACCAGTTACAGACCTGTCTCTAACCAGCTTCAGACCCGTCTCTAACCAGTTACAGACCTGTCTCTAACCAGCTACAGACCAGCCTCTAACCAGCTACAGACAAGTCTCCAACCAGTTACAGACCTGTCTCTAACCAGTTATAGGCCTGTCTCTAACCAGTTATAGACCCGTCTCTAACCAGTTACAGACCAGTCTCTAACCAGCTACAGACCCGTCTGTAACCAGTTAGACCAGTCTCTAACCAGTTACAGACCAGTCTCTAACCAGCTTCAGACCCGTCTCTAACCAGTTACAGACCAGTCTCTAACCAGCTTCAGACCCGTCTCTAACCAGTTACAGACCCGTCTCTACCCAGTTACAGACCCGTCTCTCACCAGCTACAGACCAGTCTCTAACCAGCTATAGACCAGTCTCTAACCAGCTTCAGACACGTCTCTAACCAGCTACAGACCAGTCTCCAACCAGCTATAGACCAGTCTCTAACCAGCTTCAGACCCGTCTCTAACCAGCTACAGACCAGTCTCTAACCAGCTACAGACCAGTCTCTAACCAGCTTCAGACCCGTCTCTAACCAGTTACAGACCAGTCTCTAACCAGCTAAAGACCAGCCTCTAACCAGCTTCAGACACGTCTCTAACCAGTTACAGACAAGTCTCTAACCAGTTACAGACCCGTGTCTAACCAGTTACAGACCGGTCTCTAACCAGCTTCAGACCCCTTCTCTAACCAGTTACAGACCAGTCTCTAACCAGCTTCAGACACGTCTCTAACCAGTTACAGACAAGTCTCTAACCAGTTACAGACCCGTGTCTAACCAGCTACAGACCAGTCTCTAACCAGCTACAGACCTGTCTCTAACCAGCTACAGACCAGTCTCTAACCAGCTACAGACCAGTCTCTAACCAGTTACAGACCTGTCTCTAACCAGCTTCAGAGCTGTCTCTAACCAGTTACAGACCCGTCTCTAACCAGTTACAGACCTGTCTCTAACCAGCTACAGACCAGTCTCAAACCAGTTACAGACCTGTCTCTAACCAGCTACAGACCCGTCTCTAACCAGTTACAGACCTGTCTCTAACCAGCTTCAGACCCGTCTCTATCCAGTTACAGACCTGTCTCTAACCAGCTACAGACCAGTCTCTAACCAGCTTCAGACACGTCTCTAACCAGCTACAGACAAGTCTCTGACCAGTTACAGACCTGTCTCTAACCAGTTATAAACCTGTCTCTAACCAGTTATAGACCTTTCTCTAACCAGTTACAGACCAGTCTCTAACCAGCTACAGACCAGTCTCTAACCAGCTACACACCAGTCTCTAACCAGTTACAGACCTGTCTCTAACCAGCTACAGACCAGTCTCTAACCAGCTACAGACCAGTCTCTAACCAGCTATAGACCAGTCTCTAACCAGCTACAGACCCGTCTCTAACCAGCTTCAGACCCGTCTCTAACCAGCTACAGACCAGTCTCTAACCAGCTATAGACCAGTCTCTAACCAGCTACAGACCCGTCTCTAACCAGCTTCAGACCCGTCTCTAACCAGTTACAGACCAGTCTCTAACCAGCTTCAGACCCGTCTCTAACCAGCTACAGACCTGTCTCTAACCAGTTACAGACCAGTCTCTAACCAGCTTCAGACCAGTCTCTAACCAGCTACAGACCCGTCTCTAACCAGCTTCAGACCCGTCTCTAACCAGTTACAGACCAGTCTCTAACCATCTTCAGACCCGTCTCTAACCAGTTCCAGACCAGTCTCTAACCAGCTACAGACCAGTCTCTAACCAGCTACAGACCCGTCTGTAACCAGTTACAGACCAGTCTCTAACCAGTTACAGACCAGTCTCTAACCAGCTTCAGACAAGTCTCTAACCAGTTACAGACCAGTCTCTAACCAGTTACAGACCTGTCTCTCACCAGTTACAGACCTGTCTCTAACCAGCTACAGACCAGTCTCTAACCAGCTACAGACCTGTCTCTAACCAGCTACAGACCTGTCTCTAACCAGCTACAGACCCGTCTGTAACCAGTTACAGACCAGTCTCTAACCAGCTTCAGACAAGTCTCTAACCAGTTACAGACCAGTCTCTAACCAGTTACAGACCTGTCTCTCACCAGCTACAGACCAGTCTCTAACCAGCTACAGACCTGTCTCTAACCAGCTACAGACCTGTCTCTAACCAGCTACAGACCCGTCTCTAACCAGTTCCAGACCAGTCTCTAACCAGCTACAGACCAGTCTCTAACCAGCTACAGACCCGTCTGTAACCAGTTACAGACCAGTCTCTAACCAGTTACAGACCAGTCTCTAACCAGCTTCAGACAAGTCTCTAACCAGTTACAGACCAGTCTCTAACCAGTTACAGACCTGTCTCTCACCAGTTACAGACCTGTCTCTAACCAGCTACAGACCAGTCTCTAACCAGCTACAGACCAGTCTCTAACCAGTTACAGACCTGTCTCTAACCAGCTACACACCAGTCTCTAACCAGTTACAGACCTGTCTCTAACCAGCTACAGACCAGTCTCTAACCAGCTACAGACCAGTCTCTAACCAGCTATAGACCAGTCTCTAACCAGCTACAGACCCGTCTCTAACCAGCTTCAGACCCGTCTCTAACCAGTTACAGACCAGTCTCTAACCAGCTTCAGACCCGTCTCTAACCAGCTACAGACCCGTCTCTAACCAGTTACAGACCCGTCTCTAACCAGTTACAGACCAGTCTCTAACCAGCTTCAGACCAGTCTCTAACCAGCTACAGACCCGTCTCTAACCAGCTTCAGACCCGTCTCTAACCAGTTACAGACCAGTCTCTAACCATCTTCAGACCCGTCTCTAACCAGTTCCAGACCAGTCTCTAACCAGCTACAGACCAGTCTCTAACCAGCTACAGACCCGTCTGTAACCAGTTACAGACCAGTCTCTAACCAGTTACAGACCAGTCTCTAACCAGCTTCAGACAAGTCTCTAACCAGTTACAGACCAGTCTCTAACCAGTTACAGACCTGTCTCTCACCAGTTACAGACCTGTCTCTAACCAGCTACAGACCAGTCTCTAACCAGCTACAGACCTGTCTCTAACCAGCTACAGACCCGTCTCTAACCAGCTACACACCCGTCTCTAACCAGCTACACACCCGTCTCTAACCACCTACAGACCTGTCTCTAACCAGCTACAGACCAGTCTCTAACCAGCTACAGACCTGTCTCTAACCAGCTACAGACCAGTCTCTAACCAGCTATAGACCAGTCTCTAACCAGCTACAGACCCGTCTGTAACCAGTTACAGACCAGTCTCTAACCAGTTACAGACCAGTCTCTAACCAGCTTCAGACCCGTCTCTAACCAGTTACAGACCCGTCTCTAACCAGTTACAGACCTGTCTCTCACCAGTTACAGACCTGTCTCTCACCAGTTACAGACCAGTCTCTAACCAGTTACAGACCAGTCTCTAACCAGCTTCAAACCCCGTCTCTAACCAGTTACAGACCTGTCTCTCACCAGTTACAGACCAGTCTCTAACCAGCTACAGACCAGTCTCTTACCAGCTATAGACCAGTCTCTAACCAGCTACAGACCCGTCTGTAACCAGTTACAGACCAGTCTCTAACCAGTTACAGACCCGTCTCTAACCAGCTTCAGACCCGTCTCTAACCAGTTACAGACCAGTCTCTAACCAGCTACAGACCAGCCTCTAACCAGCTTCAGACACGTCTCTAACCAGTTACAGACAAGTCTCAGTCTCTAACCAGTTACAGACCAGTGTGTAACCATCTTCAGACCCGTCTCTAACCAGCTTCAGACCCGTCTCTAACCAGTTCCAGACCAGTCTCTAACCAGCTTCAGACCAGTCTCTAACCAGCTTCAGACACGTCTCTAACCAGCTACAGACAAGTCTCTGACCAGTTACAGACCTGTCTCTAACCAGTTATAAACCTGTCTCTAACCAGTTATAGACCTTTCTCTAACCAGTTACAGACCAGTCTCTAACCAGCTACAGACCAGTCTCTAACCAGCTACAGACCCGTCTCTAACCAGTTACAGACCTGTCTCTAACCAGCTACACACCAGTCTCTAACCAGTTACAGACCTGTCTCTCACCAGTTACAGACCAGTCTCTAACCAGCTACAGACCAGTCTCTAACCAGCTATAGACCAGTCTCTAACCAGCTACAGACCCGTCTCTAACCAGCTTCAGACCCGTCTCTAACCAGTTACAGACCTGTCTCTAACCAGCTACAGACCCGTCTCTAACCAGCTACAGACCCGTCTCTAACCAGTTACAGACCAGTCTCTAACCAGCTTCAGACCCGTCTCTAACCAGCTACAGACCCGTCTCTAACCAGTTACAGACCCGTCTCTAACCAGTTACAGACCAGTCTCTAACCAGCTTCAGACCAGTCTCTAACCAGCTACAGACCCGTCTCTAACCAGCTTCAGACCCGTCTCTAACCAGTTACAGACCAGTCTCTAACCATCTTCAGACCCGTCTCTAACCAGCTTCAGACCCGTCTCTAACCAGTTCCAGACCAGTCTCTAACCAGCTTCAGACCAGTCTCTAACCAGCTACAGACCAGTCTCTAACCAGCTACAGACCAGTCTCTAACCAGCTACAGACCAGTCTCTAACCAGCTACAGACCCGTCTGTAACCAGTTACAGACCAGTCTCTAACCAGTTACAGACCAGTCTCTAACCAGCTTCAGACAAGTCTCTAACCAGTTACAGACCTGTCTCTAACCAGTTATAGACCTGTCTCTAACCAGTTATAGACCTGTCTCTAACCAGCTACAGACCTGTCTCTAACCAGCTACAGACCCGTCTCTAACCAGCTACAGACCCGTCTCTAACCAGCTACACACCCGTCTCTAACCAGCTACAGACCTGTCTCTAACCAGCTACAGACCAGTCTCTAACCAGTTACAGACCTGTCTCTAACCAGCTACAGACCTGTCTCTAACCAGCTTCAGACCAGTCTCTAACCAGCTACAGACCAGTGTCTAACCAGTTACAGACCTGTCTCTAACCAGCTACAGACCAGTCTCTAACCAGCTACAGACCTGTCTCTAACCAGCTACAGACCAGTCTCTAACCAGCTACAGACCAGTGTCTAACCAGTTAAAGACCTGTCTCTAACCAGCTACAGACCAGTCTCTAACCAGTTACAGACCTGTCTCTAACCAGCTACAGACCAGTCTCTAACCAGCTATAGACCAGTCTCTAACCAGCTACAGACCCGTCTGTAACCAGTTACAAACCAGTCTCTAACCAGTTACAGACCAGTCTCTAACCAGCTTCAGACCCGTCTCTAACCAGCTACAGACAAGTCTCTAACCAGTTACAGACCTGTCTCTCACCAGTTACAGACCAGTCTCTAACCATCTACAGACCAGTCTCTTACCAGCTATAGACCAGTCTCTAACCAGCTACAGACCCGTCTCTAACCAGTTACAGACCAGTCTCTAACCAGTTACAGACCAGTCTCTAACCAGCTTCAGACCCGTCTCTAACCAGTTACAGACCAGTCTCTAACCAGCTACAGACCAGCCTCTAACCAGCTTCAGACACGTCTCTAACCAGTTACAGACAAGTCTCTAACCAGCTTCAGACCCCTTCTCTAACCAGTTACAGACCTGTCTCTCACCAGTGACAGACCAGTCTCTTACCAGCTACAGACCTGTCTCTAACCAGTTACAGACCTGTCTCTCACCAGTTACAGACCAGTCTCTAACCAGCTACAGACCAGTCTCTAACCAGTTACAGACCAGTCTCTAACCAGCTATAGACCAGTCTCTAACCAGCTACAGACCTGTTTGTAACCAGTTACAGACCAGTCTCTAACCAGCTTCAGACCCGTCTCTAACCAGTTACAGACCTGTCTCTAACCAGCTACAGACCTGTCTCTAACCAGCTACAGACCAGTCTCTAAGCAGCTACAGACCAGTCTCTAACCAGTTACAGACCTGTCTCTAACCAGCTTCAGAGCTGTCTCTAACCAGTTACAGACCCGTCTCTAACCAGTTACAGACCTGTCTCTAACCAGCTACAGACCAGTCTCAAACCAGTTACAGACCTGTCTCTAACCAGCTACAGACCAGTCTCTAACCAGCTTCAGACACGTCTCTAACCAGCTACAGACAAGTCTCTGACCAGTTACAGACCTGTCTCTAACCAGTTATAAACCTGTCTCTAACCAGTTATAGACCTTTCTCTAACCAGTTACAGACCAGTCTCTAACCAGCTACAGACCAGTATCTAACCAGCTACAGACCCGTCTCTAACCAGTTACAGACCTGTCTCTAACCAGCTACACACCAGTCTCTAACCAGTTACAGACCTGTCTCTAACCAGCTACAGACCAGTCTCTAACCAGCTACAGACCAGTCTCTAACCAGCTATAGACCAGTCTCTAACCAGCTACAGACCCGTCTCTAACCAGCTTCAGACCCGTCTCTAACCAGTTACAGACCAGTCTCTAACCAGCTTCAGACCCGTCTCTAACCAGCTACAGACCCGTCTCTAACCAGTTACAAACCAGTCTCTAACCAGCTTCAGACCCGTCTCTAACCAGCTACAGAACCGTCTCTAACCAGTTACAGACCCGTCTCTAACCAGTTACAGACCAGTCTCTAACCAGCTACAGACCCGTCTCTAACCAGCTTCAGACCCGTCTCTAACCAGCTTCAGACCCGTCTCTAACCAGCTACAGACCCGTCTCTAACCAGCTTCAGACCCGTCTCTAACCAGTTACAGACCAGTCTCTAACCATCTTCAGACCCGTCTCTAACCAGCTTCAGACCCGTCTCTAACCAGTTCCAGACCAGTCTCTAACCAGCTTCAGACCAGTCTCTAACCAGCTACAGACCAGTCTCTAACCAGCTACAGACCCGTCTGTAACCAGTTACAGACCAGTCTCTAACCAGTTACAGACCAGTCTCTAACCAGCTACAGACCTGTCTCTAACCAGCTACAGACCAGTCTCTAACCAGCTACAGACCCGTCTCTAACCAGTTACAGACCTGTCTGTAACCAGTTACAGACCAGTGTCTAACCAGTTACAGACCAGCCTCTAACCAGCTTCAGACACGTCTCTAACCAGTTACAGACAAGTCTCTAACCAGTTACAGACCAGTCTCTAACCAGTTACAGACCAGTCTCTAACCAGCTTCAGACCCCTTCTCTAACCAGCTACAGACCTGTCTCTAACCAGTTACAGACCTGTCTCTAACCAGTTACAGACCAGTCTCTAACCAGCTACAGACCAGTCTCTAACCAGCTACAGACCAGTCTCTAACCAGCTACAGACCCGTCTGTAACCAGTTACAGACCAGTCTCTAACCAGCTTCAGACCCGTCTCTAACCAGTTACAGACCTGTCTCTAACCAGCTACAGACCAGTCTCTAACCAGCTACAGACCAGTCTCTAACCAGCTACAGACCAGTCTCTAACCAGCTACAGACCTGTCTCTAACCAGTTACAGACCTGTCTCTAACCAGCTTCAGAGCTGTCTCTAACCAGTTACAGACCCGTCTCTAACCAGTTACAGACCTGTCTCTAACCAGCTACAGACCAGTCTCAAACCAGTTACAGACCTGTCTCTAACCAGCTACAGACCCGTCTCTAACCAGTTACAGACCTGTCTCTAACCAGCTTCAGACCCGTCTCTATCCAGTTACAGACCTGTCTCTAACCAGCTACAGACCAGTCTCTAACCAGCTTCAGACACGTCTCTAACCAGCTACAGACAAGTCTCTGACCAGTTACAGACCAGTCTCTAACCAGTTATAAACCTGTCTTTAACCAGTTATAGACCTTTCTCTAACCAGTTACAGACCAGTCTCTAACCAGCTACAGACCAGTCTCTAACCAGCTACAGACCCGTCTCTAACCAGTTACAGACCTGTCTCTAACCAGCTACACACCAGTCTCTAACCAGTTACAGACCTGTCTCTAACCAGCTACAGACCAGTCTCTAACCAGCTACAGACCCGTCTGTAACCAGTTACAGACCAGTCTCTAACCAGCTTCAGACCCGTCTCTAACCAGTTACAGACCTGTCTCTAACCAGCTACAGACCAGTCTCTAACCAGCTACAGACCTGTGTCTAACCAGCTACAGACCAGTCTCTAACCAGTTACAGACCTGTCTCTAACCAGTTACAGACCTGTCTCTAACCAGCTACAGACCCGTCTCTAACCAGTTACAGACCAGTCTCTAACCAGCTTCAGACACGTCTCTAACCAGCTACAGACAAGTCTCTGACCAGCTACAGACCTGTCTCTAACCAGTTATAAACCTGTCTCTAACCAGTTATAGACCTTTCTCTAACCAGTTACAGACCAGTCTCTAACCAGCTACAGACCAGTCTCTAACCAGCTACAGACCCGTCTCTAACCAGCTACAGACCAGTCTCTAACCAGCTATAGACCAGTCTCTAACCAGTTACAGACCTGTCTCTCACCAGTTACAGACCAGTCTCTAACCAGCTACAGACCAGTCTCTAACCAGCTATAGACCAGTCTCTAACCAGCTACAGACCCGTCTCTAACCAGTTACAGACCAGTCTCTAACCAGTTACAGACCAGTCTCTAACCAGCTTCAGACCCGTCTCTAACCAGTTACAGACCAGTCTCTAACCAGCTTCAGACCCGTCTCTAACCAGCTTCAGACACGTCTCTAACCAGCTACAGACCTGTCTCTAACCAGCTTCAGACCCGTCTCTAACCAGTTACAGACCCGTCTCTACCCAGTTACAGACCAGTCTCTAACCAGCTACAGACCTGTCTCTAACCAGTTATAGGCCTGTCTCTAACCAGTTATAGACCCGTCTCTAACCAGCTTCAGACCCGTCTCTAACCAGTTACAGACCTGTCTCTAACCAGCTACAGACCAGCCTCTAACCAGCTATAGACCAGTCTCTAACCAGCTACAGACCCGTCTGTAACCAGTTACAGACCAGTCTCTAACCAGTTACAGACCAGTCTCTAACCAGCTTCAGACCCGTCTCTAACCAGTTACAGACCAGTCTCTAACCAGCTTCAGACCCGTCTGTAACCAGTTACAGACCCGTCTGTAACCAGTTACAGACCAGTCTCTAACCAGTTACAGACCAGTCTCTAACCAGCTATAGACCAGTCTCTAACCAGCTACAGACCCGTCTGTAACCAGTTACAGACCAGTCTCTAACCAGTTATAGACCAGTCTCTAACCAGCTATAGACCAGTCTCTAACCAGCTACAGACTCGTCTGTAACCAGTTACAGACCAGTCTCTAACCAGTTACAGACCAGTCTCTAACCAGCTTCAGACCCGTCTCTAACCAGTTTCAGACCAGTCTCTAACTAGCTTCAGACCTGTCTCTCACCAGTTACAGACCAGTCTCTAACCAGCTACAGACCAGTCTCTAACCAGCTATAGACCAGTCTCTAACCAGCTACAGACCCGTGTGTAACCAGTTACAGACCAGTCTCTAACCAGTTAGAGACCAGTCTCTAACCAGTTTCAGACCCGTCTCTAACCAGTTACAGACCAGTCTCTAACCAGCTTCAGACCCGTCTCTAACCAGTTACAGACCCGTCTCTACCCAGTTACAGACCCGTCTCTCACCAGCTACAGACCAGTCTCTAACCAGCTATAGACCAGTCTCTAACCAGCTACAGACAAGTCTCTAACCAGTTACAGACCTGTCTCTAACCAGTTACAGACCAGTCTCTAACCAGTTACAGACCAGTCTCTAACCAGTTTCAGACCCGTCTCTAACCAGTTACAGACCAGTCTCTAACCAGCTACAGACCAGCCTCTAACCAGCTTCAGACAAGTCTCTAACCAGTTACAGACCTGTCTCTAACCAGCTTCAGACCCGTGTCTAACCAGTTACAGACCAGTCTCTAACCAGTTACAGACCAGTCTCTAACCAGCTACAGACCAGCCTCTAACCAGCTTCAGACACGTCTCTAACCAGCTACAGACCCGTCTCTCACCAGCTACAGACCAGTCTCTAACCAGCTATAGACCATTTTCTAACCAGCTACAGACAAGTCTCTAACCAGCTATAGACCATTTTCTAACCAGCTACAGACAAGTCTCTAACCAGTTACAGACCTGTCTCTAACCAGTTATAGACCTGTCTCTAACCAGTTATAGACCCGTCTCTAACCAGCTTCAGACCCGTCTCTAACCAGTTACAGACCTGTCTCTAACCAGCTACAGACCAGCCTCTAACCAGCTGCAGACCAGCCTCTAACCAGCTTCAGACAAGTCTCTAACCAGTTACAGACCTGTCTCTAACCAGTTATAGACCTCTCTCTAACCAGTTATAGACCTGTCTCTAACCAGCTACAGACCAGCCTCTAACCAGCTTCAGACACGTCTCTAACCAGTTACAGACCACTGTCTAACCAGTTACAGACCAGTCTCTAACCAGCTTCAGACCCCTTCTCTAACCAGTTACATACCCGTCTCTCACCAGTTACAGACCAGTCTCTAACCAGCTACAGACCTGTCTCTAACCAGTTACAGACCTGTCTCTCATCAGTTACAGACCAGTCTCTAACCAGCTACAGACCAGTCTCTAACCAGCTATAGACCAGTCTCTAACCAGCTACAGACCCGTCTTTAACCAGTTACAGACCAGTCTCTAACCAGCTTCAGACCCGTCTCTAACCAGTTACAGACCTGTATCTAACCAGTTACAGACCAGTCTCTAACCAGCTACAGACCAGCCTCTAACCAGCTATAGACCAGTCTCTAACCAGCTTCAGACCCGTCTGTAACCAGTTACAGACCAGTCTCTAACCAGTTACAGACCAGTCTCTTACCAGCTTCAGACCCGTTTCTAACCAGTTACAGACCTGTCTCTAACCAGCTACAGACCAGTCTCTAACCAGCTTCAGACCCGTCTCTAACCAGTTACAGACCCGTCTCTACCCAGTTACAGACCAGTCTCTAACCAGTTACAGACCTGTCTCTAACCAGTTATAGGCCTGTCTCTAACCAGTTATAGACCCATCTCTAACCAGCTTCAGACCCGTCTCTAACCAGTTACAGACCTGTCTCTAACCAGCTACAGACCAGCCTCTAACCAGCTATAGACCAGTCTCTAACCAGCTACAGACCCGTCTGTAACCAGTTACAGACCAGTCTCTAACCAGTTACAGACCAGTCTCTAACCAGCTTCAGACCCGTCTCTAACCAGTTACAGACCAGTCTCTAACCAGCTTCAGACCCGTCTGTAACCAGTTACAGACCCGTCTGTAACCAGTTACAGACCAGTCTCTAACCAGTTACAGACCAGTCTCTAACCAGCTATAGACCAGTCTCTAACCAGCTACAGACCCGTCTGTAACCAGTTACAGACCAGTCTCTAACCAGTTATAGACCAGTCTCTAACCAGCTATAGACCAGTCTCTAACCAGCTACAGACTCGTCTGTAACCAGTTACAGACCAGTCTCTAACCAGTTACAGACCAGTCTCTAACCAGCTTCAGACCAGTCTCTAACCAGTTACAGACCAGTCTCTAACCAGTTTCAGACCCGTCTCTAACCAGTTACAGACCCGTCTCTAACCAGTTACAGACCTGTCTCTCACCAGTTACAGACCAGTCTCTAACCAGCTACAGACCAGTCTCTAACCAGCTATAGACCAGTCTCTAACCAGCTACAGACCCGTGTGTAACCAGTTACAGACCAGTCTCTAACCAGTTACAGACCAGTCTCTAACCAGTTTCAGACCCGTCTCTAACCAGTTACAGACCAGTCTCTAACCAGCTACAGACCAGCCTCTAACCAGCTTCAGACAAGTCTCTAACCAGTTACAGACCTGTCTCTAACCAGCTTCAGACCCGTCTCTAACCAGTTACAGACCTGTCTCTAACCAGCTACAGACCAGTCTCTAACCAGCTACAGACAAGTCTCTAACCAGTTATAGACCTGTCTCTAACCAGCTTCAGACCCGCCTCTAACCAGCTACAGACCAGCCTCTAACCAGCTTCAGACAAGTCTCTAACCAGTTATAGACCTGTCTCTCACCAGTTATAGACCAGTCTCCAACCAGCTACAGACCAGTCTCTAACCAGTTACAGACCAGTCTCTAACCAGCTACAGACCAGCCTCTAACCAGCTTCAGACACGTCTCTAACCAGCTACAGACCCGTCTCTCACCAGCTACAGACCAGTCTCTTACCAGCTATAGACCATTTTCTAACCAGCTACAGACAAGTCTCTAACCAGCTATAGACCATTTTCTAACCAGCTACAGACAAGTCTCTAACCAGTTACAGACCTGTCTCTAACCAGTTATAGACCTGTCTCTAACCAGTTATAGACCCGTCTCTAACCAGCTTCAGACCCGTCTCTAACCAGTTACAGACCTGTCTCTAACCAGCTACAGACCAGCCTCTAACCAGCTGCAGACCAGCCTCTAACCAGCTTCAGACAAGTCTCTAACCAGTTACAGACCTGTCTCTAACCAGTTATAGACCTCTCTCTAACCAGTTATAGACCTGTCTCTAACCAGCTACAGACCAGCCTCTAACCAGCTTCAGACACGTCTCTAACCAGTTACAGACCACTGTCTAACCAGTTACAGACCTGTCTCTAACCAGCTTCAGACCCCTTCTCTAACCAGTTACAGACCCGTCTCTCACCAGTTACAGACCAGTCTCTAACCAGCTACAGACCTGTCTCTAACCAGTTACAGACCTGTCTCTCATCAGTTACAGACCAGTCTCTAACCAGCTACAGACCAGTCTCTAACCAGCTATAGACCAGTCTCTAACCAGCTACAGACCCGTCTTTAACCAGTTACAGACCAGTCTCTAACCAGCTTCAGACCCGTCTCTAACCAGTTACAGACCTGTATCTAACCAGTTACAGACCAGTCTCTAACCAGCTACAGACCAGCCTCTAACCAGCTATAGACCAGTCTCTAACCAGCTACAGACCC
Organism: Telmatherina bonti; assembly: GCF_933228915.1. Classification (NCBI taxonomy): domain Eukaryota; kingdom Metazoa; phylum Chordata; class Actinopteri; order Atheriniformes; family Telmatherinidae; genus Telmatherina; species Telmatherina bonti. The sequence goes on from NC_136622.1 coordinate 38,685,820, forward strand.
GTCTGTAACCAGTTACAGACCAGTCTCTAACCAGTTACAGACCAGTCTCTTACCAGCTTCAGACCCGTTTCTAACCAGTTACAGACCAGTCTCTAACCAGCTACAGACCCGTCTCTAACCAGTTACAGACCTGTCTCTAACCAGTTATAGGCCTGTCTCTAACCAGTTATAGACCCGTCTCTAACCAGCTTCAGACCCGTCTCTAACCAGTTACAGACCTGTCTCTAACCAGCTACAGACCAGCCTCTAACCAGCTATAGACCAGTCTCTAACCAGCTACAGACCCGTCTGTAACCAGTTACAGACCAGTCTCAAACCAGTTACAGACCAGTCTCTAACCAGCTTCAGACCCGTCTCTAACCAGTTACAGACCAGTCTCTAACCAGCTTCAGACCCGTCTGTAACCAGTTACAGACCCGTCTGTAACCAGTTACAGACCAGTCTCTAACCAGTTACAGACCAGTCTCTAACCAGCTATAGACCAGTCTCTAACCAGCTACAGACCCGTCTGTAACCAGTTACAGACCCGTCTCTAACCAGTTATAGACCAGTCTCTAACCAGTTATAGACCTGTCTCTAACCAGTTACAGACCTGTCTCTAACCAGCTACAGACCAGCCTCTAACCAGCTGCAGACCAGCCTCTAACCAGCTTCAGACAAGTCTCTAACCAGTTACAGACCTGTCTCTAACCAGTTATAGACCTGTCTCTAACCAGTTATAGACCTGTCTCTAACCAGCTACAGACCTGTCTTTAACCAGCTACAGACCCGTCTCTAACCAGCTACAGACCCGTCTCTAACCAGCTACACACCCGTCTCTAACCAGCTACAGACCTGTCTCTAACCAGCTACAGACCAGTCTCTAACCAGTTACAGACCTATCTCTAACCAGCTACAGACCTGTCTCTGACCAGCTACAGACCTGTCTCTAACCACTTACAGACCAGTCTCTAACCAGCTACAGACCAGTCTCTAACCAGCTATAGACCAGTCTCTAACCAGCTACAGACCCGTCTGTAACCAGTTACAGACCAGTCTCTAACCAGTTACAGACCAGTCTCTAACCAGTTTCAGACCCGTCTGTAACCAGTTACAGACCCGTCTCTAACCAGTTACAGACCTGTCTTTCACCAGTTACAGACCAGTCTCTAACCAGCTACAGACCAGTCTCTAACCAGCTATAGACCAGTCTCTAACCAGCTACAGACCCGTGTGTAACCAGTTACAGACCAGTCTCTAACCAGTTACAGACCAGTCTCTAACCAGTTTCAGACCCGTCTCTAACCAGTTACAGACCAGTCTCTAACCAGCTTCAGACCCGTCTCTAACCAGTTACAGACCCGTCTCTACCCAGTTACAGACCCGTCTCTCACCAGCTACAGACCAGTCTCTAACCAGCTATAGACCAGTCTCTAACCAGCTACAGACAAGTCTCTAACCAGTTACAGACCTGTCTCTAACCAGTTACAGACCTGTCTCTAACCAGCTTCAGACCCGTCTCTAACCAGTTACAGACCTGTCTCTCACCAGCTACAGACCAGCCTCTAACCAGCTACAGACCAGCCTCTAACCAGCTTCAGACAAGTCTCTAACCAGTTATAGACCTGTCTCTAACCAGCTTCAGACCCGTCTCTAACCAGTTACAGACCTGTCTCTAACCAGCTAAAGACCAGCCTCTAACCAGCTACAGACCAGCCTCTAACCAGCTTCAGACCCCTTCTCTAACCAGTTACAGACCTGTCTCTAACCAGTTACAGACCTGTCTCTCATCAGTTACAGACCAGTCTCTAACCAGCTACAGACCAGTCTCTAACCAGCTATAGACCAGTCTCTAACCAGCTACAGACCCGTCTTTAACCAGTTACAGACCAGTCTCTAACCAGCTTCAGACCCGTCTCTAACCAGTTACAGACCTGTATCTAACCAGTTACAGACCAGTCTCTAACCAGCTACAGACCAGCCTCTAACCAGCTATAGACCAGTCTCTAACCAGCTACAGACCCGTCTGTAACCAGTTACAGACCAGTCTCTAACCAGTTACAGACCAGTCTCTTACCAGCTTCAGGCCCGTTTCTAACCAGTTACAGACCTGTCTCTAACCAGCTTCAGACCCGTCTCTAACCAGTTACAGACCCGTCTCGAACCAGTTACAGACCTGTCTCTAACCAGCTACAGACCAGTCTCTAACCAGCTACAGACCCGTCTCTAACCAGTTACAGACCTGTCTCTAACCAGCTACAGACCAGTCTCTAACCAGTTACAGACCTGTCTCTAACCAGCTACAGACCAGTCTCTGACCAGCTACAGACCTGTCTCTCACCAGTTACAGACCAGTCTCTAACCAGCTACAGACCTGTCTCTAACCAGCTTCAGACCCGTCTCTAACCAGTTACAGACCTGTCTCTAACCAGCTACAGACCTGTCTCTAACCAGCTTCAGACCCGTCTCTAACCAGTTACAGACCCGTCTCTACCCAGTTACAGACCCGTGTCTAACCAGCTACAGACCAGTCTCTAACCAGCTATAGACCAGTCTCTAACCAGCTACAGACAAGTCTCCAACCAGTTACAGACCTGTCTCTAACCAGTTATAGGCCTGTCTCTAACCAGTTATAGACCCGTCTCTAACCAGCTTCAGACCCGTCTCTAACCAGTTACAGACCTGTCTCTAACCAGCTACAGACCAGTCTCTAACCAGCTATAGACCAGTCTCTAACCAGCTACAGACCCGTCTGTAACCAGTTACAGACCAGTCTCTAACCAGTTACAGACCAGTCTCTAACCAGCTTCAGACCCGTCTCTAACCAGTTACAGACCAGTCTCTAACCAGCTTCAGACCAGTCTCTAACCAGTTACAGACCCGTCTGTAACCAGTTACAGACCAGTCTCTAACCAGTTACAGACCAGTCTCTAACCAGCTATAGACCAGTCTCTAACCAGCTACAGACCCGTCTGTAACCAGTTACAGACCAGTCTCTAACCACTTATAGACCAGTCTCTACACAGCTATAGACCAGTCTCTAACCAGCTACAGACCCGTCTGTAACCAGTTACAGACCAGTCTCTAACCAGCTTCAGACCCGTCTCTAACCAGTTACAGACCTGTCTCTAACCAGCTACACACCAGTCTCTAACCAGTTACAGACCAGTCTCTAACCAGCTTCAGACCCGTCTCTAAACAGCTACAGACCAGTCTCCAACCAGCTACAGACCAGTCTCTAACCAGCTACAGACCCGTCTGTAACCAGTTACAGACCAGTCTCTAACCAGTTACAGACCAGTCTCTAACCAGCTTCAGACATGTCTCTAACCAGTTACAGACCAGTCTCTAACCAGCTTCAGACCAGTCTCTAACCAGTTACAGACCCGTCTCTACCCAGTTACAGACCCGTCTCTCACCAGTTACAGACCAGTCTCTAACCAGCTATAGACCTGTCTCTAACCAGCTTCAGACACGTCTCTAAACAGCTACAGACCAGTCTCTAACCAGCTATAGACCAGTCTCTAACCAGCTTCAGACACGTTTCTAACCAGCTAGAGACCAGTCTCTAACCAGCTACAGACCCGTCTGTAACCAGTTACAGACCAGTCTCTAACCAGTTACAGACCAGTCTCTAACCAGCTTCAGACCCGTCTCTAACCAGCTACAGACCAGTCTATACCCAGTTATAGACCTGTCTCTAACCAGTTATAGACCTGTCTCCAACCAGCTACAGACCAGTCTCTAACCAGTTACAGACCAGTCTCTAACCAGCTACAGACCAGCCTCTAACCAGCTTCAGACACGTCTCTAACCAGCCACAGACAAGTCTCTAACCAGTTTCAGACCTGTCTCTAACCAGCTTCAGACCCCTTCTCTAACCAGTTACAGACCTGTCTCTAACCAGTTACCGACCTGTCTCTCACCAGTTACAGACCAGTCTCTAACCAGCTACAGACACGTCTCTAACCAGCTACAGACCTGTCTCTAACCAGTTACAGACCTGTCTCTAACCAGCTTCAGACCTATCTCTAACCAGTTACAGACCCGTCTCTAACCAGTTACAGACCTGTCTCTAACCAGCTACAGACCAGTCTCTAACCAGTTACAGACCTGTCTCTAACCAGCTTCAGACCCGTCTCTAACCAGTTACAGACCTGTCTCTAACCAGCTTCAGACACGTCTCTAACCAGTTACAGACCCGTCTCTAACCAGTTACAGACCTGTCTCTAACCAGCTACAGACCAGTCTCTAACCAGCTACAGACCCGTCTCTAACCAGTTACAGACCAGTCTCTAACCAGCTACAGACCAGTCTCTAACCAGCTACAGACCAGTCTCTACACAGCTATAGACCAGTCTCTAACCAGCTACAGACCCGTCTGTAACCAGTTACAGACCAGTCTCTAACCAGCTTCAGACCCGTCTCTAACCAGTTACAGACCTGTCTCTAACCAGCTACACACCAGTCTCGAACCAGTTACAGACCTGTCTCTAACCAGCTACAGACCAGTCTCTGACCAGCTACAGACCTGTCTCTCACCAGTTACAGACCAGTCTCTAACCAGCTACAGACCAGTCTCTAACCAGCTATAGACCAGTCTCTAACCAGCTACAGACCCGTCTCTAACCAGCTTCAGACCCGTCTCTAACCAGTTACAGACCAGTCTCTAACCAGCTTCAGACACCTTCTCTAACCAGTTACAGACCTGTCTCTCACCAGTTACAGACCAGTCTCTAACCAGCTACAGACCTGTGTCTAACCAGTTACAGACCTGTCTCTCACCAGTTACAGACCAGTCTCTAACCAGCTACAGACCAGTCTCTAACCAGCTACAGACCAGTCTCTACACAGCTATAGACCAGTCTCTAACCAGCTACAGACCCGTCTGTAACCAGTTACAGACCAGTGTCTAACCAGCTTCAGACCCGTCTCTAACCAGTTACAGACCTGTCTCTAACCAGCTACACACCAGTCTCTAACCAGTTACAGACCTGTCTCTAACCAGCTACAGACCAGTCTCTGACCAGCTACAGACTAGTCTCTCACCAGTTACAGACCAGTCTCTAACCAGCTACAGACCAGTCTCTAACCAGCTATAGACCAGTCTCTAACCAGCTATAGACCAGTCTCTAACCAGCTACAGACCCGTCTCTAACCAGCTTCAGACCCGTCTCTAACCAGTTACAGACCAGTCTCTAACCAGCTTCAGACCCGTCTCTAACCAGCTACAGACCCGTCTCTAACCAGCTACAGACCAGTCTCTAACCAGCTATAGACCAGTCTCTAACCAGCTACAGACCCGTCTCTAACCAGCTTCAGACCCGTCTCTAACCAGTTACAGACCAGTCTCTAACCAGTTACAGACCCGTCTCTAACCAGTTACAGACCAGTCTCTAACCAGCTTCAGACCAGTCTCTAACCAGCTACAGACCCGTCTCTAACCAGCTTCAGACCCGTCTCTAACCAGTTACAGACCAGTCTCTAACCAGCTTCAGACCCGTCTCTAACCAGTTACAGACCAGTCTCTAACCAGCTTCAGACCCGTCTCTCACCAGCTACAGACCAGTCTCTAACCAGCTACAGACCAGTCTCTAACCAGCTACAGACCCGTCTGTAACCAGTTACAGACCAGTCTCTAACCAGTTACAGACCAGTCTCTAACCAGCTTCAGACCCGTCTCTAACCAGTTACAGACCAGTCTCTAACCAGCTTCAGACCCGTCTCTAACCAGTTACAGACCCGTCTCTACCCAGTTACAGACCTGTCTCTCACCAGTTACAGACCAGTCTCTAACCAGCTATAGACCTGTCTCTAACCAGCTTCAGACACGTCTCTAACCAGCTACAGACCAGTCTCTAACCAGCTATAGACCAGTCTCTAACCAGCTTCAGACACGTCTCTAACCAGCTAGAGACCAGTCTCTAACCAGCTACAGACCCGTCTGTAACCAGTTACAGACCAGTCTCTAACCAGTTACAGACCAGTCTCTAACCAGCTTCAGACCCGTCTCTAACCAGCTACAGACCAGTCTATAACCAGTTATAGACCTGTCTCTAACCAGTTATAGACCTGTCTCCAACCAGCTACAGACCAGTCTCTAACCAGTTACAGACCAGTCTCTAACCAGCTACAGACCAGCCTCTAACCAGCTACAGACAAGTCTCTAACCAGTTACAGACCTGTCTCTAACCAGTTACAGACCTGTCTCTAACCAGCTTCAGACCCCTTCTCTAACCAGTTACAGACCTGTCTCTAACCAGTTACCGACCTGTCTCTCACCAGTTACAGACCAGTCTCTAACCAGTTACAGACCTGTCTCTAACCAGCTACAGACCAGTCTCTAACCAGTTACAGACCTGTCTCTAACCAGCTTCAGACCCGTCTCTAACCAGTTACAGACCTGTCTCTAACCAGTTACAGACCCGTCTCTAACCAGTTACAGACCTGTCTCTAACCAGCTACAGACCAGTCTCTAACCAGTTACAGACCTGTCTCTAACCAGCTTCAGACCCGTCTCTAACCAGTTACAGACCAGTCTCTAACCAGCTTCAGACCCGTCTCTAACCAGTTACAGACCCGTCTCTAACCAGTTACAGACCTGTCTCTAACCAGCTACAGACCAGTCTCTAACCAGCTACAGACCCGTCTCTAACCAGTTACAGACCTGTCTCTAACCAGCTACAGACCAGTCTCTAACCAGTTACAGACCTGTCTCTAACCAGCTACAGACCAGTCTCTGACCAGCTACAGACCTGTCTCTCACCAGTTACAGACCAGTCTCTAACCAGCTACAGACCTGTCTCTAACCAGCTTCAGACCTGTCTCTAACCAGCTACAGACCCGTCTCTAACCAGCTACAGACCTGTCTGTAACCAGCTTCAGACCCGTCTCTAACCAGTTACAGACCCGTCTCTAACCAGTTACAGACCTGTCTCTAACCAGCTACAGACCCGTCTCTAACCAGTTACAGACCCGTCTCTAACCAGCTACAGACCAGTTTCTAACCAGCTATAGACCAGTCTCTAACCAGCTACAGACAAGTCTCCAACCAGTTACAGACCTGTCTCTATCCAGTTATAGGCCTGTCTCTAACCAGCTACAGACCCGTCTCTAACCAGCTTCAGACCCGTCTCTAACCAGTTACAGACCAGTCTCTAACCAGCTTCAGACCCGTCTCTAACCAGTTACAGACCAGTCTCTAACCAGCTTCAGACCCGTCTCTCACCAGCTACAGACCAGTCTCTAACCAGCTACAGACCAGTCTCTAAACAGCTACAGACCCGTCTGTAACCAGTTACAGACCAGTCTCTAACCAGTTACAGACCAGTCTCTAACCAGCTTCAGACCCGTCTCTAACCAGTTACAGACCCGTCTCTACCCAGTTACAGACCCGTCTCTCACCAGTTACAGACCAGTCTCTAACCAGCTATAGACCTGTCTCTAACCAGCTTCAGACACGTCTCTAACCAGCTACAGACCAGTCTCTAACCAGCTATAGACCAGTCTCTAACCAGCTTCAGACACGTCTCTAACCAGCTAGAGACCAGTCTCTAACCAGCTACAGACCCGTCTGTAACCAGTTACAGACCAGTCTCTAACCAGTTACAGACCAGTCTCTAACCAGCTTCAGACCCGTCTCTAACCAGCTACAGACCAGTCTATAACCAGTTATAGACCTGTCTCTAACCAGTTATAGACCTGTCTCCAACCAGCTACAGACCAGTCTCTAACCAGTTACAGACCAGTCTCTAACCAGCTACAGACCAGCCTCTAACCAGCTTCAGACACGTCTCTAACCAGCTACAGACCAGTCTCTAACCAGTTACAGACCTGTCTCTCACCAGCTTCAGACCCCTTCTCTAACCAGTTACAGACCTGTCTCTAACCAGTTACCGACCTGTCTCTCACCAGTTACAGACCAGTCTCTAACCAGCTACAGACCTGTCTCTAACCAGCTAAAGACCTGTCTCTAACCAGTTACAGACCAGTCTCTAACCAGCTTCAGACCTGTCTCTAACCAGTTACAGACCCGTCTCTAACCAGCTACGACCAGTCTCTAACCAGTTACAGACCTGTCTCTAACCAGCTTCAGACCCGTCTCTAACCAGTTACAGACCTGTCTCTAACCAGCTTCAGACCCGTCTCTAACCAGTTACAGACCTGTCTCTAACCAGCTACAGACCAGTCTCTAACCAGCTACAGACCCGTCTCTAACCAGTTACAGACCTGTCTCTAACCAGCTACAGACCAGTCTCTAACCAGTTACAGACCTGTCTCTAACCAGCTACAGACCAGTCTCTGACCAGCTACAGACCAGTCTCTAACCAGCTTCAGACCTGTCTCTAACCAGCTACAGACCCGTCTCTAACCAGCTACAGACCTGTCTCTAACCAGCTTCAGACCCGTCTCTAACCAGTTACAGACCCGTCTCTAACCAGTTACAGACCCGTCTCTAACCAGCTACAGACCAGTTTCTAACCAGCTATAGACCAGTCTCTAACCAGCTACAGACAAGTCTCCAACCAGTTATAGACCTGTCTCTATCCAGTTATAGGCCTGTCTCTAACCAGTTATAGACCCGTCTCTAACCAGCTTCAGACCCGTCTCTAACCAGTTACAGACCTGTCTCTAACCAGCTACAGACCAGCCTCTAACCAGCTATAGACCAGTCTCTAACCAGCTACAGACCCGTCTGTAACCAGTTACAGACCAGTCTCTAACCAGTTACAGACCAGTCTCTAACCAGCTTCAGACCCGTCTCTAACCAGTTACAGACCAGTCTCTAACCAGCTTCAGACCCGTCTGTAACCAGTTACAGACCCGTCTGTAACCAGTTACCGACCTGTCTCTCACCAGTTACAGACCTGTCTCTAACCAGCTAAAGACCTGTCTCTAACCAGTTACAGACCAGTCTCTAACCAGCTTCAGACCTGTCTCTAACCAGTTACAGACCCGTCTCTAACCAGTTCCAGACCTGTCTCTAACCAGCTACGACCAGTCTCTAACCAGTTACAGACCTGTCTCTAACCAGCTTCAGACCCGTCTCTAACCAGTTACAGACCTGTTTTTAACCAGCTTCAGACCCGTCTCTAACCAGTTACAGACCCGTCTCTAACCAGTTACAGACCTGTCTCTAACCAGCTACAGACCAGTCTCTAACCAGCTACAGACCCGTCTCTAACCAGTTACAGACCTGTGTCTAACCAGCTACAGACCAGTCTCTAACCAGTTACAGACCTGTCTCTAACCAGCTTCAGACCAGTCTCTGACCAGCTACAGACCTGTCTCTCACCAGTTACAGACCAGTCTCTAACCAGCTACAGACCTGTCTCTAACCAGCTTCAGACCTGTCTCTAACCAGCTACAGACCCGTCTCTAACCAGCTACAGACCTGTCTCTAACCAGCTTCAGACCCGTCTCTAACCAGTTACAGACCCGTCTCTAACCAGTTACAGACCCGTCTCTAACCAGCTACAGACCAGTTTCTAACCAGCTATAGACCAGTCTCTAACCAGCTACAGACAAGTCTCCAACCAGTTACAGACCTGTCTCTATCCAGTTATAGGCCTGTCTCTAACCAGTTATAGACCCGTCTCTAACCAGTTACAGACCCGTCTCTAACCAGTTACAGACCTGTCTCTAACCAGCTACAGACCAGCCTCTAACCAGCTATAGACCAGTCTCTAACCAGCTACAGACCCGTCTATAACCAGTTACAGACCAGTCTCTAACCAGTTACAGACCAGTCTCTAACCAGCTTCAGACCCGTCTCTAACCAGTTACAGACCAGTCTCTAACCAGCTTCAGACCCGTCTCTAACCAGTTACAGACCCGTCTCTACCCAGTTACAGACCCGTCTCTCACCAGTTACAGACCAGTCTCTAACCAGCTATAGACCTGTCTCTAACCAGCTTCAGACACGTCTCTAACCAGCTACAGACCAGTCTCTAACCAGCTATAGACCAGTCTCTAACCAGCTTCAGACACGTCTCTAACCAGCTAGAGACCAGTCTCTAACCAGCTACAGACCCGTCTGTAACCAGTTACAGACCAGTCTCTAACCAGCTTCAGACCCGTCTCTAACCAGCTACAGACCAGTCTATAACCAGTTATAGACCTGTCTCTAACCAGTTATAGACTGGTCTCCAACCAGCTACAGACCAGTCTCTAACCAGTTACAGACCAGTCTCTAACCAGCTACAGGACCAGCCTCTAACCAGCTACAGACAAGTCTCTAACCAGTTACAGACCTGTCTCTAACCAGCTTCAGACCCCTTCTCTAACCAGTTACAGACCTGTCTCTAACCAGTTACCGACCTGTCTCTCACCAGTTACAGACCAGTCTCTAACCAGCTACAGACCTGTCTCTAACCAGCTAAAGACCTGTCTCTAACCAGTTACAGACCTGTCTCTAACCAGCTTCAGACCTGTCTCTAACCAGTTACAGACCCGTCTCTAACCAGTTACAGACCTGTCTCTAACCAGCTACAGACCAGTCTCTAACCAGTTACAGACCTGTCTCTAACCAGCTTCAGACCCGTCTCTAACCAGTTACAGACCTGTCTCTAACCAGTTACAGACCCGTCTCTAACCAGTTACAGACCTGTCTCTAACCAGCTACAGACCAGTCTCTAACCAGTTACAGACCTGTCTCTAACCAGCTTCAGACCCATCTCTAACCAGTTACAGACCTGTCTCTAACCAGCTACAGACCTGTCTCTAACCAGCTACAGACCAGTCTCTAACCAGTTACAGACCTGTCTCTAACCAGCTACAGACCAGTCTCTGACCAGCTACAGACCTGTCTCTCACCAGTTACAGACCAGTCTCTAACCAGCTACAGACCTGTCTCTAACCAGCTTCAGACCTGTCTCTAACCAGCTACAGACCCGTCTCTAACCAGCTACAGACCTGTCTTTAACCAGCTTCAGACCCGTCTCTAACCAGTTACAGACCCGTCTCTAACCAGTTACAGACCTGTCTCTAACCAGCTACAGACCCGTCTCTAACCAGTTACAGACCCGTCTCTAACCAGCTACACACCAGTTTCTAACCAGCTATAGACCAGTCTCTAACCAGCTACAGACAAGTCTCCAACCAGTTACAGACCTGTCTCTATCCAGTTATAGGCCTGTCTCTAACCAGCTACAGACCCGTCTCTAACCAGCTTCAGACCCGTCTCTAACCAGTTACAGACCAGTCTCTAACCAGCTTCAGACCCGTCTCTAACCAGTTACAGACCAGTCTCTAACCAGCTTCAGACCCGTCTCTCACCAGCTACAGACCAGTCTCTAACCAGCTACAGACCAGTCTCTAACCAGCTACAGACCCGTCTGTAACCAGTTACAGACCAGTCTCTAACCAGTTACAGACCAGTCTCTAACCAGCTTCAGACCCGTCTCTAACCAGTTACAGACCCGTCTCTACCCAGTTACAGACCCGTCTCTAACCAGCTACGACCAGTCTCTAACCAGTTACAGACCTGTCTCTAACCAGCTTCAGACCCGTCTCTAACCAGTTAAAGACCTGTTTTTAACCAGCTTCAGACCCGTCTCTAACCAGTTACAGACCCGTCTCTAACCAGTTACAGACCTGTCTCTAACCAGCTACAGACCAGTCTCTAACCAGCTACAGACCCGTCTCTAACCAGTTACAGACCTGTGTCTAACCAGCTACAGACCAGTCTCTAACCAGTTACAGACCTGTCTCTAACCAGCTACAGACCAGTCTCTGACCAGCTACAGACCTGTCTCTCACCAGTTACAGACCAGTCTCTAACCAGCTACAGACCTGTCTCTAACCAGCTTCAGACCTGTCTCTAACCAGCTACAGACCCGTCTCTAACCAGCTACAGACCTGTCTCTAACCAGCTTCAGACCCGTCTCTAACCAGTTACAGACCCGTCTCTAACCAGTTACAGACCCGTCTCTAACCAGCTACAGACCAGTTTCTAACCAGCTATAGACCAGTCTCTAACCAGCTACAGACAAGTCTCCAACCAGTTACAGACCTGTCTCTATCCAGTTATAGGCCTGTCTCTAACCAGTTATAGACCCGTCTCTAACCATCTTCAGACCCGTCTCTAACCAGTTACAGACCTGTCTCTAACCAGCTACAGACCAGCCTCTACCCAGCTATAGACCAGTCTCTAACCAGCTACAGACCCGTCTGTAACCAGTTACAGACCAGTCTCTAACCAGTTACAGACCAGTCTCTAACCAGCTTCAGACCCGTCTCTACCCAGTTACAGACCAGTCTCTAACCAGCTTCAGACCCGTCTCTAACCAGTTACAGACCCGTCTCTACCCAGTTACAGACCCGTCTCTCACCAGTTACAGACCAGTCTCTAACCAGCTATAGACCTGTCTCTAACCAGCTTCAGACACGTCTCTAACCAGCTACAGACCAGTCTCTAACCAGCTATAGTCCAGTCTCTAACCAGCTTCAGACACGTCTCTAACCAGCTAGAGACCAGTCTCTAACCAGCTACAGACCCGTCTGTAACCAGTTACAGACCAGTCTCTAACCAGCTTCAGACCCGTCTCTAACCAGCTACAGACCAGTCTATAACCAGTTATAGACCTGTCTCTAACCAGTTATAGACCTGTCTCCAACCAGCTACAGACCAGTCTCTAACCAGTTACAGACCAGTCTCTAACCAGCTACAGGACCAGCCTCTAACCAGCTACAGACAAGTCTCTAACCAGTTACAGACCTGTCTCTAACCAGCTTCAGACCCCTTCTCTAACCAGTTACAGACCTGTCTCTAACCAGTTACCGACCTGTCTCTCACCAGTTACAGACCAGTCTCTAACCAGCTACAGACCTGTCTCTAACCAGCTAAAGACCTGTCTCTAACCAGTTACAGACCTGTCTCTAACCAGCTTCAGACCTGTCTCTAACCAGTTACAGACCCGTCTCTAACCAGTTACAGACCTGTCTCTAACCAGCTACAGACCAGTCTCTAACCAGTTACAGACCTGTCTCTAACCAGCTTCAGACCCGTCTCTAACCAGTTACAGACCTGTCTCTAACCAGTTACAGACCCGTCTCTAACCAGTTACAGACCTGTCTCTAACCAGCTACAGACCAGTCTCTAACCAGTTACAGACCTGTCTCTAACCAGCTTCAGACCCATCTCTAACCAGTTACAGACCTGTCTCTAACCAGCTACAGACCTGTCTCTAACCAGCTACAGACCAGTCTCTAACCAGTTACAGACCTGTCTCTAACCAGCTACAGACCAGTCTCTGACCAGCTGCAGACCTGTCTCTCACCAGTTACAGACCAGTCTCTAACCAGCTACAGACCTGTCTCTAACCAGCTTCAGACCTGTCTCTAACCAGCTACAGACCCGTCTCTAACCAGCTACAGACCTGTCTTTAACCAGCTTCAGACCCGTCTCTAACCAGTTACAGACCCGTCTCTAACCAGTTACAGACCTGTCTCTAACCAGCTACAGACCCGTCTCTAACCAGTTACAGACCCGTCTCTAACCAGCTACACACCAGTTTCTAACCAGCTATAGACCAGTCTCTAACCAGCTACAGACAAGTCTCCAACCAGTTACAGACCTGTCTCTATCCAGTTATAGGCCTGTCTCTAACCAGCTACAGACCCGTCTCTAACCAGCTTCAGACCCGTCTCTAACCAGTTACAGACCAGTCTCTAACCAGCTTCAGACCCGTCTCTAACCAGTTACAGACCAGTCTCTAACCAGCTTCAGACCCGTCTCTCACCAGCTACAGACCAGTCTCTAACCAGCTACAGACCAGTCTCTAACCAGCTACAGACCCGTCTGTAACCAGTTACAGACCAGTGTCTAACCAGTTACAGACCAGTCTCTAACCAGCTTCAGACCCGTCTCTAACCAGTTACAGACCCGTCTCTACCCAGTTACAGACCCGTCTCTCACCAGTTACAGACCAGTCTCTAACCAGCTATAGACCTGTCTCTAACCAGCTTCAGACACGTCTCTAACCAGCTACAGACCAGTCTCTAACCAGCTATAGACCAGTCTCTAACCAGCTTCAGACACGTCTCTAACCAGCTAGAGACCAGTCTCTAACCAGCTACAGACCCGTCTGTAACCAGTTACAGACCAGTCTCTAACCAGTTACAGACCAGTCTCTAACCAGCTTCAGACCCGTCTCTAACCAGCTACAGACCAGTCTATAACCAGTTATAGACCTGTCTCTAACTAGTTATAGACCTGTCTCCAACCAGCTACAGACCAGTCTCTAACCAGTTACAGACCAGTCTCTAACCAGCTACAGACCAGCCTCTAACCAGCTTCAGACACGTCTCTAACCAGCTACAGACCAGTCTCTAACCAGTTACAGACCTGTCTCTAACCAGCTTCAGACCCCTTCTCTAACCAGTTACAGACCTGTCTCTAACCAGTTACCGACCTGTCTCTCACCAGTTACAGACCAGTCTCTAACCAGCTACAGACCTGTCTCTAACCAGCTAAACACCTGTCTCTAACCAGTTACAGACCAGTCTCTAACCAGCTTCAGACCTGTCTCTAACCAGTTACAGACCCGTCTCTAACCAGTTACAGACCTGTCTCTAACCAGCTACGACCCGTCTCTAACCAGTTACAGACCAGTCTCTAACCAGCTACAGACAAGTCTCCAACCAGTTACAGACCTGTCTCTATCCAGTTATAGGCCTGTCTCTAACCAGTTATAGACCCGTCTCTAACCAGCTTCAGACCCGTCTCTAACCAGTTACAGACCTGTCTCTAACCAGGTACAGACCAGCCTCTAACCAGCTATAGACCAGTCTCTAACCAGCTACAGACCCGTCTGTAACCAGTTACAGACCAGTCTCTAACCAGTTACAGACCAGTCTCTAACCAGCTTCAGACCCGTCTCTAACCAGTTACAGACCAGTCTCTAACCAGCTTCAGACCCGTCTGTAACCAGTTACAGACCCGTCTGTAACCAGTTACCGACCTGTCTCTCACCAGTTACAGACCAGTCTCTAACCAGCTACAGACCTGTCTCTAACCAGCTAAAGACCTGTCTCTAACCAGTTACAGACCAGTCTCTAACCAGCTTCAGACCTGTCTCTAACCAGTTACAGACCCGTCTATAACCAGTTCCAGACCTGTCTCTAACCAGCTACGACCAGTCTCTAACCAGTTACAGACCTGTCTCTAACCAGCTTCAGACCCGTCTCTAACCAGTTACAGACCTGTTTTTAACCAGCTTCAGACCCGTCTCTAACCAGTTACAGACCCGTCTCTAACCAGTTACAGACCTGTCTCTAACCAGCTACAGACCAGTCTCTAACCAGCTACAGACCCGTCTCTAACCAGTTACAGGCCTGTGTCTAACCAGCTACAGACCATTCTCTAACCAGTTACAGACCTGTCTCTAACCAGCTACAGACCAGTCTCTGACCAGCTACAGACCTGTCTCTCACCAGTTACAGACCCGTCTCTAACCAGCTACAGACCTGTCTCTAACCAGCTTCAGACCTGTCTCTAACCAGCTACAGACCCGTCTCTAACCAGCTACAGACCTGTCTCTAACCAGCTTCAGACCCGTCTCTAACCAGTTACAGACCCGTCTCTAACCAGTTACAGACCCGTTTCTAACCAGCTACAGACCAGTTTCTAACCAGCTATAGACCAGTCTCTAACCAGCTACAGACAAGTCTCCAACCAGTTACAGACCTGTCTCTATCCAGTTATAGGCCTGTCTCTAACCAGTTATAGACCCGTCTCTAACCAGCTTCAGACCCGTCTCTAACCAGTTACAGACCTGTCTCTAACCAGCTACAGACCAGCCTCTAACCAGCTATAGACCAGTCTCTATCCAGCTACAGACCCGTCTGTAACCAGTTACAGACCAGTCTCTAACCAGTTACAGACCAGTCTCTAACCAGCTTCAGACCCGTCTCTATCCAGTTACAGACCAGTCTCTAACCAGCTTCAGACCCGTCTGTAACCAGTTACAGACCCGTCTGTAACCAGTTACAGAACAGTCTCCAACCAGTTACAGACCAGTCTCTAACCAGCTATAGACCAGTCTCTAACCAGCTACAGACCCGTCTGTAACCAGTTACAGACCAGTCTCTAACCAGTTACAGACCAGTCTCTCACCAGCTTCAGACCCGTCTCTAACCAGTTACAGACCAGTCTCTAACCAGCTACAGACCAGCCTCTAACCAGCTGCAGACCAGCCTCTTACCAGCTTCAGACAAGTCTCTAACCAGTTACAGACCTGTCTCTAACCAGTTACAGACCAGTCTCTAACCAGCTTCAGACCTGTCTCTAACCAGCTACAGACCGGTCTCTAACCAGCTACAGACCCGCCTCTAACCAGTTACAGAACAGTCTCCAACCAGTTACAGACCAGTCTCTAACCAGTTATAGACCTGTCTCTAACCAGCTACAGACCTGTCTCTAACCAGCTACAGACCCGTCTCTAACCAGCTACACACCCGTCTCTAACCAGCTACAGACCAGTCTCTGACCAGTTACAGACCTGTCTCTAACCAGCTATAGACCAGTCTCTAACCAGCTTCAGACCTGTCTCTAACCAGTTACAGACCCGTCTCTAACCAGTTCCAGACCTGTCTCTAACCAGCTACGACCAGTCTCTAACCAGTTACAGACCTGTCTCTAACCAGCTTCAGACCCGTCTCTAACCAGTTACAGACCTGTTTTTAACCAGCTTCAGACCCGTCTCTAACCAGTTACAGACCCGTCTCTAACCAGTTACAGACCTGTCTCTAACCAGCTACAGACCAGTCTCTAACCAGCTACAGACCCGTCTCTAACCAGTTACAGACCTGTGTCTAACCAGCTACAGACCATTCTCTAACCAGTTACAGACCTGTCTCTAACCAGCTACAGACCAGTCTCTGACCAGCTACAGACCTGTCTCTCACCAGTTACAGACCAGTCTCTAACCAGCTACAGACCTGTCTCTAACCAGCTTCAGACCTGTCTCTAACCAGCTACAGACCCGTCTCTAACCAGCTACAGACCTGTCTCTAACCAGCTTCAGACCCGTCTCTAACCAGTTACAGACCCGTCTCTAACCAGTTACAGACCCGTCTCTAACCAGCTACAGACCAGTTTCTAACCAGCTATAGACCAGTCTCTAACCAGTTACAGACAAGTCTCCAACCAGTTACAGACCTGTCTCTATCCAGTTATAGGCCTGTCTCTAACCAGTTATAGACCCGTCTCTAACCAGCTTCAGACCCGTCTCTAACCAGTTACAGACCTGTCTCTAACCAGCTACAGACCAGCCTCTAACCAGCTATAGACCAGTCTCTAACCAGCTACAGACCCGTCTGTAACCAGTTACAGACCAGTCTCTAACCAGTTACAGACCAGTCTCTAACCAGCTTCAGACCCGTCTCTAACGAGTTACAGACCAGTCTCTAACCAGCTTCAGACCCGTCTGTAACCAGTTACAGACCCGTCTGTAACCAGTTACCGACCTGTCTCTCACCAGTTACAGACCAGTCTCTAACCAGCTACAGACCTGTCTCTAACCAGCTAAAGACCTGTCTCTAACCAGTTACAGACCAGTCTCTAACCAGCTTCAGACCTGTCTCTAACCAGTTACAGACCCGTCTCTAACCAGTTCCAGACCTGTCTCTAACCAGCTTCAGACCCGTCTCTAACCAGTTACAGACCCGTCTCTAACCAGTTACAGACCTGTCTCTAACCAGCTACAGACCCGTCTCTAACCAGTTACAGACCCGTCTCTAACCAGCTACACACCAGTTTCTAACCAGCTATAGACCAGTCTCTAACCAGCTACAGACAAGTCTCCAACCAGTTACAGACCTGTCTCTATCCAGTTATAGGCCTGTCTCTAACCAGCTACAGACCCGTCTCTAACCAGCTTCAGACCCGTCTCTAACCAGTTACAGACCAGTCTCTAACCAGCTTCAGACCCGTCTCTAACCAGTTACAGACCAGTCTCTAACCAGCTTCAGACCCGTCTCTCACCAGCTACAGACCAGTCTCTAACCAGCTACAGACCAGTCTCTAACCAGCTACAGACCCGTCTGTAACCAGTTACAGACCAGTGTCTAACCAGTTACAGACCAGTCTCTAACCAGCTTCAGACCCGTCTCTAACCAGTTACAGACCCGTCTCTACCCAGTTACAGACCCGTCTCTCACCAGTTACAGACCAGTCTCTAACCAGCTATAGACCTGTCTCTAACCAGCTTCAGACACGTCTCTAACCAGCTACAGACCAGTCTCTAACCAGCTATAGACCAGTCTCTAACCAGCTTCAGACACGTCTCTAACCAGCTAGAGACCAGTCTCTAACCAGCTACAGACCCGTCTGTAACCAGTTACAGACCAGTCTCTAACCAGTTACAGACCAGTCTCTAACCAGCTTCAGACCCGTCTCTAACCAGCTACAGACCAGTCTATAACCAGTTATAGACCTGTCTCTAACTAGTTATAGACCTGTCTCCAACCAGCTACAGACCAGTCTCTAACCAGTTACAGACCAGTCTCTAACCAGCTACAGACCAGCCTCTAACCAGCTTCAGACACGTCTCTAACCAGCTACAGACCAGTCTCTAACCAGTTACAGACCTGTCTCTAACCAGCTTCAGACCCCTTCTCTAACCAGTTACAGACCTGTCTCTAACCAGTTACCGACCTGTCTCTCACCAGTTACAGACCAGTCTCTAACCAGCTACAGACCTGTCTCTAACCAGCTAAACACCTGTCTCTAACCAGTTACAGACCAGTCTCTAACCAGCTTCAGACCTGTCTCTAACCAGTTACAGACCCGTCTCTAACCAGTTACAGACCTGTCTCTAACCAGCTACGACCCGTCTCTAACCAGTTACAGACCAGTCTCTAACCAGCTACAGACAAGTCTCCAACCAGTTACAGACCTGTCTCTATCCAGTTATAGGCCTGTCTCTAACCAGTTATAGACCCGTCTCTAACCAGCTTCAGACCCGTCTCTAACCAGTTACAGACCTGTCTCTAACCAGGTACAGACCAGCCTCTAACCAGCTATAGACCAGTCTCTAACCAGCTACAGACCCGTCTGTAACCAGTTACAGACCAGTCTCTAACCAGTTACAGACCAGTCTCTAACCAGCTTCAGACCCGTCTCTAACCAGTTACAGACCAGTCTCTAACCAGCTTCAGACCCGTCTGTAACCAGTTACAGACCCGTCTGTAACCAGTTACCGACCTGTCTCTCACCAGTTACAGACCAGTCTCTAACCAGCTACAGACCTGTCTCTAACCAGCTAAAGACCTGTCTCTAACCAGTTACAGACCAGTCTCTAACCAGCTTCAGACCTGTCTCTAACCAGTTACAGACCCGTCTATAACCAGTTCCAGACCTGTCTCTAACCAGCTACGACCAGTCTCTAACCAGTTACAGACCTGTCTCTAACCAGCTTCAGACCCGTCTCTAACCAGTTACAGACCTGTTTTTAACCAGCTTCAGACCCGTCTCTAACCAGTTACAGACCCGTCTCTAACCAGTTACAGACCTGTCTCTAACCAGCTACAGACCAGTCTCTAACCAGCTACAGACCCGTCTCTAACCAGTTACAGGCCTGTGTCTAACCAGCTACAGACCATTCTCTAACCAGTTACAGACCTGTCTCTAACCAGCTACAGACCAGTCTCTGACCAGCTACAGACCTGTCTCTCACCAGTTACAGACCCGTCTCTAACCAGCTACAGACCTGTCTCTAACCAGCTTCAGACCTGTCTCTAACCAGCTACAGACCCGTCTCTAACCAGCTACAGACCTGTCTCTAACCAGCTTCAGACCCGTCTCTAACCAGTTACAGACCCGTCTCTAACCAGTTACAGACCCGTTTCTAACCAGCTACAGACCAGTTTCTAACCAGCTATAGACCAGTCTCTAACCAGCTACAGACAAGTCTCCAACCAGTTACAGACCTGTCTCTATCCAGTTATAGGCCTGTCTCTAACCAGTTATAGACCCGTCTCTAACCAGCTTCAGACCCGTCTCTAACCAGTTACAGACCTGTCTCTAACCAGCTACAGACCAGCCTCTAACCAGCTATAGACCAGTCTCTATCCAGCTACAGACCCGTCTGTAACCAGTTACAGACCAGTCTCTAACCAGTTACAGACCAGTCTCTAACCAGCTTCAGACCCGTCTCTATCCAGTTACAGACCAGTCTCTAACCAGCTTCAGACCCGTCTGTAACCAGTTACAGACCCGTCTGTAACCAGTTACAGAACAGTCTCCAACCAGTTACAGACCAGTCTCTAACCAGCTATAGACCAGTCTCTAACCAGCTACAGACCCGTCTGTAACCAGTTACAGACCAGTCTCTAACCAGTTACAGACCAGTCTCTCACCAGCTTCAGACCCGTCTCTAACCAGTTACAGACCAGTCTCTAACCAGCTACAGACCAGCCTCTAACCAGCTGCAGACCAGCCTCTTACCAGCTTCAGACAAGTCTCTAACCAGTTACAGACCTGTCTCTAACCAGTTACAGACCAGTCTCTAACCAGCTTCAGACCTGTCTCTAACCAGCTACAGACCGGTCTCTAACCAGCTACAGACCCGCCTCTAACCAGTTACAGAACAGTCTCCAACCAGTTACAGACCAGTCTCTAACCAGTTATAGACCTGTCTCTAACCAGCTACAGACCTGTCTCTAACCAGCTACAGACCCGTCTCTAACCAGCTACACACCCGTCTCTAACCAGCTACAGACCAGTCTCTGACCAGTTACAGACCTGTCTCTAACCAGCTATAGACCAGTCTCTAACCAGCTTCAGACCTGTCTCTAACCAGTTACAGACCCGTCTCTAACCAGTTCCAGACCTGTCTCTAACCAGCTACGACCAGTCTCTAACCAGTTACAGACCTGTCTCTAACCAGCTTCAGACCCGTCTCTAACCAGTTACAGACCTGTTTTTAACCAGCTTCAGACCCGTCTCTAACCAGTTACAGACCCGTCTCTAACCAGTTACAGACCTGTCTCTAACCAGCTACAGACCAGTCTCTAACCAGCTACAGACCCGTCTCTAACCAGTTACAGACCTGTGTCTAACCAGCTACAGACCATTCTCTAACCAGTTACAGACCTGTCTCTAACCAGCTACAGACCAGTCTCTGACCAGCTACAGACCTGTCTCTCACCAGTTACAGACCAGTCTCTAACCAGCTACAGACCTGTCTCTAACCAGCTTCAGACCTGTCTCTAACCAGCTACAGACCCGTCTCTAACCAGCTACAGACCTGTCTCTAACCAGCTTCAGACCCGTCTCTAACCAGTTACAGACCCGTCTCTAACCAGTTACAGACCCGTCTCTAACCAGCTACAGACCAGTTTCTAACCAGCTATAGACCAGTCTCTAACCAGTTACAGACAAGTCTCCAACCAGTTACAGACCTGTCTCTATCCAGTTATAGGCCTGTCTCTAACCAGTTATAGACCCGTCTCTAACCAGCTTCAGACCCGTCTCTAACCAGTTACAGACCTGTCTCTAACCAGCTACAGACCAGCCTCTAACCAGCTATAGACCAGTCTCTAACCAGCTACAGACCCGTCTGTAACCAGTTACAGACCAGTCTCTAACCAGTTACAGACCAGTCTCTAACCAGCTTCAGACCCGTCTCTAACGAGTTACAGACCAGTCTCTAACCAGCTTCAGACCCGTCTGTAACCAGTTACAGACCCGTCTGTAACCAGTTACCGACCTGTCTCTCACCAGTTACAGACCAGTCTCTAACCAGCTACAGACCTGTCTCTAACCAGCTAAAGACCTGTCTCTAACCAGTTACAGACCAGTCTCTAACCAGCTTCAGACCTGTCTCTAACCAGTTACAGACCCGTCTCTAACCAGTTCCAGACCTGTCTCTAACCAGCTACGACCAGTCTCTAACCAGTTACAGACCTGTCTCTAACCAGCTTCAGACCCGTCTCTAACCAGTTACAGACCTGTTTTTAACCAGCTTCAGACCCGTCTCTAACCAGTTACAGACCCGTCTCTAACCAGTTACAGACCTGTCTCTAACCAGCTACAGACCAGTCTCTAACCAGCTACAGACCCGTCTCTAACCAGTTACAGACCTGTGTCTAACCAGCTACAGACCATTCTCTAACCAGTTACAGACCTGTCTCTAACCAGCTACAGACCAGTCTCTGACCAGCTACAGACCTGTCTCTCACCAGTTACAGACCAGTCTCTAACCAGCTACAGACCTGTCTCTAACCAGCTTCAGACCTGTCTCTAACCAGCTACAGACCCGTCTCTAACCAGCTACAGACCTGTCTCTAACCAGCTTCAGACCCGTCTCTAACCAGTTACAGACCCGTCTCTAACCAGTTACAGACCCGTCTCTAACCAGCTACAGACCAGTTTCTAACCAGCTATAGACCAGTCTCTAACCAGCTACAGACAAGTCTCTAACCAGTTACAGACCTGTCTCTATCCAGTTATAGGCCTGTCTCTAACCAGTTATAGACCCGTCTCTAACCAGCTTCAGACCCGTCTCTAACCAGTTACAGACCTGTCTCTAACCAGCTACAGACCAGCCTCTAACCAGCTATAGACCAGTCTCTAACCAGCTACAGACCCGTCTGTAACCAGTTACAGACCAGTCTCTAACCAGTTACAGACCAGTCTCTAACCAGCTTCAGACCCGTCTCTATCCAGTTACAGACCAGTCTCTAACCAGCTTCAGACCCGTCTGTAACCAGTTACAGACCCGTCTGTAACCAGTTACAGAACAGTCTCCAACCAGTTACAGACCAGTCTCTAACCAGCTATAGACCAGTCTCTAACCAGCTACAGACCCGTCTGTAACCAGTTACAGACCCGTCTCTAACCAGTTACAGACCAGTCTCTCACCAGCTTCAGACCCGTCTCTAACCAGTTACAGACCAGTCTCTAACCAGCTACAGACCAGCCTCTAACCAGCTGCAGACCAGCCTCTTACCAGCTTCAGACAAGTCTCTAACCAGTTACAGACCTGTCTCTAACCAGTTACAGACCAGTTTCTAACCAGCTATAGACCAGTCTCTAACCAGCTACAGACAAGTCTCTAACCAGCTTCAGACCCGTCTGTAACCAGTTACAGACCCGTCTGTAACCAGTTACCGACCTGTCTCTCACCAGTTACAGACCAGTCTCTAACCAGCTACAGACCTGTCTCTAACCAGCTAAAGACCTGTCTCTAACCAGTTACAGACCAGTCTCTAACCAGCTTCAGACCTGTCTCTAACCAGTTACAGACCCGTCTCTAACCAGTTCCAGACCTGTCTCTAACCAGCTACGACCAGTCTCTAACCAGTTACAGACCTGTCTCTAACCAGCTTCAGACCCGTCTCTAACCAGTTACAGACCTGTTTTTAACCAGCTTCAGACCCGTCTCTAACCAGTTACAGACCCGTCTCTAACCAGTTACAGACCTGTCTCTAACCAGCTACAGACCAGTCTCTAACCAGCTACAGACCCGTCTCTAACCAGTTACAGACCTGTGTCTAACCAGCTACAGACCATTCTCTAACCAGTTACAGACCTGTCTCTAACCAGCTACAGACCAGTCTCTGACCAGCTACAGACCTGTCTCTCACCAGTTACAGACCAGTCTCTAACCAGCTACAGACCTGTCTCTAACCAGCTTCAGACCCGTCTCTAACCAGCTACAGACCTGTCTCTAACCAGCTTCAGACCCGTCTCTAACCAGTTACAGACCCGTCTCTAACCAGTTACAGACCCGTCTCTAACCAGCTACAGACCAGTTTCTAACCAGCAATAGACCAGTCTCTAACCAGCTACAGACAAGTCTCTAACCAGTTACAGACCTGTCTCTATCCAGTTATAGGCCTGTCTCTAACCAGTTATAGACCCGTCTCTAACCAGCTTCAGACCCGTCTCTAACCAGTTACAGACCTGTCTCTAACCAGCTACAGACCAGCCTCTAACCAGCTATAGACCAGTCTCTAACCAGCTACAGACCCGTCTGTAACCAGTTACAGACCAGTCTCTAACCAGTTACAGACCAGTCTCTAACCAGCTTCAGACCCGTCTCTATCCAGTTACAGACCAGTCTCTAACCAGCTTCAGACCCGTCTGTAACCAGTTACAGACCCGTCTGTAACCAGTTACAGAACAGTCTCCAACCAGTTACAGACCAGTCTCTAACCAGCTATAGACCAGTCTCTAACCAGCTACAGACCCGTCTGTAACCAGTTACAGACCAGTCTCTAACCAGTTACAGACCAGTCTCTCACCAGCTTCAGACCCGTCTCTAACCAGTTACAGACCAGTCTCTAACCAGCTACAGACCAGCCTCTAACCAGCTGCAGACCAGCCTCTTACCAGCTTCAGACAAGTCTCTAACCAGTTACAGACCTGTCTCTAACCAGTTACAGACCAGTCTCTAACCAGCTTCAGACCTGTCTCTAACCAGCTACAGACCTGTCTCTAACCAGCTACAGACCCGTCTCTAACCAGTTACAGAACAGTCTCCAACCAGTTACAGACCAGTCTCTAACCAGCTTCAGACCTGTCTCTAACCAGCTACAGACCTGTCTCTAACCAGCTACAGACCCGTCTCTAACCAGTTACAGAACAGTCTCCAACCAGTTACAGACCAGTCTCTAACCAGTTATAGACCTGTCTCTAACCAGCTACAGACCTGTCTCTAACCAGCTACAGACCCGTCTCTAACCAGCTACAGACCCGTCTCTAACCAGCTACACACCCGTCTCTAACCAGCTTCAGACCCATCTCTAACCAGTTACAGACCTGTCTCTAACCAGCTACAGACCTGTCTCTAACCAGCTACAGACCAGTCTCTAACCAGTTACAGACCTGTCTCTAACCAGCTACAGACCAGTCTCTGACCAGCTACAGACCTGTCTCTCACCAGTTACAGACCAGTCTCTAACCAGCTACAGACCTGTCTCTAACCAGCTTCAGACCTGTCTCTAACCAGCTACAGACCCGTCTCTAACCAGCTACAGACCTGTCTTTAACCAGCTTCAGACCCGTCTCTAACCAGTTACAGACCCGTCTCTAACCAGTTACAGACCTGTCTCTAACCAGCTACAGACCCGTCTCTAACCAGTTACAGACCCGTCTCTAACCAGCTACACACCAGTTTCTAACCAGCTATAGACCAGTCTCTAACCAGCTACAGACAAGTCTCCAACCAGTTACAGACCTGTCTCTATCCAGTTATAGGCCTGTCTCTAACCAGCTACAGACCCGTCTCTAACCAGCTTCAGACCCGTCTCTAACCAGTTACAGACCAGTCTCTAACCAGCTTCAGACCCGTCTCTAACCAGTTACAGACCAGTCTCTAACCAGCTTCAGACCCGTCTCTCACCAGCTACAGACCAGTCTCTAACCAGCTACAGACCAGTCTCTAACCAGCTACAGACCCGTCTGTAACCAGTTACAGACCAGTCTCTAACCAGTTACAGACCAGTCTCTAACCAGCTTCAGACCCGTCTCTAACCAGTTACAGACCCGTCTCTACCCAGTTACAGACCCGTCTCTAACCAGCTACGACCAGTCTCTAACCAGTTACAGACCTGTCTCTAACCAGCTTCAGACCCGTCTCTAACCAGTTAAAGACCTGTTTTTAACCAGCTTCAGACCCGTCTCTAACCAGTTACAGACCCGTCTCTAACCAGTTACAGACCTGTCTCTAACCAGCTACAGACCAGTCTCTAACCAGCTACAGACCCGTCTCTAACCAGTTACAGACCTGTGTCTAACCAGCTACAGACCAGTCTCTAACCAGTTACAGACCTGTCTCTAACCAGCTACAGACCAGTCTCTGACCAGCTACAGACCTGTCTCTCACCAGTTACAGACCAGTCTCTAACCAGCTACAGACCTGTCTCTAACCAGCTTCAGACCTGTCTCTAACCAGCTACAGACCCGTCTCTAACCAGCTACAGACCTGTCTCTAACCAGCTTCAGACCCGTCTCTAACCAGTTACAGACCCGTCTCTAACCAGTTACAGACCCGTCTCTAACCAGCTACAGACCAGTTTCTAACCAGCTATAGACCAGTCTCTAACCAGCTACAGACAAGTCTCCAACCAGTTACAGACCTGTCTCTATCCAGTTATAGGCCTGTCTCTAACCAGTTATAGACCCGTCTCTAACCATCTTCAGACCCGTCTCTAACCAGTTACAGACCTGTCTCTAACCAGCTACAGACCAGCCTCTACCCAGCTATAGACCAGTCTCTAACCAGCTACAGACCCGTCTGTAACCAGTTACAGACCAGTCTCTAACCAGTTACAGACCAGTCTCTAACCAGCTTCAGACCCGTCTCTACCCAGTTACAGACCAGTCTCTAACCAGCTTCAGACCCGTCTCTAACCAGTTACAGACCCGTCTCTACCCAGTTACAGACCCGTCTCTCACCAGTTACAGACCAGTCTCTAACCAGCTATAGACCTGTCTCTAACCAGCTTCAGACACGTCTCTAACCAGCTACAGACCAGTCTCTAACCAGCTATAGTCCAGTCTCTAACCAGCTTCAGACACGTCTCTAACCAGCTAGAGACCAGTCTCTAACCAGCTACAGACCCGTCTGTAACCAGTTACAGACCAGTCTCTAACCAGCTTCAGACCCGTCTCTAACCAGCTACAGACCAGTCTATAACCAGTTATAGACCTGTCTCTAACCAGTTATAGACCTGTCTCCAACCAGCTACAGACCAGTCTCTAACCAGTTACAGACCAGTCTCTAACCAGCTACAGGACCAGCCTCTAACCAGCTACAGACAAGTCTCTAACCAGTTACAGACCTGTCTCTAACCAGCTTCAGACCCCTTCTCTAACCAGTTACAGACCTGTCTCTAACCAGTTACCGACCTGTCTCTCACCAGTTACAGACCAGTCTCTAACCAGCTACAGACCTGTCTCTAACCAGCTAAAGACCTGTCTCTAACCAGTTACAGACCTGTCTCTAACCAGCTTCAGACCTGTCTCTAACCAGTTACAGACCCGTCTCTAACCAGTTACAGACCTGTCTCTAACCAGCTACAGACCAGTCTCTAACCAGTTACAGACCTGTCTCTAACCAGCTTCAGACCCGTCTCTAACCAGTTACAGACCTGTCTCTAACCAGTTACAGACCCGTCTCTAACCAGTTACAGACCTGTCTCTAACCAGCTACAGACCAGTCTCTAACCAGTTACAGACCTGTCTCTAACCAGCTTCAGACCCATCTCTAACCAGTTACAGACCTGTCTCTAACCAGCTACAGACCTGTCTCTAACCAGCTACAGACCAGTCTCTAACCAGTTACAGACCTGTCTCTAACCAGCTACAGACCAGTCTCTGACCAGCTGCAGACCTGTCTCTCACCAGTTACAGACCAGTCTCTAACCAGCTACAGACCTGTCTCTAACCAGCTTCAGACCTGTCTCTAACCAGCTACAGACCCGTCTCTAACCAGCTACAGACCTGTCTTTAACCAGCTTCAGACCCGTCTCTAACCAGTTACAGACCCGTCTCTAACCAGTTACAGACCTGTCTCTAACCAGCTACAGACCCGTCTCTAACCAGTTACAGACCCGTCTCTAACCAGCTACACACCAGTTTCTAACCAGCTATAGACCAGTCTCTAACCAGCTACAGACAAGTCTCCAACCAGTTACAGACCTGTCTCTATCCAGTTATAGGCCTGTCTCTAACCAGCTACAGACCCGTCTCTAACCAGCTTCAGACCCGTCTCTAACCAGTTACAGACCAGTCTCTAACCAGCTTCAGACCCGTCTCTAACCAGTTACAGACCAGTCTCTAACCAGCTTCAGACCCGTCTCTCACCAGCTACAGACCAGTCTCTAACCAGCTACAGACCAGTCTCTAACCAGCTACAGACCCGTCTGTAACCAGTTACAGACCAGTGTCTAACCAGTTACAGACCAGTCTCTAACCAGCTTCAGACCCGTCTCTAACCAGTTACAGACCCGTCTCTACCCAGTTACAGACCCGTCTCTCACCAGTTACAGACCAGTCTCTAACCAGCTATAGACCTGTCTCTAACCAGCTTCAGACACGTCTCTAACCAGCTACAGACCAGTCTCTAACCAGCTATAGACCAGTCTCTAACCAGCTTCAGACACGTCTCTAACCAGCTAGAGACCAGTCTCTAACCAGCTACAGACCCGTCTGTAACCAGTTACAGACCAGTCTCTAACCAGTTACAGACCAGTCTCTAACCAGCTTCAGACCCGTCTCTAACCAGCTACAGACCAGTCTATAACCAGTTATAGACCTGTCTCTAACTAGTTATAGACCTGTCTCCAACCAGCTACAGACCAGTCTCTAACCAGTTACAGACCAGTCTCTAACCAGCTACAGACCAGCCTCTAACCAGCTTCAGACACGTCTCTAACCAGCTACAGACCAGTCTCTAACCAGTTACAGACCTGTCTCTAACCAGCTTCAGACCCCTTCTCTAACCAGTTACAGACCTGTCTCTAACCAGTTACCGACCTGTCTCTCACCAGTTACAGACCAGTCTCTAACCAGCTACAGACCTGTCTCTAACCAGCTAAACACCTGTCTCTAACCAGTTACAGACCAGTCTCTAACCAGCTTCAGACCTGTCTCTAACCAGTTACAGACCCGTCTCTAACCAGTTACAGACCTGTCTCTAACCAGCTACGACCCGTCTCTAACCAGTTACAGACCAGTCTCTAACCAGCTACAGACAAGTCTCCAACCAGTTACAGACCTGTCTCTATCCAGTTATAGGCCTGTCTCTAACCAGTTATAGACCCGTCTCTAACCAGCTTCAGACCCGTCTCTAACCAGTTACAGACCTGTCTCTAACCAGGTACAGACCAGCCTCTAACCAGCTATAGACCAGTCTCTAACCAGCTACAGACCCGTCTGTAACCAGTTACAGACCAGTCTCTAACCAGTTACAGACCAGTCTCTAACCAGCTTCAGACCCGTCTCTAACCAGTTACAGACCAGTCTCTAACCAGCTTCAGACCCGTCTGTAACCAGTTACAGACCCGTCTGTAACCAGTTACCGACCTGTCTCTCACCAGTTACAGACCAGTCTCTAACCAGCTACAGACCTGTCTCTAACCAGCTAAAGACCTGTCTCTAACCAGTTACAGACCAGTCTCTAACCAGCTTCAGACCTGTCTCTAACCAGTTACAGACCCGTCTATAACCAGTTCCAGACCTGTCTCTAACCAGCTACGACCAGTCTCTAACCAGTTACAGACCTGTCTCTAACCAGCTTCAGACCCGTCTCTAACCAGTTACAGACCTGTTTTTAACCAGCTTCAGACCCGTCTCTAACCAGTTACAGACCCGTCTCTAACCAGTTACAGACCTGTCTCTAACCAGCTACAGACCAGTCTCTAACCAGCTACAGACCCGTCTCTAACCAGTTACAGGCCTGTGTCTAACCAGCTACAGACCATTCTCTAACCAGTTACAGACCTGTCTCTAACCAGCTACAGACCAGTCTCTGACCAGCTACAGACCTGTCTCTCACCAGTTACAGACCCGTCTCTAACCAGCTACAGACCTGTCTCTAACCAGCTTCAGACCTGTCTCTAACCAGCTACAGACCCGTCTCTAACCAGCTACAGACCTGTCTCTAACCAGCTTCAGACCCGTCTCTAACCAGTTACAGACCCGTCTCTAACCAGTTACAGACCCGTTTCTAACCAGCTACAGACCAGTTTCTAACCAGCTATAGACCAGTCTCTAACCAGCTACAGACAAGTCTCCAACCAGTTACAGACCTGTCTCTATCCAGTTATAGGCCTGTCTCTAACCAGTTATAGACCCGTCTCTAACCAGCTTCAGACCCGTCTCTAACCAGTTACAGACCTGTCTCTAACCAGCTACAGACCAGCCTCTAACCAGCTATAGACCAGTCTCTATCCAGCTACAGACCCGTCTGTAACCAGTTACAGACCAGTCTCTAACCAGTTACAGACCAGTCTCTAACCAGCTTCAGACCCGTCTCTATCCAGTTACAGACCAGTCTCTAACCAGCTTCAGACCCGTCTGTAACCAGTTACAGACCCGTCTGTAACCAGTTACAGAACAGTCTCCAACCAGTTACAGACCAGTCTCTAACCAGCTATAGACCAGTCTCTAACCAGCTACAGACCCGTCTGTAACCAGTTACAGACCAGTCTCTAACCAGTTACAGACCAGTCTCTCACCAGCTTCAGACCCGTCTCTAACCAGTTACAGACCAGTCTCTAACCAGCTACAGACCAGCCTCTAACCAGCTGCAGACCAGCCTCTTACCAGCTTCAGACAAGTCTCTAACCAGTTACAGACCTGTCTCTAACCAGTTACAGACCAGTCTCTAACCAGCTTCAGACCTGTCTCTAACCAGCTACAGACCGGTCTCTAACCAGCTACAGACCCGCCTCTAACCAGTTACAGAACAGTCTCCAACCAGTTACAGACCAGTCTCTAACCAGTTATAGACCTGTCTCTAACCAGCTACAGACCTGTCTCTAACCAGCTACAGACCCGTCTCTAACCAGCTACACACCCGTCTCTAACCAGCTACAGACCAGTCTCTGACCAGTTACAGACCTGTCTCTAACCAGCTATAGACCAGTCTCTAACCAGCTTCAGACCTGTCTCTAACCAGTTACAGACCCGTCTCTAACCAGTTCCAGACCTGTCTCTAACCAGCTACGACCAGTCTCTAACCAGTTACAGACCTGTCTCTAACCAGCTTCAGACCCGTCTCTAACCAGTTACAGACCTGTTTTTAACCAGCTTCAGACCCGTCTCTAACCAGTTACAGACCCGTCTCTAACCAGTTACAGACCTGTCTCTAACCAGCTACAGACCAGTCTCTAACCAGCTACAGACCCGTCTCTAACCAGTTACAGACCTGTGTCTAACCAGCTACAGACCATTCTCTAACCAGTTACAGACCTGTCTCTAACCAGCTACAGACCAGTCTCTGACCAGCTACAGACCTGTCTCTCACCAGTTACAGACCAGTCTCTAACCAGCTACAGACCTGTCTCTAACCAGCTTCAGACCTGTCTCTAACCAGCTACAGACCCGTCTCTAACCAGCTACAGACCTGTCTCTAACCAGCTTCAGACCCGTCTCTAACCAGTTACAGACCCGTCTCTAACCAGTTACAGACCCGTCTCTAACCAGCTACAGACCAGTTTCTAACCAGCTATAGACCAGTCTCTAACCAGTTACAGACAAGTCTCCAACCAGTTACAGACCTGTCTCTATCCAGTTATAGGCCTGTCTCTAACCAGTTATAGACCCGTCTCTAACCAGCTTCAGACCCGTCTCTAACCAGTTACAGACCTGTCTCTAACCAGCTACAGACCAGCCTCTAACCAGCTATAGACCAGTCTCTAACCAGCTACAGACCCGTCTGTAACCAGTTACAGACCAGTCTCTAACCAGTTACAGACCAGTCTCTAACCAGCTTCAGACCCGTCTCTAACGAGTTACAGACCAGTCTCTAACCAGCTTCAGACCCGTCTGTAACCAGTTACAGACCCGTCTGTAACCAGTTACCGACCTGTCTCTCACCAGTTACAGACCAGTCTCTAACCAGCTACAGACCTGTCTCTAACCAGCTAAAGACCTGTCTCTAACCAGTTACAGACCAGTCTCTAACCAGCTTCAGACCTGTCTCTAACCAGTTACAGACCCGTCTCTAACCAGTTCCAGACCTGTCTCTAACCAGCTACGACCAGTCTCTAACCAGTTACAGACCTGTCTCTAACCAGCTTCAGACCCGTCTCTAACCAGTTACAGACCTGTTTTTAACCAGCTTCAGACCCGTCTCTAACCAGTTACAGACCCGTCTCTAACCAGTTACAGACCTGTCTCTAACCAGCTACAGACCAGTCTCTAACCAGCTACAGACCCGTCTCTAACCAGTTACAGACCTGTGTCTAACCAGCTACAGACCATTCTCTAACCAGTTACAGACCTGTCTCTAACCAGCTACAGACCAGTCTCTGACCAGCTACAGACCTGTCTCTCACCAGTTACAGACCAGTCTCTAACCAGCTACAGACCTGTCTCTAACCAGCTTCAGACCTGTCTCTAACCAGCTACAGACCCGTCTCTAACCAGCTACAGACCTGTCTCTAACCAGCTTCAGACCCGTCTCTAACCAGTTACAGACCCGTCTCTAACCAGTTACAGACCCGTCTCTAACCAGCTACAGACCAGTTTCTAACCAGCTATAGACCAGTCTCTAACCAGCTACAGACAAGTCTCTAACCAGTTACAGACCTGTCTCTATCCAGTTATAGGCCTGTCTCTAACCAGTTATAGACCCGTCTCTAACCAGCTTCAGACCCGTCTCTAACCAGTTACAGACCTGTCTCTAACCAGCTACAGACCAGCCTCTAACCAGCTATAGACCAGTCTCTAACCAGCTACAGACCCGTCTGTAACCAGTTACAGACCAGTCTCTAACCAGTTACAGACCAGTCTCTAACCAGCTTCAGACCCGTCTCTATCCAGTTACAGACCAGTCTCTAACCAGCTTCAGACCCGTCTGTAACCAGTTACAGACCCGTCTGTAACCAGTTACAGAACAGTCTCCAACCAGTTACAGACCAGTCTCTAACCAGCTATAGACCAGTCTCTAACCAGCTACAGACCCGTCTGTAACCAGTTACAGACCCGTCTCTAACCAGTTACAGACCAGTCTCTCACCAGCTTCAGACCCGTCTCTAACCAGTTACAGACCAGTCTCTAACCAGCTACAGACCAGCCTCTAACCAGCTGCAGACCAGCCTCTTACCAGCTTCAGACAAGTCTCTAACCAGTTACAGACCTGTCTCTAACCAGTTACAGACCAGTTTCTAACCAGCTATAGACCAGTCTCTAACCAGCTACAGACAAGTCTCTAACCAGCTTCAGACCCGTCTGTAACCAGTTACAGACCCGTCTGTAACCAGTTACCGACCTGTCTCTCACCAGTTACAGACCAGTCTCTAACCAGCTACAGACCTGTCTCTAACCAGCTAAAGACCTGTCTCTAACCAGTTACAGACCAGTCTCTAACCAGCTTCAGACCTGTCTCTAACCAGTTACAGACCCGTCTCTAACCAGTTCCAGACCTGTCTCTAACCAGCTACGACCAGTCTCTAACCAGTTACAGACCTGTCTCTAACCAGCTTCAGACCCGTCTCTAACCAGTTACAGACCTGTTTTTAACCAGCTTCAGACCCGTCTCTAACCAGTTACAGACCCGTCTCTAACCAGTTACAGACCTGTCTCTAACCAGCTACAGACCAGTCTCTAACCAGCTACAGACCCGTCTCTAACCAGTTACAGACCTGTGTCTAACCAGCTACAGACCATTCTCTAACCAGTTACAGACCTGTCTCTAACCAGCTACAGACCAGTCTCTGACCAGCTACAGACCTGTCTCTCACCAGTTACAGACCAGTCTCTAACCAGCTACAGACCTGTCTCTAACCAGCTTCAGACCCGTCTCTAACCAGCTACAGACCTGTCTCTAACCAGCTTCAGACCCGTCTCTAACCAGTTACAGACCCGTCTCTAACCAGTTACAGACCCGTCTCTAACCAGCTACAGACCAGTTTCTAACCAGCAATAGACCAGTCTCTAACCAGCTACAGACAAGTCTCTAACCAGTTACAGACCTGTCTCTATCCAGTTATAGGCCTGTCTCTAACCAGTTATAGACCCGTCTCTAACCAGCTTCAGACCCGTCTCTAACCAGTTACAGACCTGTCTCTAACCAGCTACAGACCAGCCTCTAACCAGCTATAGACCAGTCTCTAACCAGCTACAGACCCGTCTGTAACCAGTTACAGACCAGTCTCTAACCAGTTACAGACCAGTCTCTAACCAGCTTCAGACCCGTCTCTATCCAGTTACAGACCAGTCTCTAACCAGCTTCAGACCCGTCTGTAACCAGTTACAGACCCGTCTGTAACCAGTTACAGAACAGTCTCCAACCAGTTACAGACCAGTCTCTAACCAGCTATAGACCAGTCTCTAACCAGCTACAGACCCGTCTGTAACCAGTTACAGACCAGTCTCTAACCAGTTACAGACCAGTCTCTCACCAGCTTCAGACCCGTCTCTAACCAGTTACAGACCAGTCTCTAACCAGCTACAGACCAGCCTCTAACCAGCTGCAGACCAGCCTCTTACCAGCTTCAGACAAGTCTCTAACCAGTTACAGACCTGTCTCTAACCAGTTACAGACCAGTCTCTAACCAGCTTCAGACCTGTCTCTAACCAGCTACAGACCTGTCTCTAACCAGCTACAGACCCGTCTCTAACCAGTTACAGAACAGTCTCCAACCAGTTACAGACCAGTCTCTAACCAGTTATAGACCTGTCTCTAACCAGCTACAGACCTGTCTCTAACCAGCTACAGACCCGTCTCTAACCAGCTACAGACCCGTCTCTAACCAGCTACACACCCGTCTCTAACCAGCTACAGACCAGTCTCTGACCAGTTACAGACCTGTCTCTAACCAGCTACAGACCTGTCTCTGACCAGCTACAGACCTGTCTCTAACCAGTTACAGACCAGTCTCTAACCAGCTATAGACCAGTCTCTAACCAGCTACAGACCCGTCTGTAACCAGTTACAGACCAGTCTCTAACCAGTTACAGACCAGTCTCTAACCAGTTTCAGACCCGTCTCTAACCAGTTACAGACCCGTCTCTAACCAGTTACAGACCTGTCTCTCACCAGTTACAGACCTGTCTCTCACCAGTTACAGACCAGTCTCTAACCAGCTACAGACCAGTCTCTAACCAGCTATAGACCAGTCTCTAACCAGCTACAGACCCGTCTGTAACCAGTTACAGACCAGTCTGTAACCAGTTACAGAACAGTCTCCAACCAGTTACAGACCAGTCTCTAACCAGTTATAGACCTGTCTCTAACCAGCTACAGACCTGTCTCTAACCAGCTACAGACCCGTCTCTAACCAGCTACAGACCCGTCTCTAACCAGCTTCAGACCCGTCTCTAACCAGTTACAGACCAGTCTCTAACCAGCTTCAGACCCGTCTCTCACCAGTTACAGACCAGTCTCTAACCAGCTATAGACCAGTCTCTAACCAGCTACAGACCCGTCTGTAACCAGTTACAGACCAGTCTCTAACCAGTTACAGACCAGTCTCTCACCAGCTTCAGACCCGTCTCTAACCAGTTACAGACCAGTCTCTAACCAGCTACAGACCAGCCTCTAACCAGCTGCAGACCAGCCTCTTACCAGCTTCAGACAAGTCTCTAACCAGTTACAGACCTGTCTCTAACCAGTTACAGACCAGTCTCTAACCAGCTTCAGACCTGTCTCTAACCAGCTACAGACCTGTCTCTAACCAGCTACAGACCCGTCTCTAACCAGTTACAGAACAGTCTCCAACCAGTTACAGACCAGTCTCTAACCAGTTATAGACCTGTCTCTAACCAGCTACAGACCTGTCTCTAACCAGCTACAGACCCGTCTCTAACCAGCTACAGACCCGTCTCTAACCAGCTACACACCCGTCTCTAACCAGCTACAGACCAGTCTCTGACCAGTTACAGACCTGTCTCTAACCAGCTACAGACCTGTCTCTGACCAGCTACAGACCTGTCTCTAACCAGTTACAGACCAGTCTCTAACCAGCTATAGACCAGTCTCTAACCAGCTACAGACCCGTCTGTAACCAGTTACAGACCAGTCTCTAACCAGTTACAGACCAGTCTCTAACCAGTTTCAGACCCGTCTCTAACCAGTTACAGACCCGTCTCTAACCAGTTACAGACCTGTCTCTCACCAGTTACAGACCTGTCTCTCACCAGTTACAGACCAGTCTCTAACCAGCTACAGACCAGTCTCTAACCAGCTATAGACCAGTCTCTAACCAGCTACAGACCCGTCTGTAACCAGTTACAGACCAGTCTGTAACCAGTTACAGAACAGTCTCCAACCAGTTACAGACCAGTCTCTAACCAGTTATAGACCAGTCTCTAACCAGCTTCAGACCCGTCTCTAACCAGTTACAGACCAGTCTCTAACCAGCTTCAGACCCGTCTCTAACCAGTTACAGACCAGTCTCTAACCAGCTACAGACCCGTCTGTAACCAGTTACAGACCAGTCTCTAACCAGTTACAGACCAGTCTCTAACCAGCTTCAGACCCGTCTCTAACCAGCTACAGACCAGTCTCTAACCAGTTATAGACCTGTCTCCAACCAGCTACAGACCAGTCTCTAACCAGTTACAGACCAGTCTCTAACCAGCTACAGACCAGCCTCTAACCAGCTTCAGACACGTCTCTAACCAGCTACAGACAAGTCTCTAACCAGTTACAGACCTGTCTCTAACCAGCTTCAGACCCCTTCTCTAACCAGTTACAGACCTGTCTCTAACCAGTTACCGACCTGTCTCTCACTAGTTACAGACCAGTCTCTAACCAGCTACAGACCTGTCTCTAACCAGCTAAAGACCTGTCTCTAACCAGTTACAGACCTGTCTCTAACCAGCTTCAGACCTGTCTCTAACCAGTTACAGACCCGTCTCTAACCAGTTACAGACCTGTCTCTAACCAGCTACAGACCAGTCTCTAACCAGTTACAGACCTGTCTCTAACCAGCTTCAGACCCGTCTCTAACCAGTTACAGACCTGTCTCTAACCAGTTACAGACCCGTCTCTAACCAGTTACAGACCTGTCTCTAACCAGTTACAGACCAGTCTCTAACCAGTTACAGACCTGTCTCTAACCAGCTTCAGACCCGTCTCTAACCAGTTACAGACCAGTCTCTAACCAGCTTCAGACCCGTCTCTAACCAGTTACAGACCCGTCTCTAACCAGTTAAAGACCTGTCTCTAACCAGCTACAGACCAGTCTCTAACCAGCTACAGACCCGTCTCTAACCAGTTACAGACCTGTCTCTAACCAGCTACAGACCAGTCTCTAACCAGTTACAGACCTGTCTCTAACCAGCTACAGACCAGTCTCTGACCAGCTACAGACCTGTCTCTCACCAGTTACAGACCAGTCTCTAACCAGCTACAGACCTGTCTCTAACCAGCTTCAGACCTGTCTCTAACCAGCTACAGACCCGTCTCTAACCAGCTACAGACCAGTCTCTAACCAGCTTCAGACCCGTCTCTAACCAGTTACAGACCCGTCTCTAACCAGCTACAGACCCGTCTCTAACCAGCTACAGACAAGTCTCCAACCAGTTACAGACAAGTCTCCAACCAGTTATAGGCCTTTCTCTAACCAGCTACAGACCCGTCTCTAACCAGCTTCAGACCCGTCTCTAACCAGTTACAGACCAGTCTCTAACCAGCTTCAGACCCGTCTCTAACCAGTTACAGACCAGTCTCTAACCAGCTTCAGACCCGTCTCTCACCAGCTACAGACCAGTCTCTAACCAGCTACAGACCAGTCTCTAACCAGCTACAGACCCGTCTGTAACCAGTTACAGACCAGTCTCTAACCAGTTACAGACCAGTCTCTAACCAGCTTCAGACCCGTCTCTAACCAGTTACAGACCAGTCTCTAACCAGCTTCAGACCCGTCTCTAACCAGTTACAGACCCGTCTCTACCCAGTTACAGACCCGTCTCTCACCAGTTACAGACCAGTCTCTAACCAGCTATAGACCTGTCTCTAACCAGCTTCAGACACGTCTCTAACCAGCTACAGACCAGTCTCTAACCAGCTATAGACCAGTCTCTAACCAGCTTCAGACACGTCTCTAACCAGCTAGAGACCAGTCTCTAACCAGCTACAGACCCGTCTGTAACCAGTTACAGACCAGTCTCTAACCAGTTACAGACCAGTCTCTAACCAGTTTCAGACCCGTCTCTAACCAGCTACAGACCAGTCTATAACCAGTTATAGACCTGTCTCTAACCAGTTATAGACCTGTCTCCAACCAGCTACAGACCAGTCTCTAACCAGTTACAGACCAGTCTCTAACCAGCTACAGACCAGCCTCTAACCAGCTTCAGACACGTCTCTAACCAGCTACAGACCCGTCTCTAACCAGTTACAGACCCGTCTGTAACCAGTTACAGACCAGTCTCTAACCAGTTACAGACCAGTCTCTAACCAGCTTCAGACCCGTCTCTAACCAGTTACAGAACAGTCTCCAACCAGTTACAGACCAGTCTCTAACCAGTTATAGACCTGTCTCTAACCAGCTACAGACCTGTCTCTAACCAGCTACAGACCCGTCTCTAACCAGCTACAGACTGGTCTCTAACCAGCTTCAGACCCGTCTCTAACCAGTTACAGACCAGTCTCTAACCAGCTTCAGACCAGTCTCTAACCAGCTTCAGAGCCGTCTCTCACCAGCTACAGACCAGTCTCTAACCAGCTACAGACCAGTCTCTAACCAGCTACAGACCCGTCTGTAACCAGTTACAGACCAGTCTCTAACCAGTTACAGACCAGTCTCTAACCAGCTTCAGACCCGTCTCTAACCAGTTACAGACCAGTCTCTAACCAGCTACAGACCCGTCTGTAACCAGTTACAGACCAGTCTCTGACCAGTTACAGACCAGTCTCTAACCAGCTTCAGACCCGTCTCTAACCAGCTACAGACCAGTCTCTAACCAGTTATAGACCTGTCTCCAACCAGCTACAGACCAGTCTCTAACCAGTTACAGACCAGTCTCTAACCAGCTACAGACCAGCCTCTAACCAGCTTCAGACACGTCTCTAACCAGCTACAGACAAGTCTCTAACCAGTTACAGACCTGTCTCTAACCAGCTTCAGACCCCTTCTCTAACCAGTTACAGACCTGTCTCTAACCAGTTACCGACCTGTCTCTCACCAGTTACAGACCAGTCTCTAACCAGCTACAGACCTGTCTCTAACCAGCTAAAGACCTGTCTCTAACCAGTTACAGACCTGTCTCTAACCAGCTTCAGACCTGTCTCTAACCAGTTACAGACCCGTCTCTAACCAGTTACAGACCTGTCTCTAACCAGCTACAGACCAGTCTCTAACCAGCTTCAGACCCGTCTCTAACCAGTTACAGACCTGTCTCTAACCAGTTACAGACCCGTCTCTAACCAGTTACAGACCTGTCTCTAACCAGCTACAGACCAGTCTCTAACCAGTTACAGACCTGTCTCTAACCAGCTTCAGACCCGTCTCTAACCAGTTACAGACCAGTCTCTAACCAGCTTCAGACCCGTCTCTAACCAGTTACAGACCCGTCTCTAACCAGTTACAGACCTGTCTCTAACCAGCTACAGACCAGTCTCTAACCAGCTACAGACCCGTCTCTAACCAGTTACAGACCTGTCTCTAACCAGCTACAGACCAGTCTCTAACCAGTTACAGACCTGTCTCTAACCAGCTACAGACCAGTCTCTAACCAGCTACAGACCTGACTCTAACCAGCTTCAGACCTGTCTCTAACCAGCTTCAGACCCGTCTCTAACCAGTTACAGACCTGTCTCTAACCAGCTTCAGACCCGTCTCTAACCAGTTACAGACCCGTCTCTACCCAGTTACAGACCCGTCTCTCCCCAGTTACAGACCAGTCTCTAACCAGCTATAGACCTGTCTCTAACCAGCTTCAGACACGTCTCTAACCAGCTACAGACCAGTCTCTAACCAGCTATAGACCAGTCTCTAACCAGCTTCAGACACGTCTCTAACCAGCTAGAGACCAGTCTCTAACCAGCTACAGACCCGTCTGTAACCAGTTACAGACCAGTCTCTAACCAGTTACAGACCAGTCTCTAACCAGCTTCAGACCCGTCTGTAACCAGTTACAGACCAGTCTCTAACCAGTTACAGACCCGTCTCTAACCAGCTACAGACCAGTTTCTAACCAGCTATAGACCAGTCTCTAACCAGTTACAGACCAGTCTCTAACCAGCTACAGACCAGCCTCTAACCAGCTGCAGACCAGACTCTTACCAGTTACAGACCAGTCTCTAACCAGCTTCAGACCCGTCTCTAACCAGTTACAGACCAGTCTCTAACCAGCTTCAGACCCGTCTCTAACCAGTTACAGACCCGTCTCTACCCAGTTACAGACCCGTCTCTCCCCAGTTACAGACCAGTCTCTAACCAGCTATAGACCTGTCTCTAACCAGCTTCAGACACGTCTCTAACCAGCTACAGACCAGTCTCTAACCAGCTATAGACCAGTCTCTAACCAGCTTCAGACACGTCTCTAACCAGCTAGAGACCAGTCTCTAACCAGCTACAGACCCGTCTGTAACCAGTTACAGACCAGTCTCTAACCAGTTACAGACCAGTCTCTAACCAGCTTCAGACCCGTCTGTAACCAGTTACAGACCAGTCTCTAACCAGTTACAGACCCGTCTCTAACCAGCTACAGACCAGTTTCTAACCAGCTATAGACCAGTCTCTAACCAGTTACAGACCAGTCTCTAACCAGCTACAGACCAGCCTCAACCAGCTGCAGACCAGACTCTTCCCAGTTACAGACCAGTCTCTAACCAGCTTCAGACCCGTCTCTAACCAGTTACAGACCAGTCTCTAACCAGCTTCAGACCCGTCTCTAACCAGTTACAGACCCGTCTCTACCCAGTTACAGACCCGTCTCTCCCCAGTTACAGACCAGTCTCTAACCAGCTATAGACCTGTCTCTAACCAGCTTCAGACTGGTTAGAGACAGGTCTGTAGCTGGTCTCTAACCAGCTACAGACCAGTCTCTAACCAGCTATTGACCAGTCTCTAACCAGCTTCAGACACGTCTCTAACCAGCTAGAGACCAGTCTCTAACCAGCTACAGACCCGTCTGTAACCAGTTACAGACCAGTCTCTAACCAGTTACAGACCAGTCTCTAACCAGCTTCAGACCCGTCTCTAACCAGCTACAGACCAGTCTATAACCAGTTATAGACCTGTCTCTAACCAGTTATAGACCAGTCTCCAACCAGCTACAGACCAGTCTCTAACCAGTTACAGACCAGTCTCTAACCAGCTACAGACCAGCCTCTAACCAGCTTCAGACACGTCTCTAACCAGCTACAGACCAGTCTCTAACCAGTTACAGACCTGTCTCTAACCAGCTTCAGACCCCTTCTCTAACCAGTTACAGACCTGTCTCTAACCAGTTACCGACCTGTCTCTCACCAGTTACAGACCAGTCTCTAACCAGCTACAGACCTGTCTCTAACCAGCTAAAGACCTGTCTCTAACCAGTTACAGACCAGTCTCTAACCAGCTTCAGACCTGTCTCTAACCAGTTACAGACCCGTCTCTAACCAGTTACAGACCTGTCTCTAACCAGCTACGACCAGTCTCTAACCAGTTACAGACCTGTCTCTAACCAGCTTCAGACCCGTCTCTAACCAGTTACAGACCTGTCTCTAACCAGCTTCAGACCCGTCTCTAACCAGTTACAGACCCGTCTCTAACCAGTTACAGACCTGTCTCTAACCAGCTACAGACCAGTCTCTAACCAGCTACAGACCCGTCTCTAACCAGTTACAGACCTGTCTCTAACCAGCTACAGACCAGTCTCTAACCAGTTACAGACCTGTCTCTAACCAGCTACAGACCAGTCTCTGACCAGCTACAGACCAGTCTCTCACCAGTTACAGACCAGTCTCTAACCAGCTACAGACCTGTCTCTAACCAGCTTCAGACCTGTCTCTAACCAGCTACAGACCCGTCTCTAACCAGCTACAGACCTGTCTCTAACCAGCTTCAGACCCGTCTCTAACCAGTTACAGACCCTTATCTAACCAGTTACAGACCCGTCTCTAACCAGCTACAGACCAGTTTCTAACCAGCTATAGACCAGTCTCTAACCAGCTACAGACAAGTCTCCAACCAGTTACAGACCTGTCTCTATCCAGTTATAGGCCTGTCTCTAACCAGTTATAGACCCGTCTCTAACCAGCTTCAGACCCGTCTCTAACCAGTTACAGACCTGTCTCTAACCAGCTACAGACCAGCCTCTAACCAGCTATAGACCAGTCTCTAACCAGCTACAGACCCGTCTGTAACCAGTTACAGACCAGTCTCTAACCAGTTACAGACCTGTCTCTAACCAGCTTCAGACCCGTCTCTAACCAGTTACAGACCAGTCTCTAACCAGCTTCAGACCCGTCTGTAACCAGTTACAGAACAGTCTCCAACCAGTTACAGACCAGTCTCTAACCAGCTATAGACCAGTCTCTAACCAGCTACAGACCCGTCTGTAACCAGTTACAGACCAGTCTCTAACCAGTTACAGACCAGTCTCTCACCAGCTTCAGACCCGTCTCTAACCATCTACAGACCTGTCTCTAACCAGCTACAGACCAGTCTCTCACCAGCTACAGACCAGTCTCTGACCAGCTACAGACCTGTCTCTAACCAGTTACAGACCAGTCTCTGACCAGCTACAGACCAGTCTCTGACCAGTTACAGACCAGTCTCTGACCAGTTACAGACCAGTCTCTGACCAGCTACAGACCAGTCTCTAACCAGCTACAGACCAGTCTCTGACCAGCTACAGACCAGTCTCTGACCAGTTACAGACCAGTCTCTGACCAGCTACAGACCAGTCTCTGACCAGCTACAGACCCGTCTCTAACCAGTTACAGACCACTCTCTAACCAGTTACAGACCAGTCTCTGACCAGCTACAGACCAGTATCTAACCAGTTACAGACCTGTCTCTAACCAGCTACAGACCAGTCTAACCAGCTACAGACCAGTCTCTGACCAGCTACAGACCTGTTTCTAACCAGTTACAGACCAGTCTCTGACCAGCTACAGACCAGTCTCTGACCAGCTAGAGACCTGTCTCTAACCAGTTACAGACCAGTCTCTGACCAGCTACAGACCTGTCTCTAACCAGTTACAGACCTGTCTCTAACCAGCTACAGACCTGTCTCTAACCAGTTACAGACCAGTCTCTGACCAGCTACAGACCAGTCTCTAACCAGTTACAGACCTGTATCTAACCAGCTACAGACCTGTCTCTAACCAGCTACAGACCAGTCTTTGACCAGCTACAGACCTGTCTCTAACCAGTTACAGACCAGTCTCTGACCAGTTACAGACCAGTCTCTGACCAGCTACAGACAAGTCTCTAACCAGCTACAGACCAGTCTCTGACCAGCTACAGACCAGTCTCTGACCAGTTACAGACCATTCTCTATCCAGCTACAGACCAGTCTCTAACCAGTTACAGACCAGTCTCTAACCAGTTACAGACCAGTCTCTGACCAGCTACAGACCAGTCTCTAACCAGTTACAGACCAGTCTCTGACCAGCTACAGACCAGTCTCTGACCAGCTATAGACCAGACTCTAACCAGTTACAGACCAGACTCTAACCAGTTACAGACCAGTCTCTAACCAGCTACTGACCAGTCTCTAACCAGCTACAGACCAGTCTCTAACCAGTTACAGACCTGTCTCTGACCAGTTACAGACCAGTCTCTAACCAGCTACAGACCAGTCTCTCACCAGTTACAGTCCAGTCTCTAACCAGTTACAGACCAGTCTCTGACCAGTTACAGACCAGTCTCTGACCAGCTACAGACCTGTCTCTAACCAGTTACAGACCAGTCTCTGACCAGCTACAGACCTGTCTCTAACCAGTTACAGACCAGTCTCTGACCAGTTACAGACCTGTCTCTAACCAGCTACAGACCAGTCTCTGACCAGCTACAGACCAGTCTCTGACCAGATACAGATCTGTCTCTAACCAGTTACAGACCAGTCTCTGACCAGCTACAGACCAGTCTCTGACCAGTTACAGACCAGTCTCTGACCAGCTACAGACCAGTCTCTGACCAGTTAAAGACCAGTCTCTGACCAGCTACAGACCAGTCTCTGACCAGTTACAGACCAGTCTCTGACCAGTTACAGACCAGTCTCTAACCAGTTACAGACCAGTCTCTAACCAGCTACAGACCAGTCTCTAACCAGCTACAGACCAGTATCTGATCAGTTACAGACCAGTCTCTGACCAG
This sequence comes from Telmatherina bonti, assembly GCF_933228915.1. NCBI lineage: Eukaryota > Metazoa > Chordata > Actinopteri > Atheriniformes > Telmatherinidae > Telmatherina > Telmatherina bonti. Next base: position 38,729,740 of record NC_136622.1, read on the forward strand.
CTACAGACCAGTCTCTGACCAGTTACAGACCAGTCTCTAACCAGTTACAGACCCGTCTCTAACCAGCTACAGACCAGTCTCTGACCAGCTACAGACCAGTCTCTGACCAGTTACAGACCAGTCTCTGACCAGCTACAGACCAGTCTCTGACCAGCTACAGACCTGTCTCTAACCAGTTACAGACCAGTCTCTGACCAGTTACAGACCAGTCTCTGACCAGCTACAGACAAGTCTCTAACCAGCTACAGACCAGTCTCTAACCAGCTACAGACCAGTCTCTAACCAGTTACAGACCAGTCTCTGACCAGTTACAGACCAGTCTCTGACCAGCTACAGACCAGTCTCTGACCAGCTACAGACCTGTCTCTAACCAGCTACAGACCAGTCTCTGACCAGCTACAGACCAGTCTCTGACCAGTTACAGACCTGTCTCTGACCAGTTACAGACCTGTCTCTGACCAGCTACAGACCTGTCTCTAACCAGTTACAGACCAGTCTCTGACCAGCTACAGACCTGTCTCTAACCAGTTACAGACCTGTATCTAACCAGCTACAGACCTGTCTCTAACCAGTTACAGACCAGTCTCTGACCAGTTACAGACCAGTCTCTGACCAGCTACAGACCAGTCTCTAACCAGCTACAGACCAGTCTCTGACCAGCTACAGACCAGTCTCTGACCAGTTACAGACCAGTATCTGATCAGTTACAGACCAGTCTCTAACCAGCTACAGACCAGTATCTGATCAGTTACAGACCAGTCTCTGACCAGCTACAGACCAGTCTCTAACCAGCTACAGACCAGTCTCTAACCAGTTACAGACCTGTCTCTAACCAGTTACAGACCAGTCTCTGACCAGTTACAGACCAGTCTCTGACCAGCTACAGACCAGTCTCTGACCAGTTACAGACCTGTCTCTAACCAGCTACAGACCAGTCTCTAACCAGCTACAGACCAGTCTCTCACCAGTTACAGACCAGTCTCTAACCAGCTAGAGACCAGTCTCTAACCAGTTACAGACCAGTCTCTGACCAGTTACAGACCAGTCTCTAACCAGCTACAGACCAGTCTCTCACCAGTTACAGACCAGTCTCTAACCAGCTACAGACCAGTCTCTAACCAGTTACAGACCTGTCTCTAACCAGCTACAGACCAGTCTCTAACCAGCTACAGACCAGTCTCTAACCAGTTCCAGACCAGTCTCTGACCAGTTACAGACCAGTCTCTAACCAGCTACAGACCAGTCTCTCACCAGTTACAGACCAGTCTCTAACCAGTTACAGACCAGTCTCTGACCAGTTACAGACCAGTCTCTGACCAGCTACAGACCTGTCTCTAACCAGTTACAGACCTGTCTCTAACCAGTTACAGACCAGTCTCTGACCAGCTACAGACCAGTCTCTAACCAGTTACAGACCAGTCTCTGACCAGTTACAGACCTGTCTCTAACCAGCTACAGACCAGTGTCTGACCAGCTACAGACCAGTCTCTAACCAGTTACAGACCAGTCTCTGACCAGTTACAGACCAGTCTCTGACCAGCTACAGACCTGTCTCTAACCAGTTACAGACCTGTCTCTAACCAGTTACAGACCAGTCTCTGACCAGCTACAGACCTGTCTCTAACCAGTTACAGACCTGTATCTAACCAGCTACAGACCTGTCTCTAACCAGTTACAGACCAGTCTCTGACCAGTTACAGACCAGTCTCTGACCAGCTACAGACCAGTCTCTAACCAGCTACAGACCAGTCTCTGACCAGCTACAGACCAGTCTCTGACCAGTTACAGACCAGTATCTGATCAGTTACAGACCAGTCTCTAACCAGCTACAGACCAGTATCTGATCAGTTACAGACCAGTCTCTGACCAGCTACAGACCAGTCTCTAACCAGCTACAGACCAGTCTCTAACCAGTTACAGACCTGTCTCTAACCAGTTACAGACCAGTCTCTGACCAGTTACAGACCAGTCTCTGACCAGCTACAGACCAGTCTCTGACCAGTTACAGACCTGTCTCTAACCAGCTACAGACCAGTCTCTAACCAGCTACAGACCAGTCTCTCACCAGTTACAGACCAGTCTCTAACCAGCTAGAGACCAGTCTCTAACCAGTTACAGACCAGTCTCTGACCAGTTACAGACCAGTCTCTAACCAGCTACAGACCAGTCTCTCACCAGTTACAGACCAGTCTCTAACCAGCTACAGACCAGTCTCTAACCAGTTACAGACCTGTCTCTAACCAGCTACAGACCAGTCTCTAACCAGCTACAGACCAGTCTCTAACCAGTTCCAGACCAGACTCTGACCAGTTACAGACCAGTCTCTAACCACCTACAGACCAGTCTCTCACCAGTTACAGACCAGTCTCTAACCAGTTACAGACCAGTCTCTGACCAGTTACAGACCAGTCTCTGACCAGCTACAGACCTGTCTCTAACCAGTTACAGACCAGTCTCTAACCAGTTACAGACCAGTCTCTGACCAGCTACAGACCTGTCTCTAACCAGTTACAGACCAGTCTCTGACCAGTTACAGACCTGTCTCTAACCAGCTACAGACCAGTCTCTGACCAGCTACAGACCAGTCTCTGACCAGCTACAGATCTGTCTCTAACCAGTTACAGACCAGTCTCTGACCAGCTACAGACCAGTCTCTGACCAGTTACAGACCAGTCTCTGACCAGTTACAGACCAGTCTCTGACCAGCTACAGACCAGTCTCTGACCAGTTACAGACCAGTCTCTGACCAGTTACAGACCAGTCTCTGACCAGCTACAGACCAGTCTCTAACCAGCTACAGACCAGTCTCTGACCAGCTACAGACCAGTCTCTGACCAGTTACAGACCAGTCTCTGACCAGTTACAGACCAGTCTCTAACCAGTTACAGACCAGTCTCTAACCAGCTACAGACCAGTCTCTAACCACCTACAGACCAGTCTCTAACCAGCTACTGACCAGTATCTGATCAGTTACAGACCAGTCTCTGACCAGCTACAGACCAGTCTCTGACCAGTTACAGACCAGTCTCTAACCAGTTACAGACCAGTCTCTAACCAGCTACAGACCAGTCTCTGACCAGCTACAGACCAGTCTCTAACCAGTTACAGACCAGTCTCTGACCAGCTACAGACCAGTCTCTGACCAGCTACAGACCTGTCTCTAACCAGTTACAGACCAGTCTCTGACCAGTTACAGACCAGTCTCTGACCAGCTACAGACAAGTCTCTAACCAGCTACAGACCAGTCTCTATCCAGCTACAGACCTGTCTCTAACCAGTTACAGACCAGTCTCTGACCAGTTACAGACCTGTCTCTAACCAGTTACAGACCTGTCTCTGACCAGCTACAGACCAGTCTCTAACCAGTTACAGACCAGTCTCTGACCAGCTACAGACCAGTCTCTGACCAGCTACAGACCTGTCTCTAACCAGTTACAGACCAGTCTCTAACCAGTTACAGACCTGTCTCTAACCAGTTACAGACCTGTCTCTGACCAGCTACAGACCTGTCTCTAACCAGTTACAGACCAGTCTCTGACCAGTTACAGACCAGTCTCTGACCAGCTACAGACCAGTCTCTGACCAGCTATAGACCAGTCTCTGACCAGTTACAGACCAGTCTCTGACCAGCTACAGACCTGTCTCTAACCAGTTACAGACCAGTCTCTAACCAGCTACAGACCAGTCTCTAACCAGCTACAGACCAGTCTCTAACCAGCTACAGACCTGTATCTAACCAGCTACAGACCAGTCTCTAACCAGTTACACACCTATCTCTGACCAGCTACAGACCAGTCTCTGACCAGCTACAGACCAGTCTCTAACCAGCTACAGACCAGTCTCTAACCAGCTACAGACCTGTATCTAACCAGCTACAGACCAGTCTCTAACCAGTTACACACCTATCTCTGACCAGCTACAGACCAGTCTCTGACCAGCTACAGACCAGTCTCTGACCAGTTACAGACCAGTCTCTGACCAGCTACAGACCAGTCTCTGACCAGTTACAGACCTGTCTCTGACCAGTTACAGACCTGTCTCTGACCAGCTACAGACCTGTCTCTAACCAGTTACAGACCAGTCTCTGACCAGCTACAGACCAGTCTCTGACCAGTTACAGACCAGTCTCTGACCAGCTACAGACCAGTCTCTAACCAGCTACAGACCAGTCTCTGACCAGCTACAGACCAGTCTCTGACCAGTTACAGACCAGTATCTGATCAGTTACAGACCAGTCTCTAACCAGCTACAGACCAGTATCTGATCAGTTACAGACCAGTCTCTGACCAGCTACAGACCAGTCTCTAACCAGCTACAGACCAGTCTCTAACCAGTTACAGACCTGTCTCTAACCAGTTACAGACCAGTCTCTGACCAGTTACAGACCAGTCTCTGACCAGCTACAGACCAGTCTCTGACCAGTTACAGACCTGTCTCTAACCAGCTACAGACCAGTCTCTAACCAGCTACAGACCAGTCTCTCACCAGTTACAGACCAGTCTCTAACCAGCTAGAGACCAGTCTCTAACCAGTTACAGACCAGTCTCTGACCAGTTACAGACCAGTCTCTAACCAGCTACAGACCAGTCTCTCACCAGTTACAGACCAGTCTCTAACCAGCTACAGACCAGTCTCTAACCAGTTACAGACCTGTCTCTCACCAGCTACAGACCAGTCTCTAACCAGCTACAGACCAGTCTCTGACCAGTTCCAGACCAGTCTCTGACCAGTTACAGACCAGTCTCTAACCAGCTACAGACCAGTCTCTCACCAGTTACAGACCAGTCTCTAACCAGTTACAGACCAGTCTCTGACCAGTTACAGACCAGTCTCTGACCAGCTACAGACCTGTCTCTAACCAGTTACAGACCTGTCTCTAACCAGTTACAGACCAGTCTCTGACCAGCTACAGACCAGTCTCTAACCAGTTACAGACCAGTCTCTGACCAGTTACAGACCTGTCTCTAACCAGCTACAGACCAGTGTCTGACCAGCTACAGACCAGTCTCTAACCAGTTACAGACCAGTCTCTGACCAGTTACAGACCAGTCTCTGACCAGCTACAGACCTGTCTCTAACCAGTTACAGACCTGTCTCTAACCAGTTACAGACCAGTCTCTGACCAGCTACAGACCTGTCTCTAACCAGTTACAGACCTGTATCTAACCAGCTACAGACCTGTCTCTAACCAGTTACAGACCAGTCTCTGACCAGTTACAGACCAGTCTCTGACCAGCTACAGACCAGTCTCTAACCAGCTACAGACCAGTCTCTGACCAGCTACAGACCTGTCTCTAACCAGTTACAGACCTGTATCTAACCAGCTACAGACCTGTATCTAACCAGCTACAGACCTGTCTCTAACCAGTTACAGACCAGTCTCTGACCAGTTACAGACCAGTCTCTGACCAGCTACAGACCAGTCTCTAACCAGCTACAGACCAGTCTCTGACCAGTTACAGACCAGTATCTGATCAGTTACAGACCAGTCTCTAACCAGCTACAGACCAGTATCTGATCAGTTACAGACCAGTCTCTGACCAGCTACAGACCAGTCTCTAACCAGCTACAGACCAGTCTCTAACCAGTTACAGACCTGTCTCTAACCAGTTACAGACCAGTCTCTCACCAGTTACAGACCAGTCTCTGACCAGCTACAGACCAGTCTCTGACCAGTTACAGACCTGTCTCTAACCAGCTACAGACCAGTCTCTCACCAGTTACAGACCAGTCTCTAACCAGCTAGAGACCAGTCTCTAACCAGTTACAGACCAGTCTCTGACCAGTTACAGACCAGTCTCTAACCAGCTACAGACCAGTCTCTCACCAGTTACAGACCAGTCTCTAACCAGCTACAGACCAGTCTCTAACCAGTTACAGACCTGTCTCTAACCAGCTACAGACCAGTCTCTAACCAGCTACAGACCAGTCTCTAACCAGTTCCAGACCAGACTCTGACCAGTTACAGACCAGTCTCTAACCAGCTACAGACCAGTCTCTCACCAGTTACAGACCAGTCTCTAACCAGTTACAGACCAGTCTCTGACCAGTTACAGACCAGTCTCTGACCAGCTACAGACCTGTCTCTAACCAGTTACAGACCTGTCTCTAACCAGTTACAGACCAGTCTCTGACCAGCTACAGACCTGTCTCTAACCAGTTACAGACCAGTCTCTGACCAGTTACAGACCTGTCTCTAACCAGCTACAGACCAGTCTCTGACCAGCTACAGACCAGTCTCTGACCAGCTACAGATCTGTCTCTAACCAGTTACAGACCAGTCTCTGACCAGCTACAGACCAGTCTCTGACCAGCTACAGACCAGTCTCTGACCAGCTACAGACCTGTCTCTGACCAGTTACAGACCTGTCTCTAACCAGCTACAGACCAGTCTCTCACCAGTTACAGACCAGTCTCTAACCAGCTAGAGACCAGTCTCTAACCAGTTACAGACCAGTCTCTGACCAGTTACAGACCAGTCTCTAACCAGCTACAGACCAGTCTCTCACCAGTTACAGACCAGTCTCTAACCAGCTACAGACCAGTCTCTAACCAGTTACAGACCTGTCTCTAACCAGCTACAGACCAGTCTCTAACCAGCTACAGACCAGTCTCTAACCAGTTCCAGACCAGACTCTGACCAGTTACAGACCAGTCTCTAACCAGCTACAGACCAGTCTCTCACCAGTTACAGACCAGTCTCTAACCAGTTACAGACCAGTCTCTGACCAGTTACAGACCAGTCTCTGACCAGCTACAGACCTGTCTCTAACCAGTTACAGACCTGTCTCTAACCAGTTACAGACCAGTCTCTGACCAGCTACAGACCTGTCTCTAACCAGTTACAGACCAGTCTCTGACCAGTTACAGACCTGTCTCTAACCAGCTACAGACCAGTCTCTGACCAGCTACAGACCAGTCTCTGACCAGCTACAGATCTGTCTCTAACCAGTTACAGACCAGTCTCTGACCAGCTACAGACCAGTCTCTGACCAGTTACAGACCAGTCTCTGACCAGTTACAGACCAGTCTCTGACCAGCTACAGACCAGTCTCTGACCAGTTACAGACCAGTCTCTGACCAGTTACAGACCAGTCTCTGACCAGCTACAGACCAGTCTCTAACCAGCTACAGACCAGTCTCTGACCAGCTACAGACCAGTCTCTGACCAGTTACGGACCAGTCTCTGACCAGTTACAGACCAGTCTCTAACCAGTTACAGACCAGTCTCTAACCAGCTACAGACCAGTCTCTAACCACCTACAGACCAGTCTCTAACCAGCTACTGACCAGTATCTGATCAGTTACAGACCAGTCTCTGACCAGCTACAGACCAGTCTCTGACCAGTTACAGACCAGTCTCTAACCAGTTACAGACCAGTCTCTAACCAGCTACAGACCAGTCTCTGACCAGCTACAGACCAGTCTCTAACCAGTTACAGACCAGTCTCTGACCAGCTACAGACCAGTCTCTGACCAGCTACAGACCTGTCTCTAACCAGTTACAGACCAGTCTCTGACCAGTTACAGACCTGTCTCTAACCAGTTACAGACCAGTCTCTGACCAGCTACAGACCAGTCTCTGACCAGCTACAGACAAGTCTCTAACCAGCTACAGACCAGTCTCTATCCAGCTACAGACCTGTCTCTAACCAGTTACAGACCAGTCTCTGACCAGTTACAGACCTGTCTCTAACCAGTTACAGACCTGTCTCTGACCAGCTACAGACCAGTCTCTAACCAGTTACAGACCAGTCTCTGACCAGCTACAGACCAGTCTCTGACCAGCTACAGACCTGTCTCTAACCAGTTACAGACCAGTCTCTGACCAGCTACAGACCTGTCTCTAACCAGTTACAGACCAGTCTCTGACCAGCTACAGACCAGTCTCTGACCAGCTATAGACCAGTCTCTAACCAGTTACAGACCAGTCTCTAACCAGCTACTGACCAGTCTCTAACCAGCTACAGACCAGTCTCTGACCAGCTACAGACCAGTCTCTGACCAGTTACAGACCAGTCTCTGACCAGCTACAGACCAGTCTCTGACCAGTTACAGACCTGTCTCTAACCAGCTACAGACCAGTCTCTAACCAGTTACAGACCTGTCTCTAACCAGCTACAGACCAGTCTCTGACCAGATACAGACCAGTCTCTAACCAGTTACAGACCAGTCTCTGACCAGTTACAGACCTGTCTCTAACCAGTTACAGACCTGTCTCTGACCAGCTACAGACCTGTCTCTAACCAGTTACAGACCAGTCTCTGACCAGTTACAGACCAGTCTCTGACCAGCTACAGACCAGTCTCTGACCAGCTATAGACCAGTCTCTGACCAGTTACAGACCAGTCTCTGACCAGCTACAGACCTGTCTCTAACCAGTTACAGACCAGTCTCTAACCAGCTACAGACCAGTCTCTAACCAGCTTCAGACCAGTCTCTAACCAGCTACAGACCTGTATCTAACCAGCTACAGACCAGTCTCTAACCAGTTACACACCTATCTCTGACCAGCTACAGACCAGTCTCTGACCAGCTACAGACCTGTCTCTGACCAGCTACAGACCTGTCTCTAACCAGTTACAGACCTGTCTCTAACCAGTTACAGACCAGTCTCTGACCAGCTACAGACCAGTCTCTGACCAGCTACAGACCAGTCTCTGACCAGTTACAGACCAGTCTCTGACCAGCTACAGACCAGTCTCTGACCAGCTACAGACCTGTCTCTAACCAGTTACAGACCAGTCTCTGACCAGTTACAGACCAGTCTCTAACCAGCTACAGACAAGTCTCTAACCAGCTACAGACCAGTCTCTATCCAGCTACAGACCTGTCTCTAACCAGTTACAGACCAGTCTCTGACCAGTTACAGACCTGTCTCTAACCAGTTACAGACCTGTCTCTGACCAGCTACAGACCAGTCTCTAACCAGTCACAGACCAGTCTCTGACCAGCTACAGACCAGTCTCTGACCAGCTACAGACCTGTCTCTAACCAGTTACAGACCAGTCTCTGACCAGCTACAGACCGGTCTCTAACCAGTTACAGACCAGTCTCTGACCAGCTACAGACCAGTCTCTGACCAGCTATAGACCAGTCTCTAACCAGTTACAGACCAGTCTCTAACCAGCTACTGACCAGTCTCTAACCAGCTACAGACCAGTCTCTGACCAGCTACAGACCAGTCTCTGACCAGGTACAGACCAGTCTCTGACCAGCTACAGACCAGTCTCTGACCAGTTACAGACCTGTCTCTAACCAGCTACAGACCAGTCTCTAACCAGTTACAGACCTGTCTCTAACCAGCTACAGACCAGTCTCTAACCAGTTACAGACCAGTCTCTGACCAGATACAGACCAGTCTCTAACCAGTTACAGACCTGTCTCTAACCAGTTACAGACCTATCTCTGACCAGCTACAGACCTGTCTCTAACCAGTTACAGACCAGTCTCTGACCAGTTACAGACCAGTCTCTGACCAGCTACAGACCAGTCTCTGACCAGCTATAGACCAGTCTCTGACCAGTTACAGACCAGTCTCTGACCAGCTACAGACCTGTCTCTAACCAGTTACAGACCAGTCTCTAACCAGCTACATACCAGTCTCTAACCAGCTACAGACCAGTCTCTAACCAGCTACAGACCTGTATCTAACCAGCTACAGACCAGTCTCTAACCAGTTACACACCTATCTCTGACCAGCTACAGACCAGTCTCTGACCAGCTACAGACCAGTCTCTGACCAGTTACAGACCAGTCTCTGACCAGTTACAGACGAGTCTCTGACCAGCTACAGACCTGTCTCTTACCAGTTACAGACCTGTCTCTGACCAGCTACAGACCAGTCTGTAACCAGTTACAGACCAGTCTCTAACCAGTTACAGACCTGTCTCTGACCAGCTACAGACCAGTCTCTAACCAGTTACAGACCTGTCTCTGACCAGCTACAGACCAGTCTCTGACCAGTTACAGACCAGTCTCTGACCAGCTACAGACCTGTCTCTAACCAGTTACAGACCTGTCTCTCACCAGTTACAGACCAGTCTCTAACCAGCTAGAGACCAGTCTCTAATCAGTTACAGACCAGTCTCTGACCAGCTACAGACCAGTCTCTCACCAGTTACAGACCTGTCTCTAACCAGCTACAGACCAGTCTCTAACCAGCTACAGACCAGTCTCTTACCAGTTCCAGACCAGTCTCTGACCAGTTCCAGACCAGTCTCTAACCAGCTACAGACCAGTCTCTCACCAGTTACAGACCAGTCTCTAACCAGTTACAGACCAGTCTCTGACCAGTTACAGACCAGTCTCTGACCAGCTACAGACCTGTCTCTAACCAGTTACAGACCAGTCTCTGACCAGTTACAGACCAGTCTCTAACCAGCTACAGACCAGTCTCTCACCAGTTACAGACCAGTCTCTAACCAGCTACAGACCAGTCTCTAACCAGTTACAGACCTGTCTCTAACCAGCTACAGACCAGTCTCTAACCAGCTACAGACCAGTCTCTAACCAGTTCCAGACCAGTCTCTGACCAGTTACAGACCAGTCTCTAACCAGCTACAGACCAGTCTCTCACCAGTTACAGACCAGTCTCTAACCAGTTACAGACCAGTCTCTGACCAGTTACAGACCAGTCTCTGACCAGCTACAGACCTGTCTCTAACCAGTTACAGACCAGTCTATGGCCAGTTACAGACCTGTCTCTAACCAGCTACAGACCAGTCTCTGACCAGCTACAGACCTGTCTCTGACCAGCTACAGATCTGTCTCTAACCAGCTAGAGACCAGTCTCTAACCAGCTACAGACCAGTCTCTAACCAGTTACAGACCTGTCTCTAACCAGCTACAGACCAGTCTCTAACCAGCTACAGACCAGTCTCTTACCAGTTACATACCAGTCTCTAACCAGCTACTGACCAGTCTCTAACCAGCTACAGACCAGTCTCTGACCAGCTACAGACCAGTCTCTGACCAGTTACAGACCAGTCTCTGACCAGCTACAGACCAGTCTCTGACCAGTTACAGACCTGTCTCTAACCAGCTACAGACCAGTCTCTAACCAGTTACAGACCTGTCTCTAACCAGCTACAGACCAGTCTCTGACCAGATACAGACCAGTCTCTAACCAGTTACAGACCAGTCTCTGACCAGCTACAGACCTGTCTCTAACCAGTTACAGACCAGTCTCTGACCAGTTACAGACCAGTCTCTGACCAGCTACAGACCTGTCTCTAACCAGTTACAGACCAGTCTATGGCCAGTTACAGACCTGTCTCTAACCAGCTACAGACCAGTCTCTCACCAGTTACAGACCAGTCTCTAACCAGTTACAGACCAGTCTCTGACCAGTTACAGACCAGTCTCTGACCAGCTACAGACCTGTCTCTAACCAGTTACAGACCAGTCTATGGCCAGTTACAGACCTGTCTCTAACCAGCTACAGACCAGTCTCTGACCAGCTACAGACCTGTCTCTGACCAGCTACAGATCTGTCTCTAACCAGCTAGAGACCAGTCTCTAACCAGTTACAGACCAGTCTCTGACCAGTTACAGACCAGTCTCTAACCAGCTACAGACCAGTCTCTCACCAGTTACAGACCAGTCTCTAACCAGCTACAGACCAGTCTCTAACCAGTTACAGACCAGTCTCTGACCAGCTACAGACCAGTCTCTGACCAGCTATAGACCAGTCTCTAACCAGTTACAGACCAGTCTCTAACCAGCTACTGACCAGTCTCTAACCAGCTACAGACCAGTCTCTGACCAGCTACAGACCAGTCTCTGACCAGTTACAGACCAGTCTCTGACCAGCTACAGACCAGTCTCTGACCAGTTACAGACCTGTCTCTAACCAGCTACAGACCAGTCTCTAACCAGTTACAGACCTGTCTCTAACCAGCTACAGACCAGTCTCTGACCAGATACAGACCAGTCTCTGACCAGTTACAGACCAGTCTCTGACCAGTTACAGACCTGTCTCTAACCAGTTACAGACCTGTCTCTGACCAGCTACAGACCTGTCTCTAACCAGTTACAGACCAGTCTCTGACCAGTTACAGACCAGTCTCTGACCAGCTACAGACCAGTCTCTGACCAGCTATAGACCAGTCTCTGACCAGTTACAGACCAGTCTCTGACCAGCTACAGACCTGTCTCTAACCAGTTACAGACCAGTCTCTAACCAGCTACAGACCAGTCTCTAACCAGCTACAGACCAGTCTCTAACCAGCTACAGACCTGTATCTAACCAGCTACAGACCAGTCTCTAACCAGTTACACACCTATCTCTGACCAGCTACAGACCAGTCTCTGACCAGCTACAGACCTGTCTCTGACCAGCTACAGACCTGTCTCTAACCAGTTACAGACCTGTCTCTAACCAGTTACAGACCAGTCTCTGACCAGCTACAGACCAGTCTCTGACCAGCTACAGACCAGTCTCTGACCAGTTACAGACCAGTCTCTGACCAGCTACAGACCAGTCTCTGACCAGCTACAGACCTGTCTCTAACCAGTTACAGACCAGTCTCTGACCAGTTACAGACCAGTCTCTGACCAGCTACAGACAAGTCTCTAACCAGCTACAGACCAGTCTCTATCCAGCTACAGACCTGTCTCTAACCAGTTACAGACCAGTCTCTGACCAGTTACAGACCTGTCTCTAACCAGTTACAGACCTGTCTCTGACCAGCTACAGACCAGTCTCTAACCAGTCACAGACCAGTCTCTGACCAGCTACAGACCAGTCTCTGACCAGCTACAGACCTGTCTCTAACCAGTTACAGACCAGTCTCTGACCAGCTACAGACCGGTCTCTAACCAGTTACAGACCAGTCTCTGACCAGCTACAGACCAGTCTCTGACCAGCTATAGACCAGTCTCTAACCAGTTACAGACCAGTCTCTAACCAGCTACTGACCAGTCTCTAACCAGCTACAGACCAGTCTCTGACCAGCTACAGACCAGTCTCTGACCAGGTACAGACCAGTCTCTGACCAGCTACAGACCAGTCTCTGACCAGTTACAGACCTGTCTCTAACCAGCTACAGACCAGTCTCTAACCAGTTACAGACCTGTCTCTAACCAGCTACAGACCAGTCTCTAACCAGTTACAGACCAGTCTCTGACCAGATACAGACCAGTCTCTAACCAGTTACAGACCTGTCTCTAACCAGTTACAGACCTATCTCTGACCAGCTACAGACCTGTCTCTAACCAGTTACAGACCAGTCTCTGACCAGTTACAGACCAGTCTCTGACCAGCTACAGACCAGTCTCTGAACAGCTATAGACCAGTCTCTGACCAGTTACAGACCAGTCTCTGACCAGCTACAGACCTGTCTCTAACCAGTTACAGACCAGTCTCTAACCAGCTACATACCAGTCTCTAACCAGCTACAGACCAGTCTCTAACCAGCTACAGACCTGTATCTAACCAGCTACAGACCAGTCTCTAACCAGTTACACACCTATCTCTGACCAGCTACAGACCAGTCTCTGACCAGCTACAGACCAGTCTCTGACCAGTTACAGACCAGTCTCTGACCAGTTACAGACGAGTCTCTGACCAGCTACAGACCTGTCTCTTACCAGTTACAGACCTGTCTCTGACCAGCTACAGACCAGTCTGTAACCAGTTACAGACCAGTCTCTAACCAGTTACAGACCTGTCTCTGACCAGCTACAGACCAGTCTCTAACCAGTTACAGACCTGTCTCTGACCAGCTACAGACCAGTCTCTGACCAGTTACAGACCAGTCTCTGACCAGCTACAGACCTGTCTCTAACCAGTTACAGACCAGTCTCTCACCAGTTACAGACCAGTCTCTAACCAGCTAGAGACCAGTCTCTAATCAGTTACAGACCAGTCTCTGACCAGCTACAGACCAGTCTCTCACCAGTTACAGACCAGTCTCTAACCAGCTACAGACCAGTCTCTAACCAGTTACAGACCTGTCTCTAACCAGCTACAGACCAGTCTCTAACCAGCTACAGACCAGTCTCTTACCAGTTCCAGACCAGTCTCTGACCAGTTCCAGACCAGTCTCTAACCAGCTACAGACCAGTCTCTCACCAGTTACAGACCAGTCTCTAACCAGTTACAGACCAGTCTCTGACCAGTTACAGACCAGTCTCTGACCAGCTACAGACCTGTCTCTAACCAGTTACAGACCAGTCTCTGACCAGTTACAGACCAGTCTCTAACCAGCTACAGACCAGTCTCTCACCAGTTACAGACCAGTCTCTAACCAGCTACAGACCAGTCTCTAACCAGTTACAGACCTGTCTCTAACCAGCTACAGACCAGTCTCTAACCAGCTACAGACCAGTCTCTAACCAGTTCCAGACCAGTCTCTGACCAGTTACAGACCAGTCTCTAACCAGCTACAGACCAGTCTCTCACCAGTTACAGACCAGTCTCTAACCAGTTACAGACCAGTCTCTGACCAGTTACAGACCAGTCTCTGACCAGCTACAGACCTGTCTCTAACCAGTTACAGACCAGTCTATGGCCAGTTACAGACCTGTCTCTAACCAGCTACAGACCAGTCTCTGACCAGCTACAGACCTGTCTCTAACCAGCTAGAGACCAGTCTCTAACCAGTTACAGACCAGTCTCTGACCAGTTACAGACCAGTCTCTAACCAGCTACAGACCAGTCTCTCGCCAGTTACAGACCAGTCTCTAACCAGCTACAGACCAGTCTCTAACCAGTTACAGACCTGTCTCTAACCAGTTACAGACCAGTCTATGGCCAGTTACAGACCAGTCTCTAACCAGCTACAGACCAGTCTCTGACCAGCTACAGATCTGTCTCTAACCAGCTAGAGACCAGTCTCTAACCAGTTACAGACCAGTCTCTGACCAGTTACAGACCAGTCTCTAACCAGCTACAGACCAGTCTCTCGCCAGTTACAGACCAGTCTCTAACCAGCTACAGACCAGTCTCTAACCAGTTACAGACCTGTCTCTAACCAGCTACAGACCAGTCTCTAACCAGCTACAGACCAGTCTCTTACCAGTTCCAGACCAGTCTCTGACCAGTTACAGACCAGTCTCTAACCAGCTACAGACCAGTCTCTCACCAGTTACAGACCAGTCTCTAACCAGTTACAGACCAGTCTCTGACCAGTTACAGACCAGTCTCTGACCAGCTACAGACCTGTCTCTAACCAGTTACAGACCAGTCTCTGACCAGTTACAGACCAGTCTCTAACCAGCTACAGACCAGTCTCTCACCAGTTACAGACCAGTCTCTAACCAGCTACAGACCAGTCTCTAACCAGTTCCAGACCAGTCTCTGACCAGTTACAGACCAGTCTCTAACCAGCTACAGACCAGTCTCTCACCAGTTACAGACCAGTCTCTAACCAGTTACAGACCAGTCTCTGACCAGTTACAGACCAGTCTCTGACCAGCTACAGACCTGTCTCTAACCAGTTACAGACCTGTCTCTAACCAGTTACAGACCAGTCTCTGACCAGCTACAGACCTGTCTCTAACCAGTTACAGACCAGTCTCTGGCCAGTTACAGACCTGTCTCTAACCAGCTACAGACCAGTCTCTCACCAGCTACAGACCAGTCTCCGACCAGCTACAGATCTGTCTCTAACCAGTTACAGACCAGTCTCTGACCAGCCACAGACCAGTCTCTGACCAGTTACAGACCAGTCTCTGACCAGTTACAGACCAGTCTCTGACCAGCTACAGACCAGTCTCTGACCAGTTACAGACCAGTCTCTGACCAGTTACAGACCAGTCTCTGACCAGCTACAGACCAGTCTCTAACCAGCTACAGACCAGTCTCTGACCAGCTACAGACCAGTCTCTGACCAGCTACAGACCAGTCTCTGACCAGCTACAGACCTGTCTCTAACCAGTTACAGACCAGTCTCTGACCAGTTACAGACCAGTCTCTGACCAGCTACAGACAAGTCTCTAACCAGCTACAGACCAGTCTCTATCCAGCTACAGACAAGTCTCTAACCAGTTACAGACCAGTCTCTGACCAGTTACAGACCTGTCTCTAACCAGCTACAGACCTGTCTCTGACCAGTTACAGACCAGTCTCTAACCAGCTACAGACCAGTCTCTAACCAGCTACAGACCAGTATCTGATCAGTTACAGACCAGTCTCTGACCAGCTACAGACCAGTCTCTGACCAGTTACAGACCAGTCTCTAACCAGTTACAGACCAGTCTCTAACCAGCTACAGACCAGTCTCTGACCAGCTACAGACCAGTCTCTGACCAGTTACAGACCAGTCTCTGACCAGCTACAGACAGTCTCTGACCAGTTACAGACCAGTCTCTGACCAGCTACAGACCAGTCTCTAACCAGCTACAGACCAGTCTCTGACCAGCTACAGACCAGTCTCTGACCAGTTACAGACCAGTCTCTGACCAGTTACAGACCAGTCTCTAACCAGTTACAGACCAGTCTCTAACCAGCTACAGACCAGTCTCTAACCAGCTACAGACCAGTATCTGATCAGTTACAGACCAGTCTCTGACCAGCTACAGACCAGTCTCTGACCAGTTACAGACCAGTCTCTAACCAGTTACAGACCAGTCTCTAACCAGCTACAGACCAGTCTCTGACCAGCTACAGACCAGTCTCTGACCAGTTACAGACCAGTCTCTGACCAGCTACAGACCAGTCTCTGACCAGCTACAGACCTGTCTCTAACCAGTTACAGACCAGTCTCTGACCAGTTACAGACCAGTCTCTGACCAGCTACAGACAAGTCTCTAACCAGCTACAGACCAGTCTCTATCCAGCTACAGACCAGTCTCTAACCAGTTACAGACCAGTCTCTGACCAGTTACAGACCTGTCTCTAACCAGCTACAGACCAGTCTCTGACCAGTTACAGACCAGTCTCTAACCAGCTACAGACCAGTCTTTAACCAGCTACAGACCAGTATCTGATCAGTGACAGACCAGTCTCTGACCAGCTACAGACCAGTCTCTGACCAGTTACAGACCAGTCTCTAACCAGTTACAGACCAGTCTCTAACCAGCTACAGACCAGTCTCTGACCAGCTACAGACCAGTCTCTGACCAGTTACAGACCAGTCTCTGACCAGCTACAGACCAGTCTCTGACCAGCTACAGACCTGTCTCTAACCAGTTACAGACCAGTCTCTGACCAGCTACAGACCAGTCTCTGACCAGCTACAGACAAGTCTCTAACCAGCTACAGACCAGTCTCTATCCAGCTACAGACCAGTCTCTAACCAGTTACAGACCAGTCTCTGACCAGTTACAGACCTGTCTCTAACCAGCTACAGACCTGTCTCTGACCAGCTACAGACCAGTCTCTATCCAGCTACAGACCTGTCTCTAAGCAGCTACTGACCAGTCTCTAACCAGCTACAGACCAGTCTCTAACCAGCTACAGACCAGTCTCTGACCAGCTACAGACCTGTCTCTAACCAGTTACAGACCAGTCTCTGACTAGTTACAGACCAGTCTCTGACCAGTTACAGACAAGTCTCTAACCAGCTACAGACCAGTCTCTATCCAGCTAGAGGCCAGTCTCTAACCAGTTACAGACCAGTCTCTGACCAGCTACAGACCTGTCTCTAACCAGTTACAGACCAGTCTCTGACCAGTTACAGACCAGTCTCTGACCAGCTACAGACAAGTCTCTAACCAGCTACAGACCTGTCTCTAACCAGTTACAGACCAGTCTCTGACCAGTTACAGACCAGTCTCTGACCAGCTACAGACCTGTCTCTAACCAGTTACAGACCAGTCTCTGACCAGTTACAGACCAGTCTCTGACCAGCTACAGACCTGTCTCTAACCAGTTACAGACCAGTCTCTGACCAGCTACAGACCTGTCTCTAACCAGTTACAGACCCGTCTCTAACCAGTTACAGACCAGTCTCTGACCAGCTACAGACCTGTCTCTAACCAGTTACAGACCTGTCTCTGACCAGCTACAGACCAGTCTCTGACCAGTTACAGACCTGTCTCTGACCAGTTACAGACCTGTCTCTGACCAGCTACAGACCAGTCTCTAACCAGTTACAGACCTGTCTCTAACCAGTTACAGACCTGTCTCTGACCAGCTACAGACCTGTCTCTAACCAGTTACAGACCTGTCTCTGACCAGCTACAGACCTGTCTCTAACCAGTTACAGACCAGTCTCTGACCAGCTACAGACCAGTCTCTGACCAGCTACAGACCAGTCTCTGACCAGTTACAGACCTGTCTCTGACCAGCTACAGACCAGTCTCTAACCAGTTACAGACCCTTCTCTAACCAGTTACACACCTGTCTCTGACCAGCTACAGACCTGTCTCTAACCAGCTACAGACCAGTCCCTGACCAGTTACAGACCAGTCTCTGACCAGCTACAGACCTGTCTCTAACCAGTTACAGACCAGTCTCTGACCAGTTACAGACCAGTCTCTGACCAGCTATAGACCAGTCTCTGACCAGTTA
This sequence comes from Telmatherina bonti, assembly GCF_933228915.1. Lineage (NCBI taxonomy): Eukaryota > Metazoa > Chordata > Actinopteri > Atheriniformes > Telmatherinidae > Telmatherina > Telmatherina bonti. The sequence goes on from NC_136622.1 coordinate 38,748,200, forward strand.
CAGACCAGTCTCTGACCAGCTACAGACCTGTCTCTAACCAGTTACAGACCAGTCTCTGACCAGCTACAGACCAGTCTCTAACCAGCTACAGACCAGTCTCTGACCAGCTACAGACCAGTTACAGACCAGTCTCTGACCAGTTACAGACCAGTCTCTGACCAGCTACAGACCTGTCTCTAACCAGTTACAGACCAGTCTCTGACCAGTTACAGACCAGTCTCTGACCAGCTACAGACCTGTCTCTAACCAGTTACAGACCAGTCTCTGACCAGCTACAGACCAGTCTCTAACCAGTTACAGACCAGTCTCTGACCAGCTACAGACCAGTCTCTGACCAGCTACAGACCAGTCTCTAACCAGTTACAGACCAGTCTCTAACCAGCTACTGACCAGTCTCTAACCAGCTACAGACCAGTCTCTAACCAGCTACAGACCAGTCTCTATCCAGCTAGAGGCCAGTCTCTAACCAGTTACAGACCAGTCTCTAACCAGTTACAGACCAGTCTCTAACCAGCTACAGACCAGTCTCTGACCAGCTACAGACCAGTCTCTGACCAGTTACAGACCAGTCTCTGACCAGCTACAGACCAGTCTCTAACCAGTTACAGACCTGTCTCTAACCAGTTACAGACCAGTCTCTGACCAGCTACAGACCAGTCTCTAACCAGTTACAGACCAGTCTCTGACCAGCTACAGACCAGTCTCTGACCAGCTACAGACCAGTCTCTAACCAGTTACAGACCTGTCTCTAACCAGTTACAGACCAGTTTCTGACCAGCTACAGACCTGTCTCTAACCAGTTACAGACCAGTCTCTGACCAGTTACAGACCAGTTTCTGACCAGCTACAGACCTGTCTCTAACCAGTTACAGACCAGTCTCTGACCAGTTACAGACCTGTCTCTAACCAGCTACAGACCAGTCTCTGACCAGCTACAGACCAGTCTCTGACCAGCTACAGATCTGTCTCTAACCAGTTACAGACCAGTCTCTGACCAGCTACAGACCAGTCTCTGACCAGCTACAGACCAGTCTCTGACCAGTTACAGACCAGTCTCTGACCAGCTACAGACCAGTCTCTGACCAGTTACAGACCAGTCTCTGACCAGTTACAGACCAGTCTCTGACCAGCTACAGACCAGTCTCTAACCAGTTACAGACCTGTCTCTAACCAGTTACAGACCTGTCTCTGACCAGCTACAGACCTGTCTCTAACCAGTTACAGACCAGTCTCTGACCAGCTACAGACCAGTCTCTGACCAGCTACAGACCAGTCTCTGACCAGTTACAGACCAGTCTCTGACCAGTTACAGACCTGTATCTGACCAGCTACAGACCAGTCTCTAACCAGTTACAGACCTGTCTCTAACCAGTTACAGACCTGTCTCTGACCAGCTACAGACCTGTCTCTAACCAGCTACAGACCTGTCTCTAACCAGTTACAGACCAGTCTCTGACCAGTTACAGACCTGTATCTGACCAGCTACAGACCAGTCTCTAACCAGTTACAGACCTGTCTCTAACCAGTTACAGACCTGTCTCTGACCAGCTACAGACCTGTCTCTAACCAGCTACAGACCAGTCTCTGACCAGTTACAGACCAGTCTCTGACCAGCTACAGACCTGTCTCTAACCAGTTACAGACCAGTCTCTGACCAGTTACAGACCAGTCTCTGACCAGCTATAGACCAGTCTCTGACCAGTTACAGACCAGTCTCTGACCAGCTACAGACCTGTCTCTAACCAGTTACAGACCAGTCTCTGACCAGCTACAGACCAGTCTCTAACCAGCTACAGACCAGTCTCTGACCAGCTACAGACCAGTCTCTGACCAGTTACAGACCAGTCTCTGACCAGTTACAGACCAGTCTCTGACCAGCTACAGACCTGTCTCTAACCAGTTACAGACCAGTCTCTGACCAGTTACAGACCAGTCTCTGACCAGCTACAGACCTGTCTCTAACCAGTTACAGACCAGTCTCTGACCAGCTACAGACCAGTCTCTAACCAGTTACAGACCAGTCTCTGACCAGCTACAGACCAGTCTCTGACCAGTTACAGACCAGTCTCTGACCAGCTACAGACCTGTCTCTAACCAGTTACAGACCAGTCTCTGACCAGCTACAGACCAGTCTCTAACCAGTTACAGACCAGTCTCTGACCAGCTATAGACCAGTCTCTGACCAGTTACAGACCAGTCTCTAACCAGCTACTGACCAGTCTCTAACCAGCTACAGACCAGTCTCTAACCAGCTACAGACCAGTCTCTGACCAGCTACAGACCTGTCTCTAACCAGTTACAGACCAGTCTCTGACTAGTTACAGACCAGTCTCTAACCAGTTACAGACCAGTTTCTGACCAGCTACAGACCTGTCTCTAACCAGTTACAGACCAGTCTCTGACCAGTTACAGACCAGTTTCTGACCAGCTACAGACCTGTCTCTAACCAGTTACAGACCAGTCTCTGACCAGTTACAGACCTGTCTCTAACCAGCTACAGACCAGTCTCTGACCAGCTACAGACCAGTCTCTGACCAGCTACAGATCTGTCTCTAACCAGTTACAGACCAGTCTCTGACCAGCTACAGACCAGTCTCTGACCAGCTACAGACCAGTCTCTGACCAGTTACAGACCAGTCTCTGACCAGCTACAGACCAGTCTCTGACCAGTTACAGACCAGTCTCTGACCAGTTACAGACCAGTCTCTGACCAGCTACAGACCAGTCTCTAACCAGTTACAGACCTGTCTCTAACCAGTTACAGACCTGTCTCTGACCAGCTACAGACCTGTCTCTAACCAGTTACAGACCAGTCTCTGACCAGCTACAGACCAGTCTCTGACCAGCTACAGACCAGTCTCTGACCAGTTACAGACCAGTCTCTGACCAGTTACAGACCTGTATCTGACCAGCTACAGACCAGTCTCTAACCAGTTACAGACCTGTCTCTAACCAGTTACAGACCTGTCTCTGACCAGCTACAGACCTGTCTCTAACCAGCTACAGACCTGTCTCTAACCAGTTACAGACCAGTCTCTGACCAGTTACAGACCTGTATCTGACCAGCTACAGACCAGTCTCTAACCAGTTACAGACCTGTCTCTAACCAGTTACAGACCTGTCTCTGACCAGCTACAGACCTGTCTCTAACCAGCTACAGACCAGTCTCTGACCAGTTACAGACCAGTCTCTGACCAGCTACAGACCTGTCTCTAACCAGTTACAGACCAGTCTCTGACCAGTTACAGACCAGTCTCTGACCAGCTATAGACCAGTCTCTGACCAGTTACAGACCAGTCTCTGACCAGCTACAGACCTGTCTCTAACCAGTTACAGACCAGTCTCTGACCAGCTACAGACCAGTCTCTAACCAGCTACAGACCAGTCTCTGACCAGCTACAGACCAGTCTCTGACCAGTTACAGACCAGTCTCTGACCAGTTACAGACCAGTCTCTGACCAGCTACAGACCTGTCTCTAACCAGTTACAGACCAGTCTCTGACCAGTTACAGACCAGTCTCTGACCAGCTACAGACCTGTCTCTAACCAGTTACAGACCAGTCTCTGACCAGCTACAGACCAGTCTCTAACCAGTTACAGACCAGTCTCTGACCAGCTACAGACCAGTCTCTGACCAGTTACAGACCAGTCTCTGACCAGCTACAGACCTGTCTCTAACCAGTTACAGACCAGTCTCTGACCAGCTACAGACCAGTCTCTAACCAGTTACAGACCAGTCTCTGACCAGCTATAGACCAGTCTCTGACCAGTTACAGACCAGTCTCTAACCAGCTACTGACCAGTCTCTAACCAGCTACAGACCAGTCTCTAACCAGCTACAGACCAGTCTCTGACCAGCTACAGACCTGTCTCTAACCAGTTACAGACCAGTCTCTGACTAGTTACAGACCAGTCTCTGACCAGCTACAGACAAGTCTCTAACCAGCTACAGACCAGTCTCTATCCAGCTAGAGGCCAGTCTCTAACCAGTTACAGACCAGTCTCTGACCAGCTACAGACCTGTCTCTAACCAGTTACAGACCAGTCTCTGACCAGTTACAGACCAGTGTCTGACCAGCTACAGACAAGTCTCTAACCAGCTACAGACCTGTCTCTAACCAGTTACAGACCAGTCTCTGACCAGTTACAGACCAGTCTCTGACCAGCTACAGACCTGTCTCTAACCAGTTACAGACCAGTCTCTGACCAGTTACAGACCAGTCTCTGACCAGCTACAGAGCTGTCTCTAACCAGTTACAGACCAGTCTCTGACCAGCTACAGACCTGTCTCTAACCAGTTACAGACCCGTCTCTAACCAGTTACAGACCAGTCTCTGACCAGCTACAGACCTGTCTCTAACCAGTTACAGACCTGTCTCTGACCAGCTACAGACCAGTCTCTGACCAGTTACAGACCAGTCTCTGACCAGTTACAGACCTGTCTCTGACCAGCTACAGACCAGTCTCTAACCAGTTACAGACCTGTCTCTAACCAGTTACAGACCTGTCTCTGACCAGCTACAGACCTGTCTCTAACCAGTTACAGACCTGTCTCTGACCAGCTACAGACCTGTCTCTAACCAGTTACAGACCAGTCTCTGACCAGCTACAGACCAGTCTCTGACCAGCTACAGACCAGTCTCTAACCAGTTACAGACCAGTCTCTGACCAGTTACAGACCTGTCTCTGACCAGCTACAGACCAGTCTCTAACCAGTTACAGACCCTTCTCTAACCAGTTACACACCTGTCTCTGACCAGCTACAGACCTGTCTCTAACCAGCTACAGACCAGTCTCTGACCAGTTACAGACCAGTCTCTGACCAGCTACAGACCTGTCTCTAACCAGTTACAGACCAGTCTCTGACCAGTTACAGACCAGTCTCTGACCAGCTATAGACCAGTCTCTGACCAGTTACAGACCAGTCTCTGACCAGCTACAGACCTGTCTCTAACCAGTTACAGACCAGTCTCTGACCAGCTACAGACCAGTCTCTAACCAGCTACAGACCAGTCTCTGACCAGCTACAGACCAGTCTCTGACCAGTTACAGACCAGTCTCTGACCAGTTACAGACCAGTCTCTGACCAGCTACAGACCTGTCTCTAACCAGTTACAGACCAGTCTCTGACCAGTTACAGACCAGTCTCTGACCAGCTACAGACCTGTCTCTAACCAGTTACAGACCAGTCTCTGACCAGCTACAGACCAGTCTCTAACCAGTTACAGACCAGTCTCTGACCAGCTACAGACCAGTCTCTGACCAGCTACAGACCAGTCTCTAACCAGTTACAGACCAGTCTCTAACCAGCTACTGACCAGTCTCTAACCAGCTACAGACCAGTCTCTAACCAGCTACAGACCAGTCTCTGACCAGCTACAGACCTGTCTCTAACCAGTTACAGACCAGTCTCTGACCAGTTACAGACCAGTCTCTGACCAGTTACAGACCAGTCTCTATCCAGCTAGAGGCCAGTCTCTAACCAGTTACAGACCAGTCTCTAACCAGTTACAGACCAGTCTCTAACCAGCTACAGACCAGTCTCTGACCAGCTACAGACCAGTCTCTGACCAGTTACAGACCAGTCTCTGACCAGCTACAGACCAGTCTCTAACCAGTTACAGACCTGTCTCTAACCAGTTACAGACCAGTCTCTGACCAGCTACAGACCAGTCTCTAACCAGTTACAGACCAGTCTCTGACCAGCTACAGACCAGTCTCTGACCAGCTACAGACCAGTCTCTAACCAGTTACAGACCTGTCTCTAACCAGTTACAGACCAGTTTCTGACCAGCTACAGACCTGTCTCTAACCAGTTACAGACCAGTCTCTGACCAGTTACAGACCAGTTTCTGACCAGCTACAGACCTGTCTCTAACCAGTTACAGACCAGTCTCTGACCAGTTACAGACCAGTCTCTAACCAGCTACAGACCAGTCTCTGACCAGCTACAGACCAGTCTCTGACCAGCTACAGATCTGTCTCTAACCAGTTACAGACCAGTCTCTGACCAGCTACAGACCAGTCTCTGACCAGCTACAGACCAGTCTCTGACCAGTTACAGACCAGTCTCTGACCAGCTACAGACCTGTCTCTAACCAGTTACAGACCAGTCTCTGACCAGCTACAGACCAGTCTCTGACCAGCTACAGACCAGTCTCTAACCAGTTACAGACCAGTCTCTGACCAGTTACAGACCTGTCTCTGACCAGCTACAGACCTGTCTCTAACCAGTTACAGACCTGTCTCTGACCAGCTACAGACCTGTCTCTGACCAGCTACAGACCAGTCTCTGACCAGCTACAGACCTGTCTCTAACCAGCTACAGACCAGTCTCTGACCAGTTACAGACCAGTCTCTGATCAGCTACAGACCTGTCTCTAACCAGTTACAGACCAGTCTCTGACCAGTTACAGACCAGTCTCTGACCAGCTATAGACCAGTCTCTGACCAGTTACAGACCAGTCTCTGACCAGCTACAGACCTGTCTCTAACCAGTTACAGACCAGTCTCTGACCAGCTACAGACCTGTCTCTAACCAGCTACAGACCAGTCTCTGACCAGCTACAGACCAGTCTCTGACCAGTTACAGACCAGTCTCTGACCAGTTACAGACCAGTCTCTGACCAGCTACAGACCTGTCTCTAACCAGTTACAGACCAGTCTCTGACCAGTTACAGACCAGTCTCTGACCAGCTACAGACCTGTCTCTAACCAGTTACAGACCAGTCTCTGACCAGCTACAGACCAGTCTCTAACCAGTTACAGACCAGTCTCTGACCAGCTACAGACCAGTCTCTGACCAGTTACAGACCAGTCTCTGACCAGCTACAGACCTGTCTCTAACCAGTTACAGACCAGTCTCTGACCAGCTACAGACCAGTCTCTAACCAGTTACAGACCAGTCTCTGACCAGCTATAGACCAGTCTCTGACCAGTTACAGACCAGTCTCTAACCAGCTACTGACCAGTCTCTGACCAGCTACAGACCAGTCTCTAACCAGCTACAGACCAGTCTCTGACCAGCTACAGACCTGTCTCTAACCAGTTACAGACCAGTCTCTGACTAGTTACAGACCAGTCTCTGACCAGCTACAGACAAGTCTCTAACCACCTACAGACCAGTCTCTATCCAGCTAGAGGCCAGTCTCTAACCAGTTACAGACCAGTCTCTGACCAGCTACAGACCTGTCTCTAACCAGTTACAGACCAGTCTCTGACCAGTTACAGACCAGTCTCTGACCAGCTACAGACCTGTCTCTAACCAGTTACAGACCAGTCTCTGACCAGTTACAGACCAGTCTCTGACCAGCTACAGACCAGTCTCTGACCAGCTACAGACCTGTCTCTAACCATTTACAGACCAGTCTCTGACCAGCTACAGACCAGTCTCTGACCAGCTACAGACAAGTCTCTAACCAGCTACAGACCAGTCTCTATCCAGCTACAGACCAGTCTCTAACCAGTTACAGACCAGTCTCTGACCAGTTACAGACCTGTCTCTAACCAGCTACAGACCTGTCTCTGACCAGCTACAGACCAGTCTCTATCCAGCTACAGACCTGTCTCTAAGCAGTTACAGACCAGTCTCTGACCAGCTACAGACCTGTCTCTAACCAGTTACAGACCTGTCTCTAACCAGTTACAGACCAGTCTCTGACCAGCTACAGACCAGTCTCTAACCAGTTACAGACCTGTCTCTAACCAGTTACAGACCTGTCTCTGACCAGCTACAGACCTGTCTCTAACCAGTTACAGACCAGTCTCTGACCAGTTACAGACCAGTCTCTAACCAGTTACAGACCTGTCTCTAACCAGTTACAGACCAGTCTCTGACCAGTTACAGACCAGTCTCTGACCAGTTACAGACCAGTCTCTGACCAGCTACAGACCTGTCTCTAACCAGTTACAGACCAGTCTCTGACCAGTTACAGACCAGTCTCTGACCAGCTACAGACCTGTCTCTAACCAGTTACAGACCTGTCTCTAACCAGTTACACACCTGTCTCTGACCAGTTACAGACCAGTCTCTGACCAGCTATAGACCAGTCTCTGACCAGTTACAGACCAGTCTCTGACCAGCTACAGACCTGTCTCTAACCAGTTACAGACCAGTCTCTAACCAGCTACAGACCAGTCTCTAACCAGCTACAGACCAGTCTCTAACCAGTTACACACCTATCTCTGACCAGCTACTGACCAGTCTCTGACCAGCTACAGACCAGTCTCTGACCAGTTACAGACCAGTCTCTGACCAGTTACAGACCAGTCTCTGACCAGCTATAGACCAGTCTCTGACCAGTTACAGACCAGTCTCTGACCAGCTACAGACCTGTCTCTGACCAGTTACAGACCTGTCTCTGACCAGCTACAGACCAGTCTCTAACCAGTTACAGACCTGTCTCTGACCAGCTACAGACCTGTCTCTAACCAGTTACAGACCTGTCTCTGACCAGCTACAGACCTGTCTCTAACCAGTTACAGACCAGTCTCTGACCAGCTACAGACCAGTCTCTGACCAGCTACAGACCAGTCTCTGACCAGTTACAGACCAGTCTCTGACCAGTTACAGACCTGTCTCTGACCAGCTATAGACCTGTCTCTGACCAGCTACAGACCTGTCTCTAACCAGCTACAGACCAGTCTCTGACTAGTTACAGACCAGTCTCTGACCAGCTACAGACCTGTCTCTGACCAGTTACAGACCAGTCTCTGACCAGTTACAGACCAGTCTCTGACCAGCTACAGACCAGTCTCTAACCAGCTACAGACCTGTCTCTAACCAGTTACAGACCAGTCTCTGACCAGCTACAGACCTGTCTCTGACCAGTTACAGACCAGTCTCTGACCAGCTACAGACCAGTCTCTGACCAGCTACAGACCTGTCTCTAACCAGTTACAGACCAGTCTCTGACCAGCTACAGACCTGTCTCTAACCAGTTACAGACCTGTCTCTGACCAGCTACAGACCAGTCTCTGACCAGTTACAGACCAGTCTCTGACCAGTTACAGACCAGTCTCTGACCAGCTACAGACCAGTCTCTAACCAGTTACAGACCTGTCTCTAACCAGTTACAGACCTGTCTCTGACCAGCTACAGACCTGTCTCTAACCAGTTACAGACCAGTCTCTGACCAGCTACAGACCTGTCTCTAACCAGTTACAGACCAGTCTCTGACCAGCTACAGACCAGTCTCTGACCAGCTACAGACCTGTCTCTAACCAGTTACAGACCAGTCTCTGACCAGCTACAGACCAGTCTCTAACCAGTTACAGACCAGTCTCTGACCAGCTACAGACCAGTCTCTGACCAGTTACAGACCAGTCTCTGACCAGCTACAGACCTGTCTCTAACCAGTTACAGACCAGTCTCTGACCAGCTACAGACCAGTCTCTAACCAGTTACAGACCAGTCTCTGACCAGCTATAGACCAGTCTCTGACCAGTTACAGACCAGTCTCTAACCAGCTACTGACCAGTCTCTAACCAGCTACAGACCAGTCTCTAACCAGCTACAGACCAGTCTCTGACCAGCTACAGACCTGTCTCTAACCAGTTACAGACCAGTCTCTGACTAGTTACAGACCAGTCTCTGACCAGCTACAGACAAGTCTCTAACCAGCTACAGACCAGTCTCTATCCAGCTAGAGGCCAGTCTCTAACCAGTTACAGACCAGTCTCTGACCAGCTACAGACCTGTCTCTAACCAGTTACAGACCAGTCTCTGACCAGTTACAGACCAGTCTCTGACCAGCTACAGACAAGTCTCTAACCAGCTACAGACCTGTCTCTAACCAGTTACAGACCAGTCTCTGACCAGTTACAGACCAGTCTCTGACCAGCTACAGACCTGTCTCTAACCAGTTACAGACCAGTCTCTGACCAGTTACAGACCAGTCTCTGACCAGCTACAGACCTGTCTCTAACCAGTTACAGACCAGTCTCTGACCAGCTACAGACCTGTCTCTAACCATTTACAGACCCGTCTCTAACCAGTTACAGACCAGTCTCTGACCAGCTACAGACCTGTCTCTAACCAGTTACAGACCTGTCTCTGACCAGCTACAGACCAGTCTCTGACCAGTTACAGACCAGTCTCTGACCAGTTACAGACCTGTCTCTGACCAGCTACAGACCAGTCTCTAACCAGTTACAGACCTGTCTCTAACCAGTTACAGACCTGTCTCTGACCAGCTACAGACCTGTCTCTAACCAGTTACAGACCTGTCTCTGACCAGCTACAGACCTGTCTCTAACCAGTTACAGACCAGTCTCTGACCAGCTACAGACCAGTCTCTGACCAGCTACAGATCTGTCTCTAACCAGTTACAGACCAGTCTCTGACCAGCTACAGACCTGTCTCTGACCAGCTACAGACCAGTCTCTGACCAGCTACAGACCAGTCTCTGACCAGTTACAGACCAGTCTCTGACCAGCTACAGACCTGTCTCTAACCAGTTACAGACCAGTCTCTGACCAGCTACAGACCAGTCTCTGACCAGCTACAGACCAGTCTCTAACCAGTTACAGACCAGTCTCTGACCAGTTACAGACCTGTCTCTGACCAGCTACAGACCTGTCTCTAACCAGTTACAGACCTGTCTCTGACCAGCTACAGACCTGTCTCTGACCAGCTACAGACCAGTCTCTGACCAGCTACAGACCTGTCTCTAACCAGCTACAGACCAGTCTCTGACCAGTTACAGACCAGTCTCTGACCAGTTACAGACCAGTCTCTGACCAGCTACAGACCAGTCTCTAACCAGTTACAGACCAGTCTCTAACCAGTTACAGACCAGTCTCTGACCAGCTACAGACCAGTCTCTGACCAGCTATAGACCAGTCTCTGACCAGCTATAGACCAGTCTCTAACCAGTTACAGACCAGTCTCTAACCAGCTACTGACCAGTCTCTAACCAGTTACAGACCAGTCTCTGACCAGTTACAGACCAGTCTCTAACCAGTTACAGACCAGTCTCTGACCAGTTACAGACCAGTCTCTAACCAGCTACAGACCAGTCTCTCACCAGTTACAGACCAGTCTCTAACCAGCTACAGACCAGTCTCTAACCAGTTACAGACCTGTCTCTAACCAGTTACAGACCAGTCTCTAACCAGTTACAGACCAGTCTCTGACCAGTTACAGACCAGTCTCTGACCAGCTACAGACCTGTCTCTAACCAGTTACAGACCTGTCTCTGACCAGCTACAGACCAGTCTCTGACCAGCTACAGATCTGTCTCTAACCAGTTACAGACCAGTCTCTGACCAGCTACAGACCAGTCTCTGACCAGTTACAGACCAGTCTCTGACCAGCTACAGACCAGTCTCTGACCAGTTACAGACCAGTCTCTGACCAGTTACAGACCAGTCTCTGACCAGCTACAGACCAGTCTCTAACCAGCTACAGACCAGTCTCTGACCAGCTACAGACCAGTCTCTGACCAGTTACAGACCAGTCTCTGACCAGTTACAGACCAGTCTCTAACCAGTTACAGACCAGTCTCTAACCAGCTACAGACCAGTCTCTAACCAGCTACAGACCAGTCTCTGACCAGTTACAGACCAGTCTCTGACCAGTTACAGACCAGTCTCTGACCAGCTACAGACCAGTCTCTAACCAGTTACAGACCAGTCTCTAACCAGTTACAGACCAGTCTCTGACCAGCTACAGACCAGTCTCTGACCAGCTATAGACCAGTCTCTGACCAGCTATAGACCAGTCTCTAACCAGTTACAGACCAGTCTCTAACCAGCTACTGACCAGTCTCTAACCAGTTACAGACCAGTCTCTAACCAGTTACAGACCAGTCTCTAACCAGTTACAGACCAGTCTCTGACCAGTTACAGACCAGTCTCTAACCAGCTACAGACCAGTCTCTCACCAGTTACAGACCAGTCTCTAACCAGCTACAGACCAGTCTCTAACCAGTTACAGACCTGTCTCTAACCAGCTACAGACCAGTCTCTAACCAGCTACAGACCAGTCTCTCACCAGTTACAGACCAGTCTCTAACCAGTTACAGACCAGTCTCTGACCAGTTACAGACCAGTCTCTGACCAGCTACAGACCTGTCTCTAACCAGTTACAGACCTGTCTCTGACCAGCTACAGACCAGTCTCTGACCAGCTACAGATCTGTCTCTAACCAGTTACAGACCAGTCTCTGACCAGCTACAGACCAGTCTCTGACCAGTTACAGACCAGTCTCTGACCAGCTACAGACCAGTCTCTGACCAGTTACAGACCAGTCTCTGACCAGTTACAGACCAGTCTCTGACCAGCTACAGACCAGTCTCTAACCAGCTACAGACCAGTCTCTGACCAGCTACAGACCAGTCTCTGACCAGTTACAGACCAGTCTCTGACCAGTTACAGACCAGTCTCTAACCAGTTACAGACCAGTCTCTAACCAGCTACAGACCAGTCTCTAACCAGCTACAGACCAGTATCTGATCAGTTACAGACCAGTCTCTGACCAGCTACAGACCAGTCTCTGACCAGCTACAGACCAGTCTCTGACCAGCTACAGACCAGTCTCTGACCAGTTACAGACCAGTCTCTGACCAGCTACAGACCTGTCTCTAACCAGTTACAGACCAGTCTCTGACCAGCTACAGACCAGTCTCTGACCAGCTACAGACCAGTCTCTAACCAGTTACAGACCAGTCTCTGACCAGTTACAGACCTGTCTCTGACCAGCTACAGACCTGTCTCTAACCAGTTACAGACCTGTCTCTGACCAGCTACAGACCAGTCTCTGACCAGCTACAGACCAGTCTCTGACCAGCTACAGACCTGTCTCTAACCAGCTACAGACCAGTCTCTGACCAGTTACAGACCAGTCTCTGACCAGCTACAGACCTGTCTCTAACCAGCTACAGACCAGTCTCTAACCAGTTACAGACCTGTCTCTGACCAGCTACAGACCTGTCTCTAACCAGCTACAGACCAGTCTCTGACCAGTTACAGACCAGTCTCTGACCAGTTACAGACCAGTCTCTGACCAGTTACAGACCAGTCTCTGACCAGCTATAGACCAGTCTCTGACCAGTTACAGACCAGTCTCTGACCAGCTACAGACCTGTCTCTAACCAGTTAGAGACCAGTCTCTGACCAGCTACAGACCAGTCTCTAACCAGCTACAGACCAGTCTCTGACCAGCTACAGACCAGTCTCTGACCAGTTACAGACCAGTCTCTGACCAGCTACAGACCAGTCTCTAACCAGCTACAGACCAGTCTCTGACCAGCTACAGACCAGTCTCTGACCAGTTACAGACCTGTCTCTGACCAGCTACAGACCTGTCTCTAACCAGTTACAGACCAGTCTCTGACCAGCTACAGACCAGTCTCTAACCAGCTACAGACCAGTCTCTGACCAGCTACAGACCAGTCTCTGACCAGTTACAGACCAGTCTCTGACCAGCTACAGACCTGTCTCTAACCAGTTACAGACCAGTCTCTGACCAGCTACAGACCAGTCTCTAACCAGTTACAGACCAGTCTCTGACCAGCTACAGACCAGTCTCTGACCAGCTATAGACCAGTCTCTAACCAGTTACAGACGAGTCGCTGACCAGCTACTGACCAGTCTCTAACCAGCTACAGACCAGTCTCTAACCAGCTACAGACCAGTCTCTGACCAGCTACAGACCTGTCTCTAACCAGTTACAGACCAGTCTCTGACCAGTTACAGACCAGTCTCTGACCAGCTACAGACATGTCTCTAACCAGCTACAGACCAGTCTCTATCCAGCTAGAGGCCAGTCTCTAACCAGTTACAGACCAGTCTCTAACCAGCTACAGACCAGTCTCTAACCAGCTACAGACCAGTCTCTGACCAGCTACAGACCAGTCTCTAACCAGTTACAGACCAGTCTCTGACCAGCTACAGACAAGTCTCTAACCAGCTACAGACCAGTCTCTGACCAGCTATAGACCAGTCTCTAACCAGTTACAGACCAGTCTCTAACCAGCTACTGACCAGTCTCTAACCAGCTACAGACCAGTCTCTCACCAGTTACAGACCAGTCTCTAACCAGCTACAGACCAGTCTCTGACCAGTTACAGACCAGTCTCTAACCAGCTACAGACCAGTCTCTCACCAGTTACAGACCAGTCTCTAACCAGCTACAGACCAGTCTCTAACCAGTTACAGACCAGTCTCTAACCAGCTACAGACCAGTCTCTAACCAGCTACAGACCAGTCTCTAACCAGTTCCAGACCAGTCTCTGACCAGTTACAGACCAGTCTCTGACCAGCTACAGACCAGTCTCTAACCAGTTACAGACCAGTCTCTGACCAGCTACAGCCCAGTCTCTGACCAGCTATAGACCAGTCTCTGACTAGCTATAGACCAGTCTCTAACCAGTTACAGACCAGTCTCTAACCAGCTACTGACCAGTCTCTAACCAGTTACAGACCAGTCTCTCACCAGTTACAGACCAGTCTCTAACCAGCTACAGACCAGTCTCTAACCAGTTACAGACCAGTCTCTGACCAGTTACAGACCAGTCTCTAACCAGCTACAGACCAGTCTCTCACCAGTTACAGACCAGTCTCTAACCAGCTACAGACCAGTCTCTAACCAGCTACAGACCAGTCTCTAACCAGTTACAGACCTGTCTCTAACCAGCTACAGACCAGTCTCTAACCAGCTACAGACCAGTCTCTCACCAGTTACAGACCAGTCTCTAACCAGTTACAGACCAGTCTCTGACCAGTTACAGACCAGTCTCTGACCAGCTACAGACCGGTCTCTAACCAGTTACAGACCTGTCTCTAACCAGTTACAGACCAGTCTCTGACCAGCTACAGACCTGTCTCTAACCAGTTACAGACCTGTCTCTAACCAGTTACAGACCAGTCTCTGACCAGTTACAGACCAGTCTCTGACCAGCTACAGACCTGTCTCTAACCAGTTACAGACCTGTCTCTAACCAGTTACAGACCAGTCTCTGACCAGCTACAGACCAGTCTCTAACCAGTTACAGACCAGTCTCTGACCAGCTACAGACCAGTCTCTGACCAGTTACAGACCAGTCTCTGACCAGCTACAGACCAGTCTCTAACCAGCTACAGATCTGTCTCTAACCAGTTACAGACCAGTCTCTGACCAGTTACAGACCAGTCTCTGACCAGCTACAGACCTGTCTCTAACCAGTTACAGACCTGTCTCTAACCAGTTACAGACCAGTCTCTGACCAGCTACAGACCTGTCTCTAACCAGCTACAGACCAGTCTCTGACCAGCTACAGACCAGTCTCTGACCAGCTACAGATCTGTCTCTAACCAGTGACAGACCAGTCTCTGACCAGCTACAGACCAGTCTCTGACCAGTTACAGACCAGTCTCTGACCAGTTACAGACCAGTCTCTGACCAGCTACAGACCAGTCTCTGACCAGTTACAGACCAGTCTCTGACCAGTTACAGACCAGTCTCTGACCAGCTACAGACCAGTCTCTAACCAGCTACAGACCAGTCTCTGACCAGCTACAGACCAGTCTCTCACCAGTTACAGACCAGTCTCTGACCAGTTACAGACCAGTCTCTGACCAGCTACAGACCTGTCTCTAACCAGTTACAGACCAGTCTCTAACCAGTTACAGACCAGTCTCTGACCAGCTACAGACCAGTCTCTAACCAGTTACAGACCAGTCTCTGACCAGTTACAGACCAGTCTCTGACCAGCTACAGACCAGTCTCTGACCAGTTACAGACCAGTCTCTGACCAGCTACAGACCAGTCTCTAACCAGCTACAGATCTGTCTCTAACCAGTTACAGACCAGTCTCTGACCAGTTACAGACCAGTCTCTGACCAGCTACAGACCTGTCTCTAACCAGTTACAGACCTGTCTCTAACCAGTTACAGACCAGTCTCTGACCAGCTACAGACCTGTCTCTAACCAGCTACAGACCAGTCTCTGACCAGCTACAGACCAGTCTCTGACCAGCTACAGATCTGTCTCTAACCAGTTACAGACCAGTCTCTGACCAGCTACAGACCAGTCTCTGACCAGTTACAGACCAGTCTCTGACCAGTTACAGACCAGTCTCTGACCAGCTACAGACCAGTCTCTGACCAGTTACAGACCAGTCTCTGACCAGTTACAGACCAGTCTCTGACCAGCTACAGACCAGTCTCTAACCAGCTACAGACCAGTCTCTGACCAGCTACAGACCAGTCTCTGACCAGTTACAGACCAGTCTCTGACCAGTTACAGACCAGTCTCTAACCAGTTACAGACCAGTCTCTAACCAGCTACAGACCAGTCTCTAACCAGCTACAGACCAGTATCTGATCAGTTACAGACCAGTCTCTGACCAGCTACAGACCAGTCTCTGACCAGTTACAGACCAGTCTCTAACCAGTTACAGACCAGTCTCTAACCAGCTACAGACCAGTCTCTGACCAGCTACAGACCAGTCTCTGACCAGTTACAGACCAGTCTCTAACCAGCTACAGACAAGTCTCTAACCAGCTACAGACCAGTCTCTAACCAGTTAGAGACCAGTCTCTAACCAGCTACAGACCAGTCTCTAACCAGCTACAGACCTGTCTCTAACCAGCTACAGACCAGTCTCTGACCAGTTACAGACCAGTCTCTGACCAGCTATAGACCAGTCTCTGACCAGTTACAGACCAGTCTCTGACCAGCTACAGACCAGTCTCTGACCAGTTACAGACCTGTCTCTAACCAGTTACAGACCAGTCTCTGACCAGCTACAGACCAGTCTCTAACCAGTTACAGACCAGTCTCTGACCAGCTACAGACCAGTCTCTGACCAGCTATAGACCAGTCTCTAACCAGTTACAGACCAGTCTCTAACCAGCTACTGACCAGTCTCTAACCAGCTACAGACCAGTCTCTCACCAGTTACAGACCAGTCTCTAACCAGCTACAGACCTGTCTCTAACCAGTTACAGACCAGTCTCTGACCAGTTACAGACCAGTCTCTGACCAGCTACAGACCTGTCTCTAACCAGCTACAGACCAGTCTCTAACCAGCTACAGACCAGTCTCTGACCAGCTACAGACCTGTCTCTAACCAGTTACAGACCAGTCTCTGACTAGTTACAGACCAGTCTCTGACCAGCTACAGACAAGTCTCTAACCAGCTACAGACCAGTCTCTATCCAGCTAGAGGCCAGTCTCTAACCAGTTACAGACCAGTCTCTGACCAGCTACAGACCTGTCTCTAACCAGTTACAGACCAGTCTCTGACCAGTTACAGACCAGTCTCTGACCAGCTACAGACAAGTCTCTAACCAGCTACAGACCTGTCTCTAACCAGTTACAGACCAGTCTCTATCCAGCTAGAGGCCAGTCTCTAACCAGTTACAGACCAGTCTCTGACCAGCTACAGACCTGTCTCTAACCAGTTACAGACCAGTCTCTGACCAGTTACAGACCAGTCTCTGACCAGCTACAGACCTGTCTCTAACCAGTTACAGACCTGTCTCTAACCAGTTACAGACCAGTCTCTGACCAGCTACAGACCAGTCTCTAACCAGTTACAGACCAGTCTCTGACCAGCTACAGACCAGTCTCTGACCAGTTACAGACCAGTCTCTGACCAGCTACAGACCAGTCTCTAACCAGCTACAGATCTGTCTCTAACCAGTTACAGACCAGTCTCTGACCAGTTACAGACCAGTCTCTGACCAGCTACAGACCTGTCTCTAACCAGTTACAGACCTGTCTCTAACCAGTTACAGACCAGTCTCTGACCAGCTACAGACCTGTCTCTAACCAGCTACAGACCAGTCTCTGACCAGCTACAGACCAGTCTCTGACCAGCTACAGATCTGTCTCTAACCAGTTACAGACCAGTCTCTGACCAGCTACAGACCAGTCTCTGACCAGTTACAGACCAGTCTCTGACCAGTTACAGACCAGTCTCTGACCAGCTACAGACCAGTCTCTGACCAGTTACAGACCAGTCTCTGACCAGTTACAGACCAGTCTCTGACCAGCTACAGACCAGTCTCTAACCAGCTACAGACCAGTCTCTGACCAGCTACAGACCAGTCTCTCACCAGTTACAGACCAGTCTCTGACCAGTTACAGACCAGTCTCTGACCAGCTACAGACCTGTCTCTAACCAGTTACAGACCAGTCTCTAACCAGTTACAGACCAGTCTCTGACCAGCTACAGACCAGTCTCTAACCAGTTACAGACCAGTCTCTGACCAGTTACAGACCAGTCTCTGACCAGCTACAGACCAGTCTCTGACCAGTTACAGACCAGTCTCTGACCAGCTACAGACCAGTCTCTAACCAGCTACAGATCTGTCTCTAACCAGTTACAGACCAGTCTCTGACCAGTTACAGACCAGTCTCTGACCAGCTACAGACCTGTCTCTAACCAGTTACAGACCTGTCTCTAACCAGTTACAGACCAGTCTCTGACCAGCTACAGACCTGTCTCTAACCAGCTACAGACCAGTCTCTGACCAGCTACAGACCAGTCTCTGACCAGCTACAGATCTGTCTCTAACCAGTTACAGACCAGTCTCTGACCAGCTACAGACCAGTCTCTGACCAGTTACAGACCAGTCTCTGACCAGTTACAGACCAGTCTCTGACCAGCTACAGACCAGTCTCTGACCAGTTACAGACCAGTCTCTGACCAGTTACAGACCAGTCTCTGACCAGCTACAGACCAGTCTCTAACCAGCTACAGACCAGTCTCTGACCAGCTACAGACCAGTCTCTGACCAGTTACAGACCAGTCTCTGACCAGTTACAGACCAGTCTCTAACCAGTTACAGACCAGTCTCTAACCAGCTACAGACCAGTCTCTAACCAGCTACAGACCAGTATCTGATCAGTTACAGACCAGTCTCTGACCAGCTACAGACCAGTCTCTGACCAGTTACAGACCAGTCTCTAACCAGTTACAGACCAGTCTCTAACCAGCTACAGACCAGTCTCTGACCAGCTACAGACCAGTCTCTGACCAGTTACAGACCAGTCTCTAACCAGCTACAGACAAGTCTCTAACCAGCTACAGACCAGTCTCTAACCAGTTAGAGACCAGTCTCTAACCAGCTACAGACCAGTCTCTAACCAGCTACAGACCTGTCTCTAACCAGCTACAGACCAGTCTCTGACCAGTTACAGACCAGTCTCTGACCAGCTATAGACCAGTCTCTGACCAGTTACAGACCAGTCTCTGACCAGCTACAGACCAGTCTCTGACCAGTTACAGACCTGTCTCTAACCAGTTACAGACCAGTCTCTGACCAGCTACAGACCAGTCTCTAACCAGTTACAGACCAGTCTCTGACCAGCTACAGACCAGTCTCTGACCAGCTATAGACCAGTCTCTAACCAGTTACAGACCAGTCTCTAACCAGCTACTGACCAGTCTCTAACCAGCTACAGACCAGTCTCTCACCAGTTACAGACCAGTCTCTAACCAGCTACAGACCAGTCTCTAACCAGTTACAGACCAGTCTCTGACCAGCTATAGACCAGTCTCTGACCAGTTACAGACCAGTCTCTGACCAGCTACAGACCAGTCTCTGACCAGTTACAGACCTGTCTCTAACCAGTTACAGACCAGTCTCTGACCAGCTACAGACCAGTCTCTAACCAGCTACAGACCAGTCTCTGACCAGCTACAGACCAGTCTCTGACCAGTTACAGACCAGTCTCTGACCAGTTACAGCCCAGTCTCTGACCAGCTACAGACCTGTCTCTGACCAGTTACAGACCAGTCTCTGACCAGTTACAGACCAGTCTCTGACCAGCTACAGACCTGTCTCTAACCAGTTACAGACCAGTCTCTGACCAGCTACAGACCAGTCTCTAACCAGTTACAGACCAGTCTCTGACCAGCTACAGACCTGTCTCTAACCAGTTACAGACCTGTCTCTAACCAGTTACAGACCAGTCTCTAACCAGCTACTGACCAGTCTCTAACCAGCTACAGACCAGTCTCTAACCAGTTACAGACCAGTCTCTGACCAGCTACAGACCTGTCTCTAACCAGTTACAGACCAGTCTCTGACCAGTTACAGACCAGTCTCTGACCAGCTACAGACCAGTCTCTGACCAGTTACAGACCAGTCTCTGACCAGTTACAGACCAGTCTCTGACCAGCTACAGACCAGTCTCTAACCAGCTACAGATCTGTCTCTAACCAGTTACAGACCAGTCTCTGACCAGTTACAGACCAGTCTCTGACCAGTTACAGACCTGTCTCTAACCAGTTACAGACCAGTCTCTGACCAGCTACAGACCTGTCTCTAACCAGCTACAGACCAGTCTCTGACCAGCTACAGACCAGTCTCTGACCAGCTACAGATCTGTCTCTAACCAGTTACAGACCAGTCTATGACCAGCTACAGACCAGTCTCTGACCAGTTACAGACCAGTCTCTGACCAGTTACAGACCAGTCTCTGACCAGCTACAGACCAGTCTCTGACCAGTTACAGACCAGTCTCTGACCAGCTACAGACCAGTCTCTGACCAGCTACAGACCAGTCTCTGACCAGTTACAGACCAGTCTCTGACCAGTTACAGACCAGTCTCTAACCAGCTACAGACCAGTCTCTGACCAGTTACAGACCAGTCTCTAACCAGTTACAGACCAGTCTCTAACCAGCTACAGACCAGTCTCTGACCAGTTACAGACCAGTCTCTGACCAGCTACAGACCAGTCTCTGACCAGTTACAGACCAGTCTCTAACCAGTTACAGACCAGTCTCTAACCAGCTACAGACCAGTCTCTGACCAGCTACAGACCAGTCTCTGACCAGTTACAGACCAGTCTCTAACCAGCTACAGACAAGTCTCTAACCAGCTACAGACCAGTCTCTAACCAGTTACAGACCAGTCTCTAACCAGCTACAGACCAGTCTCTGACCAGCTACAGACCTGTCTCTAACCAGCTACAGACCAGTCTCTGACCAGTTACAGACCAGTCTCTGACCAGCTATAGACCAGTCTCTGACCAGCTACAGATCTGTCTCTAACCAGTTACAGACCAGTCTCTGACCAGCTACAGACCAGTCTCTGACCAGTTACAGACCAGTCTCTGACCAGTTACAGACCAGTCTCTGACCAGCTACAGACCAGTCTCTGACCAGTTACAGACCAGTCTCTGACCAGTTACAGACCAGTCTCTGACCAGCTACAGACCAGTCTCTGACCAGCTACAGACCAGTCTCTGACCAGTTACAGACCTGTCTCTAACCAGTTACAGACCAGTCTCTGACCAGCTACAGACCAGTCTCTAACCAGTTACAGACCAGTCTCTGACCAGCTACAGACCAGTCTCTGACCAGCTATAGACCAGTCTCTAACCAGTTACAGACCAGTCTCTAACCAGCTACTGACCAGTCTCTAACCAGCTACAGACCAGTCTCTCACCAGTTACAGACCAGTCTCTAACCAGCTACAGACCAGTCTCTAACCAGTTACAGACCAGTCTCTGACCAGCTATAGACCAGTCTCTGACCAGTTACAGACCAGTCTCTGACCAGCTACAGACCAGTCTCTGACCAGTTACAGACCTGTCTCTAACCAGTTACAGACCAGTCTCTGACCAGCTACAGACCAGTCTCTAACCAGCTACAGACCAGTCTCTGACCAGCTACAGACCAGTCTCTGACCAGTTACAGACCAGTCTCTGACCAGTTACAGCCCAGTCTCTGACCAGCTACAGACCTGTCTCTGACCAGTTACAGACCAGTCTCTGACCAGTTACAGACCAGTCTCTGACCAGCTACAGACCTGTCTCTAACCAGTTACAGACCAGTCTCTGACCAGCTACAGACCAGTCTCTGACCAGCTACAGACCTGTCTCTAACCAGTTACAGACCTGTCTCTAACCAGTTACAGACCAGTCTCTAACCAGCTACTGACCAGTCTCTAACCAGCTACAGACCAGTCTCTAACCAGTTACAGACCAGTCTCTGACCAGCTACAGACCTGTCTCTAACCAGTTACAGACCAGTCTCTGACCAGTTACAGACCAGTCTCTGACCAGCTACAGACCAGTCTCTGACCAGTTACAGACCAGTCTCTGACCAGTTACAGACCAGTCTCTGACCAGCTACAGACCAGTCTCTAACCAGCTACAGATCTGTCTCTAACCAGTTACAGACCAGTCTCTGACCAGTTACAGACCAGTCTCTGACCAGTTACAGACCTGTCTCTAACCAGTTACAGACCAGTCTCTGACCAGTTACAGACCTGTCTCTAACCAGCTACAGACCAGTCTCTGACCAGCTACAGACCAGTCTCTGACCAGCTACAGATCTGTCTCTAACCAGTTACAGACCAGTCTCTGACCAGCTACAGACCAGTCTCTGACCAGTTACAGACCAGTCTCTGACCAGTTACAGACCAGTCTCTGACCAGCTACAGACCTGTCTCTGACCAGTTACAGACCAGTCTCTGACCAGTTACAGACCAGTCTCTGACCAGCTACAGACCAGTCTCTGACCAGCTACAGACCAGTCTCTGACCAGTTAAAGACCAGTCTCTGACCAGTTACAGACCAGTCTCTAACCAGCTACAGACCAGTCTCTAACCAGCTACAGACCAGTATCTGATCAGTTACAGACCAGTCTCTGACCAGCTACAGACCAGTCTCTGACCAGTTACAGACCAGTCTCTAACCAGTTACAGACCAGTCTCTAACCAGCTACAGACCAGTCTCTGACCAGTTACAGACCAGTCTCTGACCAGCTACAGACCAGTCTCTGACCAGTTACAGACCAGTCTCTAACCAGTTACAGACCAGTCTCTAACCAGCTACAGACCAGTCTCTGACCAGCTACAGACCAGTCTCTGACCAGTTACAGACCAGTCTCTAACCAGCTACAGACAAGTCTCTAACCAGCTACAGACCAGTCTCTAACCAGTTACAGACCAGTCTCTAACCAGCTACAGACCAGTCTCTGACCAGCTACAGACCTGTCTCTAACCAGCTACAGACCAGTCTCTGACCAGTTACAGACCAGTCTCTGACCAGCTATAGACCAGTCTCTGACCAGCTACAGATCTGTCTCTAACCAGTTACAGACCAGTCTCTGACCAGCTACAGACCAGTCTCTGACCAGTTACAGACCAGTCTCTGACCAGTTACAGACCAGTCTCTGACCAGCTACAGACCAGTCTCTGACCAGTTACAGACCAGTCTCTGACCAGTTACAGACCAGTCTCTGACCAGCTACAGACCAGTCTCTGACCAGCTACAGACCAGTCTCTGACCAGTTACAGACCAGTCTCTGACCAGTTACAGACCAGTCTCTAACCAGCTACAGACCAGTCTCTAACCAGCTACAGACCAGTATCTGATCAGTTACAGACCAGTCTCTGACCAGCTACAGACCAGTCTCTGACCAGTTACAGACCAGTCTCTAACCAGTTACAGACCAGTCTCTAACCAGCTACAGACCAGTCTCTGACCAGTTACAGACCAGTCTCTGACCAGCTACAGACCAGTCTCTGACCAGTTACAGACCAGTCTCTAACCAGTTACAGACCAGTCTCTAACCAGCTACAGACCAGTCTCTGACCAGCTACAGACCAGTCTCTGACCAGTTACAGACCAGTCTCTAACCAGCTACAGACAAGTCTCTAACCAGCTACAGACCAGTCTCTAACCAGTTACAGACCAGTCTCTAACCAGCTACAGACCAGTCTCTGACCAGCTACAGACCTGTCTCTAACCAGCTACAGACCAGTCTCTGACCAGTTACAGACCAGTCTCTGACCAGCTATAGACCAGTCTCTGACCAGTTACAGACCAGTCTCTGACCAGCTACAGACCAGTCTCTGACCAGTTACAGACCTGTCTCTAACCAGTTACAGACCAGTCTCTGACCAGCTACAGACCAGTCTCTAACCAGCTACAGACCAGTCTCTGACCAGCTACAGACCAGTCTCTGACCAGTTACAGACCAGTCTCTGACCAGTTACAGACCAGTCTCTGACCAGCTACAGACCTGTCTCTGACCAGTTACAGACCAGTCTCTGACCAGTTACAGACCAGTCTCTGACCAGCTACAGACCTGTCTCTAACCAGTTACAGACCAGTCTCTGACCAGCTACAGACCAGTCTCTAACCAGTTACAGACCAGTCTCTGACCAGCTACAGACCAGTCTCTGACCAGCTATAGACCAGTCTCTAACCAGTTACAGACCAGTCTCTAACCAGCTACTGACCAGTCTCTAACCAGCTACAGACCAGTCTCTAACCAGCTACAGACCAGTCTCTGACCAGCTACAGACCTGTCTCTAACCAGTTACAGACCAGTCTCTGACCAGTTACAGACCAGTCTGTGACCAGCTACAGACCAGTCTCTGACCAGCTACAGACCAGTCTCTATCCAGCTACAGACCAGTCTCTAACCAGTTACAGACCAGTCTCTAACCAGTTACAGACCAGTCTCTAACCAGCTACAGACCAGTCTCTGACCAGCTACAGACCAGTCTCTGACCAGTTACAGACCAGTCTCTGACCAGCTACAGACCAGTCTCTAACCAGTTACAGACCTGTCTCTAACCAGTTACAGACCAGTCTCTGACCAGCTACAGACCAGTCTCTAACCAGTTACAGACCAGTCTCTGACCAGCTACAGACCAGTCTCTGACCAGCTATAGACCAGTCTCTAACCAGTTACAGACCAGTCTCTAACCAGCTACTGACCAGTCTCTAACCAGCTACAGACCAGTCTCTCACCAGTTACAGACCAGTCTCTAACCAGCTACAGACCAGTCTCTAACCAGTTACAGACCAGTCTCTGACCAGCTATAGACCAGTCTCTGACCAGTTACAGACCAGTCTCTGACCAGCTACAGACCAGTCTCTGACCAGTTACAGACCTGTCTCTAACCAGTTACAGACCAGTCTCTGACCAGCTACAGACCAGTCTCTAACCAGCTACAGACCAGTCTCTGACCAGCTACAGACCAGTCTCTGACCAGTTACAGACCAGTCTCTGACCAGTTACAGACCAGTCTCTGACCAGCTACAGACCTGTCTCTGACCAGTTACAGACCAGTCTCTGACCAGTTACAGACCAGTCTCTGACCAGCTACAGACCTTTCTCTAACCAGTTACAGACCAGTCTCTGACCAGTTACAGACCAGTCTCTGACCAGCTACAGACCTGTCTCTAACCAGTTACAGACCTGTCTCTAACCAGTTACAGACCAGTCTCTAACGAGCTACTGACCAGTCTCTAACCAGCTACAGACCAGTCTCTAACCAGTTACAGACCAGTCTCTGACCAGCTACAGACCTGTCTCTAACCAGTTACAGACCAGTCTCTGACCAGTTACAGACCAGTCTCTGACCAGCTACAGACCAGTCTCTGACCAGTTACAGACCAGTCTCTGACCAGTTACAGACCAGTCTCTGACCAGCTACAGACCAGTCTCTAACCAGCTACAGATCTGTCTCTAACCAGTTACAGACCAGTCTCTGACCAGTTACAGACCAGTCTCTGACCAGTTACAGACCTGTCTCTAACCAGTTACAGACCAGTCTCTGACCAGCTACAGACCTGTCTCTAACCAGCTACAGACCAGTCTCTGACCAGCTACAGACCAGTCTCTGACCAGCTACAGATCTGTCTCTAACCAGTTACAGACCAGTCTCTGACCAGCTACAGACCAGTCTCTGACCAGTTACACACCAGTCTCTGACCAGTTACAGACCAGTCTCTGACCAGCTACAGACCAGTCTCTGACCAGTTACAGACCAGTCTCTGACCAGCTACAGACCAGTCTCTAACCAGCTACAGACCAGTCTCTGACCAGCTACAGACCAGTCTCTGACCAGTTACAGACCAGTCTCTGACCAGTTACAGACCAGTCTCTAACCAGTTACAGACCAGTCTCTAACCAGTTACAGACCAGTCTCTAACCAGCTACAGACCAGTATCTTATCAGTTACAGACCAGTCTCTGACCAGCTACAGACCAGTCTCTGACCAGTTACAGACCAGTCTCTAACCAGTTACAGACCAGTCTCTAACCAGCTACAGACCAGTCTCTGACCAGCTACAGACCAGTCTCTGACCAGTTACAGACCAGTCTCTAACCAGCTACAGACAAGTCTCTAACCAGCTACAGACCAGTCTCTAACCAGTTACAGACCAGTCTCTAACCAGCTACAGACCAGTCTCTGACCAGCTACAGACCTGTCTCTAACCAGCTACAGACCAGTCTCTGACCAGTTACAGACCAGTCTCTGACCAGCTATAGACCAGTCTCTGACCAGTTACAGACCAGTCTCTGACCAGCTACAGACCAGTCTCTGACCAGTTACAGACCTGTCTCTAACCAGTTACAGACCAGTCTCTGACCAGCTACAGACCAGTCTCTAACCAGCTACAGACCAGTCTCTGACCAGCTACAGACCAGTCTCTGACCAGTTACAGACCAGTCTCTGACCAGTTACAGACCAGTCTCTGACCAGCTACAGACCTGTCTCTGACCAGTTACAGACCAGTCTCTGACCAGTTACAGACCAGTCTCTGACCAGCTACAGACCTGTCTCTAACCAGTTACAGACCAGTCTCTGACCAGCTACAGACCAGTCTCTAACCAGTTACAGACCAGTCTCTGACCAGCTACAGACCAGTCTCTGACCAGCTATAGACCAGTCTCTAACCAGTTACAGACCAGTCTCTAACCAGCTACTGACCAGTCTCTAACCAGCTACAGACCAGTCTCTAACCAGCTATAGACCAGTCTCTGACCAGCTACAGACCTGTCTCTAACCAGTTACAGACCAGTCTCTGACCAGTTACAGACCAGTCTGTGACCAGCTACAGACAAGTCTCTAACCAGCTACAGACCAGTCTCTATCCAGCTACAGACCAGTCTCTAACCAGTTACAGACCAGTCTCTAACCAGTTACAGACCAGTCTCTAACCAGCTACAGACCAGTCTCTGACCAGCTACAGACCAGTCTCTGACCAGTTACAGACCAGTCTCTGACCAGCTACAGACCAGTCTCTAACCAGTTACAGACCTGTCTCTAACCAGTTACAGACCAGTCTCTGACCAGCTACAGACCTGTCTCTAACCAGTTACAGACCAGTCTCTAACCAGTTACAGACCAGTCTCTAACCAGCTACTGACCAGTCTCTAACCAGCTACAGACCAGTCTCTCACCAGTTACAGACCAGTCTCTCACCAGTTACAGACCAGTCTCTAACCAGCTACAGACCAGTCTCTAACCAGTTACAGACCAGTCTCTGACCAGTTACAGACCAGTCTCTAACCAGCTACAGACCAGTCTCTCACCAGTTACAGACCAGTCTCTAACCAGCTACAGACCAGTCTCTAACCAGTTACAGACCTGTCTCTAACCAGCTACAGACCAGTCTCTAACCAGCTACAGACCAGTCTCTAACCAGTTACAGACCAGTCTCTGACCAGTTACAGACCAGTCTCTAACCAGCTACAGACCAGTCTCTCACCAGTTACAGACCAGTCTCTAACCAGCTACAGACCAGTCTCTAACCAGTTACAGACCTGTCTCTAACCAGCTACAGACCAGTCTCTAACCAGCTACAGACCAGTCTCTAACCAGTTCCAGACCAGTCTCTGACCATTTACAGACCAGTCTCTAACCAGCTACAGACCAGTCTCTCACCAGTTACAGACCAGTCTCTAACCAGTTACAGACCAGTCTCTAACCAGTTACAGACCAGTCTCTGACCAGTTACAGACCAGTCTCTGACCAGCTACAGACCTGTCTCTAACCAGTTACAGACAAGTCTCTGACCAGTTACAGACCTGTCTCTAACCAGCTACAGACCAGTCTCTGACCAGCTACAGACCAGTCTCTGACCAGCTACAGATCTGTCTCTAACCAGTTACAGACCAGTCTCTGACCAGCTACAGACCAGTCTCTAACCAGCTACTGACCAGTCTCTAACCAGCTACAGACCAGTCTCTGACCAGCTACAGACCAGTCTCTGACCAGTTACAGACCAGTCTCTGACCAGCTACAGACCAGTCTCTGACCAGTTACAGACCTGTCTCTAACCAGCTACAGACCAGTCTCTCACCAGCTACAGACCAGTCTCTAACCAGTTACAGACCAGTCTCTGACCAGCTACAGACCAGTCTCTGACCAGCTATAGACCAGTCTCTAACCAGCTACAGACCAGTCTCTCACCAGTCACAGACCAGTCTCTAACCAGCTACAGACCAGTCTCTAACCAGTTACAGACCTGTCTCTAACCAGCTACAGACCAGTCTCTAACCAGCTACAGACCAGTCTCTAACCAGTTACAGACCTGTCTCTAACCAGCTACAGACCAGTCTCTCACCAGTTACAGACCAGTCTCTAACCAATTACAGACCAGTCTCTAACCAGTTACAGACCAGTCTCTGACCAGTTACAGACCAGTCTCTAACCAGCTACAGACCAGTCTCTCACCAGTTACAGACCAGTCTCTAACCAGCTACAGACCAGTCTCTAACCAGCTACAGACCAGTCTCTAACCAGCTACAGACCAGTATCTGATCAGTTACAGACCAGTCTCTGACCAGTTACAGACCAGTCTCTAACCAGTTACAGACCAGTCTCTAACCAGCTACAGACCAGTCTCTGACCAGCTACAGACCAGTGTCTGACCACTTACAGACCAGTCTCTGACCAGCTACAGACAAGTCTCAAACCAGCTACAGACCAGTCTCTGACCAGCTACAGACCTGTCTCTAACCAGTTACAGACCAGTCTCTGACCAGTTACAGACCAGTCTCTGACCAGCTACAGACAAGTCTCTAACCAGCTACAGACCAGTCTCTATCCAGCTACAGACCGGTCTCTGACCAGTTACAGACCAGTCTCTGACCAGCTACAGACCAGTCTCTAACCAGTTACAGACCAGTCTCTGACCAGCTATAGACCAGTCTCTAACCAGTTACAGACCAGTCTCTAACCAGCTACTGACCAGTCTCTAACCAGCTACAGACCAGTCTCTAACCAGCTACAGACCAGTCTCTGACCAGCTACAGACCAGTCTCTGACCAGTTACAGACCAGTCTCTGACCAGCTACAGACCAGTCTCTAACCAGCTACAGACCAGTCTCTGACCAGCTATAGACCAGTCTCTAACCAGTTACAGACCAGTCTCTAACCAGCTACTGACCAGTCTCTAACCAGCTACAGACCAGTCTCTAACCAGCTACAGACCAGTCTCTGACCAGCTACAGACCTGTCTCTAACCAGTTACAGACCAGTCTCTGACCAGTTACAGACCAGTCTCTGACCAGCTACAGACAAGTCTCTAACCAGCTACAGACCAGTCTCTAACCAGTTACAGACCAGTCTCTGACCAGTTACAGACCAGTCTCTGACCAGCTACAGACCTGTCTCTAACCAGTTACAGACCAGTCTCTGACCAGCTACAGACCTGTCTCTAACCAGTTACAGACCAGTCTCTAACCAGCTACTGACCAGTCTCTGACCAGCTACAGACCAGTCTCTCACCAGTTACAGACCAGTCTCTAACCAGCTACAGACCAGTCTCTAACCAGTTACAGACCAGTCTCTGACCAGTTACAGACCTGTCTCTAACCAGCTACAGACCAGTCTCTAACCAGCTACAGACCAGTCTCTAACCAGTTACAGACCAGTCTCTCACCAGTTACAGACCAGTCTCTAACCAGTTACAGACCAGTCTCTGACCAGTTACAGACCAGTCTCTAACCAGCTACAGACCAGTCTCTGACCAGTTACAGACCTGTCTCTAACCAGCTACAGACCTGTCTCTAACCAGTTACAGACCAGTCTCTCACCAGTTACAGACCAGTCTCTAACCAGCTACAGACCAGTCTCTAACCAGTTACAGACCTGTCTCTAACCAGCTACAGACCAGTCTCTAACCAGCTACAGACCAGTCTCTAACCAGTTCCAGACCAGTCTCTGACCAGTTACAGACCAGTCTCTAACCAGCTACAGACCAGTCTCTCACCAGTTACAGACCAGTCTCTAACCAGTTACAGACCAGTCTCTGACCAGTTACAGACCAGTCTCTGACCAGCTACAGACCTGTCTCTAACCAGTTACAGACCAGTCTCTGACCAGCTACAGACCAGTCTCTGACCAGCTACAGACCAGTCTCTGACCAGTTACAGACCTGTCTCTAACCAGCTACAGACCTGTCTCTCACCAGCTACAGACCAGTCTCTAACCAGTTACAGACCAGTCTCTGACCAGCTACAGACCAGTCTCTAACCAGCTACAGACCAGTCTCTCACCAGTTACAGACCAGTCTCTAACCAGCTACAGACCAGTCTCTAACCAGTTACAGACCAGTCTCTGACCAGTTACAGACCAGTCTCTGACCAATTACAGACCAGTCTCTAACCAGCTACAGACCAGTCTCTGACCAGTTACAGACCAGTCTCTGACCAGCTACAGACCAGTCTCTAACCAGTTACAGACCTGTCTCTAACCAGTTACAGACCAGTCTCTGACCAGCTACAGACCTGTCTCTAACCAGTTACAGACCAGTCTCTGACCAGTTACAGACCTGTCTCTAACCAGCTACAGACCAGTCTCTGACCAGCTACAGACCAGTCTCTGACCAGCTACAGACCAGTCTCTAACCAGTTACAGACCAGTCTCTGACCAGTTACAGACCAGTCTCTAACCAGTTACAGACCAGTCTCTGACCAGCTACAGACCAGTCTCTGACCAGCTACAGACCAGTCTCTAACCAGCTACAGACCAGTCTCTGACCAGCTACAGACCAGTCTCTGACCAATTACAGACCAGTCTCTGACCAGTTACAGACCAGTCTCTAACCAGTTACAGACCAGTCTCTAACCAGCTACAGACCAGTCTCTAACCAGCTACAGACCAGTATCTGATCAGTTACAGACCAGTCTCTGACCAGTTACAGACCAGTCTCTAACCAGTTACAGACCAGTCTCTAACCAGCTACAGACCAGTCTCTGACCAGCTACAGACCAGTGTCTGACCACTTACAGACCAGTCTCTGACCAGCTACAGACAAGTCTCTAACCAGCTACAGACCAGTCTCAAACCAGTTACAGACCAGTCTCTAACCAGCTACAGACCAGTCTCTGACCAGCTACAGACCTGTCTCTAACCAGTTACAGACCAGTCTCTGACCAGTTACAGACCAGTCTCTGACCAGCTACAGACAAGTCTCTAACCAGCTACAGACCAGTCTCTATCCAGCTACAGACCAGTCTCTAACCAGTTACAGACCAGTCTCTGACCAGTTACAGACCTGTCTCTGACCAGCTACAGACCTGTCTCTGACCAGCTACAGACCAGTCTCTGACCAGTTACAGACCAGTCTCTAACCAGTTACAGACCAGTCTCTGACCAGCTACAGACCTGTCTCTAACCAGTTACAGACCAGTCTCTGACCAGCTACAGACCAGTCTCTGACCAGTTACAGACCAGTCTCTGACCAGCTACAGACCAGCTATAGACCAGTCTCTAACCAGTTACAGACCAGTCTCTAACCAGCTACTGACCAGTCTCTTACCAGCTACAGACCAGTCTCTGACCAGCTACAGACCAGTCTCTGACCAGTTACAGACCAGTCTCTGACCAGCTACAGACCAGTCTCTCACCAGTTACAGACCAGTCTCTAACCAGCTACAGACCAGTCTCTAACCAGTTACAGACCAGTCTCTGACCAGTTACAGACCAGTCTAAGACCAGCTACAGACCAGTCTCTGACCAGCTACAGACCAGTCTCTGACCAGCTACAGACCAGTCTCTAACCAGCTACAGACCAGTCTCTGACGAGCTACAGACCAGTCTCTGACCAGTTACAGACCAGTCTCTGACCAGTTACAGACCAGTCTCTAACCAGCTACAGACCAGTCTCTAACCAGCTACAGACCAGTATCTGATCAGTTACAGACCAGTCTCTGACCAGTTACAGACCAGTCTCTAACCAGTTACAGACCAGTCTCTAACCAGCTACAGACCAGTCTCTGACCAGCTACAGACAAGTCTCTAACCAGCTACAGACCAGTCTCAAACCAGTTACAGACCAGTCTCTAACCAGCTACAGACCAGTCTCTGACCAGCTACAGACCTGTCTCTAACCAGTTACAGACCAGTCTCTGACCAGTTACAGACCAGTCTCTGACCAGCTACAGACAAGTCTCTAACCAGCTACAGACCAGTCTCTATCCAGCTACAGACCAGTCTCTAACCAGTTACAGACCAGTCTCTGACCAGTTACAGACCTGTCTCTAACCAGCTACAGACCTGTCTCTGACCAGCTACAGACCAGTCTCTAACCAGTTACAGACCAGTCTCTAACCAGTTACAGACCAGTCTCTGACCAGCTACAGACCTGTCTCTAACCAGTTACAGACCAGTCTCTGACCAGCTACAGACCAGTCTCTGACCAGTTACAGACCAGTCTCTGACCAGCTACAGACCAGCTATAGACCAGTCTCTAACCAGTTACAGACCAGTCTCTAACCAGCTACTGACCAGTCTCTTACCAGCTACAGACCAGTCTCTGACCAGCTACAGACCAGTCTCTGACCAGTTACAGACCAGTCTCTGACCAGCTACAGACCAGTCTCTGACCAGTTACAGACCTGTCTCTAACCAGCTACAGACCAGTCTCTAACCAGTTACAGACTTGTCTCTAACCAGCTACAGACCAGTCTCTCACCAGTTACAGACCAGTCTCTGACCAGTTACAGACCAGTCTCTGACCAGCTACAGACCTGTCTCTAACCAGTTACAGACCTGTCTCTGACCAGCTACAGACCTGTCTCTAACCAGTTACAGACCAGTCTCTGACCAGTTACAGACCAGTCTCTGACCATCTACAGACCTGTCTCTAACCAGTTACAGACCAGTCTCTGACCAGTTACAGACCACTCTCTGACCAGCTATAGACCAGTCTCTAACCAGTTACAGACCAGTCTCTAACCAGCTACTGACCAGTCTCTTACCAGCTACAGACCAGTCTCTGACCAGCTACAGACCAGTCTCTGACCAGTTACAGACCAGTCTCTGACCAGCTACAGACCAGTCTCTGACCAGTTACAGACCTGTCTCTAACCAGCTACAGACCAGTCTCTAACCAGTTACAGACTTGTCTCTAACCAGCTACAGACCAGTCTCTCACCAGTTACAGACCAGTCTCTGACCAGTTACAGACCAGTCTCTGACCAGCTACAGACCTGTCTCTAACCAGTTACAGACCTGTCTCTGACCAGCTACAGACCTGTCTCTAACCAGTTACAGACCAGTCTCTGACCAGTTACAGACCAGTCTCTGACCATCTACAGACCTGTCTCTAACCAGTTACAGACCAGTCTCTGACCAGTTACAGACCACTCTCTGACCAGCTATAGACCAGTCTCTAACCAGTTACAGACCAGTCTCTAACCAGCTACTGACCAGTCTCTTACCAGCTACAGACCAGTCTCTGACCAGCTACAGACCAGTCTCTGACCAGTTACAGACCAGTCTCTGACCAGCTACAGACCAGTCTCTGACCAGTTACAGACCTGTCTCTAACCAGCTACAGACCAGTCTCTAACCAGTTACAGACTTGTCTCTAACCAGCTACAGACCAGTCTCTCACCAGTTACAGACCAGTCTCTGACCAGTTACAGACCAGTCTCTGACCAGCTACAGACCAGTCTCTAACCAGTTACAGACCTGTCTCTGACCAGCTACAGACCTGTCTCTAACCAGTTACAGACCAGTCTCTGACCAGTTACAGACCAGTCTCTGACCATCTACAGACCTGTCTCTAACCAGTTACAGACCAGTCTCTGACCAGTTACAGACCACTCTCTGACCAGCTATATACCAGTCTCTGACCAGTTACAGACCAGTCTCTGACCAGCTACAGACCAGTCTCTGACCAATTACAGACCAGTCTCTGACCAGTTACAGACCAGTCTCTAACCAGTTACAGACCAGTCTCTAACCAGCTACAGACCAGTCTCTAACCAGCTACAGACCAGTATCTGATCAGTTACAGACCAGTCTCTGACCAGTTACAGACCAGTCTCTAACCAGTTACAGACCAGTCTCTAACCAGCTACAGACCAGTCTCTGACCAGCTACAGACCAGTGTCTGACCACTTACAGACCAGTCTCTGACCAGCTACAGACAAGTCTCTAACCAGCTACAGACCAGTCTCAAACCAGTTACAGACCAGTCTCTAACCAGCTACAGACCAGTCTCTGACCAGCTACAGACCTGTCTCTAACCAGTTACAGACCAGTCTCTGACCAGTTACAGACCAGTCTCTGACCAGCTACAGACAAGTCTCTAACCAGCTACAGACCAGTCTCTATCCAGCTACAGACCAGTCTCTAACCAGTTACAGACCAGTCTCTGACCAGTTACAGACCTGTCTCTGACCAGCTACAGACCTGTCTCTGACCAGCTACAGACCAGTCTCTGACCAGTTACAGACCAGTCTCTAACCAGTTACAGACCAGTCTCTGACCAGCTACAGACCTGTCTCTAACCAGTTACAGACCAGTCTCTGACCAGCTACAGACCAGTCTCTGACCAGTTACAGACCAGTCTCTGACCAGCTACAGACCAGCTATAGACCAGTCTCTAACCAGTTACAGACCAGTCTCTAACCAGCTACTGACCAGTCTCTTACCAGCTACAGACCAGTCTCTGACCAGCTACAGACCAGTCTCTGACCAGTTACAGACCAGTCTCTGACCAGCTACAGACCAGTCTCTCACCAGTTACAGACCAGTCTCTAACCAGCTACAGACCAGTCTCTAACCAGTTACAGACCAGTCTCTGACCAGTTACAGACCAGTCTAAGACCAGCTACAGACCAGTCTCTGACCAGCTACAGACCAGTCTCTGACCAGCTACAGACCAGTCTCTAACCAGCTACAGACCAGTCTCTGACGAGCTACAGACCAGTCTCTGACCAGTTACAGACCAGTCTCTGACCAGTTACAGACCAGTCTCTAACCAGCTACAGACCAGTCTCTAACCAGCTACAGACCAGTATCTGATCAGTTACAGACCAGTCTCTGACCAGTTACAGACCAGTCTCTAACCAGTTACAGACCAGTCTCTAACCAGCTACAGACCAGTCTCTGACCAGCTACAGACCAGTGTCTGACCACTTACAGACCAGTCTCTGACCAGCTACAGACAAGTCTCTAACCAGCTACAGACCAGTCTCAAACCAGTTACAGACCAGTCTCTAACCAGCTACAGACCAGTCTCTGACCAGCTACAGACCTGTCTCTAACCAGTTACAGACCAGTCTCTGACCAGTTACAGACCAGTCTCTGACCAGCTACAGACAAGTCTCTAACCAGCTACAGACCAGTCTCTATCCAGCTACAGACCAGTCTCTAACCAGTTACAGACCAGTCTCTGACCAGTTACAGACCTGTCTCTAACCAGCTACAGACCTGTCTCTGACCAGCTACAGACCAGTCTCTGACCAGTTACAGACCAGTCTCTAACCAGTTACAGACCAGTCTCTGACCAGCTACAGACCTGTCTCTAACCAGTTACAGACCAGTCTCTGACCAGCTACAGACCAGTCTCTGACCAGTTACAGACCAGTCTCTGACCAGCTACAGACCAGCTATAGACCAGTCTCTAACCAGTTACAGACCAGTCTCTAACCAGCTACTGACCAGTCTCTTACCAGCTACAGACCAGTCTCTGACCAGCTACAGACCAGTCTCTGACCAGTTACAGACCAGTCTCTGACCAGCTACAGACCAGTCTCTGACCAGTTACAGACCTGTCTCTAACCAGCTACAGACCAGTCTCTAACCAGTTACAGACTTGTCTCTAACCAGCTACAGACCAGTCTCTCACCAGTTACAGACCAGTCTCTGACCAGTTACAGACCAGTCTCTGACCAGCTACAGACCTGTCTCTAACCAGTTACAGACCTGTCTCTGACCAGCTACAGACCTGTCTCTAACCAGTTACAGACCAGTCTCTGACCAGTTACAGACCAGTCTCTGACCATCTACAGACCTGTCTCTAACCAGTTACAGACCAGTATCTGACCAGTTACAGACCACTCTCTGACCAGCTATAGACCAGTCTCTAACCAGTTACAGACCAGTCTCTAACCAGCTACTGACCAGTCTCTTACCAGCTACAGACCAGTCTCTGACCAGCTACAGACCAGTCTCTGACCAGTTACAGACCAGTCTCTGACCAGCTACAGACCAGTCTCTGACCAGTTACAGACCTGTCTCTAACCAGCTACAGACCAGTCTCTAACCAGTTACAGACTTGTCTCTAACCAGCTACAGACCAGTCTCTCACCAGTTACAGACCAGTCTCTGACCAGCTACAGACCAGTCTCTGACCAGCTACAGACCAGTCTCTAACCAGTTACAGACCAGTCTCTGACCAGTTACAGACCAGTCTCTGACCATCTACAGACCTGTCTCTAACCAGTTACAGACCAGTCTCTGACCAGTTACAGACCACTCTCTGACCAGCTATATACCAGTCTCTGACCAGTTACAGACCAGTCTCTGACCAGCTACAGACCAGTCTCTAACCAGTTACAGACCAGTCTCTGACCAGTTACAGACCTGTCTCTAACCAGCTACAGACCTGTCTCTGACCAGCTACAGACCTGTCTCTGACCAGCTACAGACCAGTCTCTGACCAGTTACAGACCAGTCTCTAACCAGTTACAGACCAGTCTCTGACCAGCTACAGACCTGTCTCTAACCAGTTACAGACCAGTCTCTGACCAGCTACAGACCAGTCTCTGACCAGTTACAGACCAGTCTCTGACCAGCTACAGACCAGCTATAGACCAGTCTCTAACCAGTTACAGACCAGTCTCTAACCAGCTACTGACCAGTCTCTTACCAGCTACAGACCAGTCTCTGACCAGCTACAGACCAGTCTCTGACCAGTTACAGACCAGTCTCTGACCAGCTACAGACCAGTCTCTGACCAGTTACAGACCTGTCTCTAACCAGCTACAGACCAGTCTCTAACCAGTTACAGACTTGTCTCTAACCAGCTACAGACCAGTCTCTGACCAGTTACAGACCTGTCTCTAACCAGCTACAGACCAGTCTCTAACCAGTTACAGACTTGTCTCTAACCAGCTACAGACCAGTCTCTCACCAGTTACAGACCTGTCTCTAACCAGTTACAGACCAGTCTCTGACCAGTTACAGACCAGTCTCTGACCAGCTACAGACCTGTCTCTAACCAGTTACAGACCTGTCTCTGACCAGCTACAGACCTGTCTCTAACCAGTTACAGACCAGTCTCTGACCAGTTACAGACCAGTCTCTGACCATCTACAGACCTGTCTCTAGCCAGTTACAGACCAGTCTCTGACCAGTTACAGACCACTCTCTGACCAGCTATAGACCAGTCTCTGACCAGTTACAGACCAGTCTCTGACCAGCTACAGACCAGTCTCTAACCAGTTACAGACCAGTCTCTGACCAGTTACAGACCTGTCTCTAACCAGCTACAGACCTGTCTCTGACCAGCTACAGACCAGTCTCTGACCAGTTACAGACCAGTCTCTAACCAGTTACAGACCAGTCTCTGACCAGCTACAGACCTGTCTCTAACCAGTTTCAGACCAGTCTCTGACCAGCTACAGACCAGTCTCTGACCAGTTACAGACCAGTCTCTGACCAGCTACAGACCAGCTATAGACCAGTCTCTAACCAGTTACAGACCAGTCTCTAACCAGCTACAGACCAGTCTCTAACCAGCTACAGACCAGTCTCTAACCAGTTATAGACCACTCTCTGACCAGCTATAGACCAGTCTCTGACCAGTTACAGACCAGTCTCTGACCAGCTACAGACCAGTCTCTAACCAGTTACAGACCAGTCTCTGACCAGTTACAGACCTGTCTCTAACCAGCTACAGACCTGTCTCTGACCAGCTACAGACCAGTCTCTGACCAGTTACAGACCAGTCTCTAACCAGTTACAGACCACTCTCTGACCAGCTATAGACCAGTCTCTGACCAGCTACAGACCAGTCTCTAACCAGTTACAGACCAGTCTCTGACCAGTTACAGACCAGTCTCTGACC
This sequence comes from Telmatherina bonti, assembly GCF_933228915.1. Lineage (NCBI taxonomy): Eukaryota > Metazoa > Chordata > Actinopteri > Atheriniformes > Telmatherinidae > Telmatherina > Telmatherina bonti. The sequence goes on from NC_136622.1 coordinate 38,786,266, forward strand.
AGCTACAGACCAGTCTCTAACCAGTTACAGACCAGTCTCTAACCAGCTACAGACCAGTCTCTGACCAGCTACAGACCAGTATCTGATCAGTTACAGACCAGTCTCTGACCAGTTACAGACCAGTCTCTAACCAGTTACAGACCAGTCTCTAACCAGCTACAGACCAGTCTCTGACCAGCTACAGACCAGTCTCTGACCAGTTACAGACCAGTCTCTAACCAGTTACAGACCACTCTCTGACCAGCTATAGACCAGTCTCTGACCAGCTACAGACCAGTCTCTAACCAGTTACAGACCAGTCTCTGACCAGTTACAGACCAGTCTCTGACCAGCTACAGACCTGTCTCTAACCAGTTACAGACCAGTCTCTGACCAGCTACAGACCTGTCTCTAACCAGTTACAGACCAGTCTCTGACCAGTTACAGACCAGTCTCTGACCATCTACAGACCTGTCTCTAACCAGTTACAGACCAGTCTCTGACCAGTTACAGACCACTCTCTGACCAGCTATAGACCAGTCTCTGACCAGTTACAGACCAGTCTCTGACCAGCTACAGACCAGTCTCTAACCAGCTACAGACCTGTCTCTGACCAGCTACAGACCAGTCTCTGACCAGTTACAGACCAGTCTCTAACCAGTTACAGACCAGTCTCTGACCAGCTACAGACCTGTCTCTAACCAGCTACAGACCAGTCTCTGACCAGCTACAGACAAGTCTCTAACCAGTTACAGACCAGTCTCTGACCAGTTACAGACCTGTCTCTAACCAGCTACAGACCTGTCTCTGACCAGCTACAGACCAGTCTCTAACCAGTTACAGACCAGTCTCTGACCAGCTACAGACCAGTCTCTAACCAGTTACAGACCAGTCTCTGACCAGCTACAGACCAGTCTCTGACCAGTTACAGACCAGTCTCTGACCAGCTACAGACCAGCTATAGACCAGTCTCTAACCAGTTACAGACCCGTCTCTAACCAGCTACTGACCAGTCTCTAACCAGCTACAGACCAGTCTCTGACCAGCTACAGACCAGTCTCTGACCAGTTACAGACCAGTCTCTGACCAGCTACAGACCAGTCTCTGACCAGTTACAGACCTGTCTCTAACCAGCTACAGACCAGTCTCTGACCAGTTACAGACCTGTCTCTAACCAGTTACAGACCTGTCTCTAACCAGCTATAGACCAGTCTCTCACCAGTTACAGACCAGTCTCTAACCAGCTACAGACCATTCTCTAACCAGCTACAGACCAGTCTCTAACCAGTTACAGACCAGTCTCTGACCAGTTACAGACCAGTCTCTAACCAGTTACAGACCTGTCTCTGACCAGCTACAGACCTGTCTCTAACCAGTTACAGACCAGTCTCTAACCAGTTACAGACCAGTCTCTGACCAGTTACAGACCAGTCTCTGACCAGTTACAGACCAGTCTCTAACCAGTTACAGACCAGTCTCTGACCAGCTACAGACCAGTCTCTGACCAGCTACAGACCAGTCTCTAACCAGCTACAGACCAGTCTCTGACCAGCTACAGACCAGTCTCTGACCAGTTACAGACCAGTCTCTGACCAGTTACAGACCAGTCTCTAACCAGCTACAGACCAGTCTCTAACCAGCTACAGACCAGTATCTGATCAGTTACAGACCAGTCTCTGACCAGTTACAGACCAGTCTCTAACCAGTTACAGACCAGTCTCTAACCAGCTACAGACCAGTCTCTGACCAGCTACAGACCAGTGTCTGACCACTTACAGACCAGTCTCTGACCAGCTACAGACAAGTCTCTAACCAGCTACAGACCAGTCTCAAACCAGTTACAGACCAGTCTCTAACCAGCTACAGACCAGTCTCTGACCAGCTACAGACCTGTCTCTAACCAGTTACAGACAAGTCTCTAACCAGCTACAGACCAGTCTCTATCCAGCTACAGACCAGTCTCTAACCAGTTACAGACCAGTCTCTGACCAGTTACAGACCTGTCTCTAACCAGCTACAGACCTGTCTCTGACCAGCTACAGACCAGTCTCTGACCAGTTACAGACCAGTCTCTAACCAGTTACAGACCAGTCTCTGACCAGCTACAGACCTGTCTCTAACCAGTTACAGACCAGTCTCTGACCAGCTACAGACCAGTCTCTGACCAGTTACAGACCAGTCTCTGACCAGCTACAGACCAGCTATAGACCAGTCTCTAACCAGTTACAGACCAGTCTCTAACCAGCTACTGACCAGTCTCTTACCAGCTACAGACCAGTCTCTGACCAGCTACAGACCAGTCTCTGACCAGTTACAGACCAGTCTCTGACCAGCTACAGACCAGTCTCTGACCAGTTACAGACCTGTCTCTAACCAGCTACAGACCAGTCTCTAACCAGTTACAGACTTGTCTCTAACCAGCTACAGACCAGTCTCTAACCAGCTACAGACCAGTCTCTGACCAGCTACAGACCTGTCTCTAACCAGTTACAGACCAGTCTCTGACTAGTTACAGACCAGTCTCTGACCAGCTACAGACCAGTCTCTAACCAGTTACAGACCAGTCTCTGACCAGTTACAGACCTGTCTCTAACCAGCTACAGACCTGTCTCTGACCAGCTACAGACCTGTCTCTGACCAGCTACAGACCAGTCTCTGACCAGTTACAGACCAGTCTCTAACCAGTTACAGACCAGTCTCTGACCAGCTACAGACCTGTCTCTAACCAGTTACAGACCAGTCTCTAACCAGCTACAGACCAGTCTCTAACCAGTTATAGACCAGTCTCTGACCAGTTACAGACCTGTCTCTGACCAGCTACAGACCAGTCTCTAACCAGTTACAGACCAGTCTCTGACCAGTTACAGACCAGTCTCTGACCAGCTACAGACCTGTCTCTAACCAGTTACAGACCAGTCTCTGACCAGCTACAGACCTGTCTCTAACCAGTTACAGACCAGTCTCTGACCAGTTACAGACCAGTCTCTGACCATCTACAGACCTGTCTCTAACCAGTTACAGACCAGTCTCTGACCAGTTACAGACCACTCTCTGACCAGCTATAGACCAGTCTCTGACCAGTTACAGACCAGTCTCTGACCAGCTACAGACCAGTCTCTAACCAGCTACAGACATGTCTCTGACCAGCTACAGACCAGTCTCTGACCAGTTACAGACCAGTCTCTAACCAGTTACAGACCAGTCTCTGACCAGCTACAGACCTGTCTCTAACCAGCTACAGACCAGTCTCTGACCAGCTACAGACAAGTCTCTAACCAGTTACAGACCAGTCTCTGACCAGTTACAGACCTGTCTCTAACCAGCTACAGACCTGTCTCTGACCAGCTACAGACCAGTCTCTGACCAGTTACAGACCAGTCTCTAACCAGTTACAGACCAGTCTCTGACCAGCTACAGACCAGTCTCTAACCAGTTACAGACCAGTCTCTGACCAGCTACAGACCAGTCTCTGACCAGTTACAGACCAGTCTCTGACCAGCTACAGACCAGCTATAGACCAGTCTCTAACCAGTTACAGACCAGTCTCTAACCAGCTACTGACCAGTCTCTAACCAGCTACAGACCAGTCTCTGACCAGCTACAGACCAGTCTCTGACCAGTTACAGACCAGTCTCTGACCAGCTACAGACCAGTCTCTGACCAGTTACAGACCTGTCTCTAACCAGCTACAGACCAGTCTCTGACCAGTTACAGACCTGTCTCTAACCAGTTACAGACCTGTCTCTGACCAGCTATAGACCAGTCTCTCACCAGTTACAGACCAGTCTCTAACCAGCTACAGACCATTCTCTAACCAGCTACAGACCAGTCTCTAACCAGTTACAGACCAGTCTCTGACCAGTTACAGACCAGTCTCTAACCAGTTACAGACCTGTCTCTGACCAGCTACAGACCTGTCTCTAACCAGTTACAGACCAGTCTCTGACCAGTTACAGACCAGTCTCTGACCAGCTACAGACCTGTCTCTGACCAGTTACAGACCAGTCTCTGACCAGTTACAGACCAGTCTCTGACCAGCTACAGACCTGTCTCTAACCAGTTACAGACCAGTCTCTGACCAGCTACAGACCAGTCTCTAACCAGCTACAGACCAGTCTCTAACCAGTTACAGACCTGTATCTAACCAGCTACAGACCAGTCTCTAACCAGCTACAGACCAGTCTCTGACCAGTTACAGACCAGTCTCTGACCAGTTACAGACCAGTCTCTGACCAGCTATAGACCAGTCTCTGACCAGTTACAGACCAGTCTCTGACCAGCTACAGACCTGTCTCTAACCAGTTACAGACCAGTCTCTGACCAGCTACAGACCAGTCTCTGACCAGCTACAGACCAGTCTCTGACCAGTTACAGACCAGTCTCTGACCAGCTACAGACCTGTCTCTAACCAGTTACAGACCTGTCTCTGACCAGCTACAGACCTGTCTCTAACCAGTTACAGACCAGTCTCTGACCAGTTACAGACCAGTCTCTGACCATCTACAGACCTGTCTCTAACCAGTTACAGACCAGTCTCTGACCAGTTACAGACCACTCTCTGACCAGCTATAGACCAGTCTCTGACCAGTTACAGACCAGTCTCTGACCAGCTACAGACCAGTCTCTAACCAGTTACAGACTTGTCTCTAACCAGCTACAGACCAGTCTCTCACCAGTTACAGACCAGTCTCTAACCAGCTACAGACCAGTCTCTAACCAGTTACAGACCAGTCTCTGACCAGTTACAGACCAGTCTCTGACCAGCTACAGACCTGTCTCTAACCAGTTACAGACCTGTCTCTGACCAGCTACAGACCTGTCTCTAACCAGTTACAGACCAGTCTCTGACCAGTTACAGACCAGTCTCTGACCATCTACAGACCTGTCTCTAACCAGTTACAGACCAGTCTCTGACCAGTTACAGACCACTCTCTGACCAGCTATAGACCAGTCTCTGACCAGTTACAGACCAGTCTCTGACCAGCTACAGACCAGTCTCTAACCAGTTACAGACCAGTCTCTGACCAGTTACAGACCTGTCTCTAACCAGCTACAGACCTGTCTCTGACCAGCTACAGACCAGTCTCTGACCAGTTACAGACCAGTCTCTAACCAGTTACAGACCAGTCTCTGACCAGCTACAGACCTGTCTCTAACCAGTTTCAGACCAGTCTCTGACCAGCTACAGACCAGTCTCTGACCAGTTACAGACCAGTCTCTGACCAGCTACAGACCAGCTATAGACCAGTCTCTAACCAGTTACAGACCAGTCTCTAACCAGCTACAGACCAGTCTCTAACCAGCTACAGACCAGTTTCTAACCAGTTATAGACCAGTCTCTGACCAGTTACAGACCTGTCTCTGACCAGCTACAGACCAGTCTCTAACCAGTTACAGACCAGTCTCTGACCAGTTACAGACCAGTCTCTGACCAGCTACAGACCTGTCTCTAACCAGTTACAGACCAGTCTCTGACCAGTTACAGACCACTCTCTGACCAGCTATAGACCAGTCTCTGACCAGTTACAGACCAGTCTCTGACCAGTTACAGACCAGTCTCTGACCAGCTACAGACCTGTCTCTAACCAGTTACAGACCAGTCTCTGACCAGTTACAGACCAGTCTCTGACCATCTACAGACCTGTCTCTAACCAGTTACAGACCAGTCTCTGACCAGTTACAGACCACTCTCTGACCAGCTATAGACCAGTCTCTGACCAGTTACAGACCAGTCTCTGACCAGTTACAGACCAGTCTCTGACCAGCTACAGACCAGTCTCTAACCAGCTACAGACCTGTCTCTGACCAGCTACAGACCAGTCTCTGACCAGTTACAGACCAGTCTCTAACCAGTTACAGACCAGTCTCTGACCAGCTACAGACCTGTCTCTAACCAGCTACAGACCAGTCTCTGACCAGCTACAGACAAGTCTCTAACCAGTTACAGACCAGTCTCTGACCAGTTACAGACCTGTCTCTAACCAGCTACAGACCTGTCTCTGACCAGCTACAGACCAGTCTCTGACCAGTTACAGACCAGTCTCTAACCAGTTACAGACCAGTCTCTGACCAGCTACAGACCAGTCTCTAACCAGTTACAGACCAGTCTCTGATCAGCTACAGACCAGTCTCTGACCAGTTACAGACCAGTCTCTGACCAGCTACAGACCAGCTATAGACCAGTCTCTAACCAGTTACAGACCAGTCTCTAACCAGCTACTGACCAGTCTCTAACCAGCTACAGACCAGTCTCTGACCAGCTACAGACCAGTCTCTGACCAGTTACAGACCAGTCTCTGACCAGCTACAGACCAGTCTCTGACCAGTTACAGACCTGTCTCTAACCAGCTACAGACCAGTCTCTGACCAGTTACAGACCTGTCTCTAACCAGTTACAGACCTGTCTCTAACCAGCTATAGACCAGTCTCTCACCAGTTACAGACCAGTCTCTAACCAGCTACAGACCATTCTCTAACCAGCTACAGACCAGTCTCTAACCAGTTACAGACCAGTCTCTGACCAGTTACAGACCAGTCTCTAACCAGTTACAGACCTGTCTCTGACCAGCTACAGACCTGTCTCTAACCAGTTACAGACCAGTCTCTGACCAGTTACAGACCAGTCTCTGACCAGCTACAGACCTGTCTCTGACCAGTTACAGACCAGTCTCTGACCAGTTACAGACCAGTCTCTGACCAGCTACAGACCTGTCTCTAACCAGTTACAGACCAGTCTCTGACCAGCTACAGACCAGTCTCTAACCAGCTACAGACCAGTCTCTAACCAGTTACAGACCTGTATCTAACCATCTACAGACCAGTCTCTAACCAGCTACAGACCAGTCTCTAACCAGCTACAGACCAGTCTCTGACCAGTTACAGACCAGTCTCTGACCAGTTACAGACCAGTCTCTGACCAGCTATAGACCAGTCTCTGACCAGTTACAGACCAGTCTCTGACCAGCTACAGACCTGTCTCTAACCAGTTACAGACCAGTCTCTGACCAGCTACAGACCAGTCTCTGACCAGTTACAGACCTGTCTCTGACCAGCTACAGACCTGTCTCTGACCAGCTACAGACCAGTCTCTAACCAGTTACAGACCAGTCTCTAACCAGTTACAGACCTGTCTCTAACCAGCTACAGACTTTCTCTAACCAGTTACAGACCAGTCTCTGACCAGCTACAGACCAGTCTCTAACCAGTTACAGACCAGTCTCTGACCAGCTATAGACCAGTCTCTGACCAGTTACAGACCAGTCTCTGACCAGCTACAGACCAGTCTCTAACCAGCTACAGACATGTCTCTGACCAGCTACAGACCAGTCTCTGACCAGTTACAGACCAGTCTCTAACCAGTTACAGACCAGTCTCTGACCAGCTACAGACCTGTCTCTAACCAGCTACAGACCAGTCTCTGACCAGCTACAGACAAGTCTCTAACCAGTTACAGACCAGTCTCTGACCAGTTACAGACCTGTCTCTAACCAGCTACAGACCTGTCTCTGACCAGCTACAGACCAGTCTCTGACCAGTTACAGACCAGTCTCTAACCAGTTACAGACCAGTCTCTGACCAGCTACAGACCAGTCTCTAACCAGTTACAGACCAGTCTCTGACCAGCTACAGACCAGTCTCTGACCAGTTACAGACCAGTCTCTGACCAGCTACAGACCAGCTATAGACCAGTCTCTAACCAGTTACAGACCAGTCTCTAACCAGCTACTGACCAGTCTCTAACCAGCTACAGACCAGTCTCTGACCAGCTACAGACCAGTCTCTGACCAGTTACAGACCAGTCTCTGACCAGCTACAGACCAGTCTCTGACCAGTTACAGACCTGTCTCTAACCAGCTACAGACCAGTCTCTGACCAGTTACAGACCTGTCTCTAACCAGTTACAGACCTGTCTCTGACCAGCTATAGACCAGTCTCTCACCAGTTACAGACCAGTCTCTAACCAGCTACAGACCATTCTCTAACCAGCTACAGACCAGTCTCTAACCAGTTACAGACCAGTCTCTGACCAGTTACAGACCAGTCTCTAACCAGTTACAGACCTGTCTCTGACCAGCTACAGACCTGTCTCTAACCAGTTACAGACCAGTCTCTGACCAGTTACAGACCAGTCTCTGACCAGCTACAGACCTGTCTCTGACCAGTTACAGACCAGTCTCTGACCAGTTACAGACCAGTCTCTGACCAGCTACAGACCTGTCTCTAACCAGTTACAGACCAGTCTCTGACCAGCTACAGACCAGTCTCTAACCAGCTACAGACCAGTCTCTAACCAGTTACAGACCTGTATCTAACCAGCTACAGACCAGTCTCTAACCAGCTACAGACCAGTCTCTGACCAGTTACAGACCAGTCTCTGACCAGTTACAGACCAGTCTCTGACCAGCTATAGACCAGTCTCTGACCAGTTACAGACCAGTCTCTGACCAGCTACAGACCTGTCTCTAACCAGTTACAGACCAGTCTCTGACCAGCTACAGACCAGTCTCTGACCAGCTACAGACCAGTCTCTGACCAGTTACAGACCAGTCTCTGACCAGCTACAGACCTGTCTCTAACCAGTTACAGACCTGTCTCTGACCAGCTACAGACCTGTCTCTAACCAGTTACAGACCAGTCTCTGACCAGTTACAGACCAGTCTCTGACCATCTACAGACCTGTCTCTAACCAGTTACAGACCAGTCTCTGACCAGTTACAGACCACTCTCTGACCAGCTATAGACCAGTCTCTGACCAGTTACAGACCAGTCTCTGACCAGCTACAGACCAGTCTCTAACCAGTTACAGACTTGTCTCTAACCAGCTACAGACCAGTCTCTCACCAGTTACAGACCAGTCTCTAACCAGCTACAGACCAGTCTCTAACCAGTTACAGACCAGTCTCTGACCAGTTACAGACCAGTCTCTGACCAGCTACAGACCAGTCTCTAACCAGTTACAGACCACTCTCTGACCAGCTATAGACCAGTCTCTGACCAGTTACAGACCAGTCTCTGACCAGCTACAGACCAGTCTCTAACCAGCTACAGACATGTCTCTGACCAGCTACAGACCAGTCTCTGACCAGTTACAGACCAGTCTCTAACCAGTTACAGACCAGTCTCTGACCAGCTACAGACCTGTCTCTAACCAGCTACAGACCAGTCTCTGACCAGCTACAGACAAGTCTCTAACCAGTTACAGACCAGTCTCTGACCAGTTACAGACCTGTCTCTAACCAGCTACAGACCTGTCTCTGACCAGCTACAGACCAGTCTCTGACCAGTTACAGACCAGTCTCTGACCAGTTACAGACCTGTCTCTAACCAGCTACAGACCAGTCTCTGACCAGTTACAGACCTGTCTCTAACCAGTTACAGACCTGTCTCTGACCAGCTATAGACCAGTCTCTCACCAGTTACAGACCAGTCTCTAACCAGCTACAGACCATTCTCTAACCAGCTACAGACCAGTCTCTAACCAGTTACAGACCAGTCTCTGACCAGCTACAGACCAGTCTCTAACCAGTTACAGACCAGTCTCTGACCAGCTACAGACCAGTCTCTGACCAGTTACAGACCAGTCTCTGACCAGCTACAGACCAGCTATAGACCAGTCTCTAACCAGTTACAGACCAGTCTCTAACCAGCTACTGACCAGTCTCTAACCAGCTACAGACCAGTCTCTGACCAGCTACAGACCAGTCTCTGACCAGTTACAGACCAGTCTCTGACCAGCTACAGACCAGTCTCTGACCAGTTACAGACCTGTCTCTAACCAGCTACAGACCAGTCTCTGACCAGTTACAGACCTGTCTCTAACCAGTTACAGACCTGTCTCTGACCAGCTATAGACCAGTCTCTCACCAGTTACAGACCAGTCTCTAACCAGCTACAGACCATTCTCTAACCAGCTACAGACCAGTCTCTAACCAGTTACAGACCAGTCTCTGACCAGTTACAGACCAGTCTCTAACCAGTTACAGACCTGTCTCTGACCAGCTACAGACCTGTCTCTAACCAGTTACAGACCAGTCTCTGACCAGTTACAGACCAGTCTCTGACCAGCTACAGACCTGTCTCTGACCAGTTACAGACCAGTCTCTGACCAGTTACAGACCAGTCTCTGACCAGCTACAGACCTGTCTCTAACCAGTTACAGACCAGTCTCTGACCAGCTACAGACCAGTCTCTAACCAGCTACAGACCAGTCTCTAACCAGTTACAGACCTGTATCTAACCAGCTACAGACCAGTCTCTAACCAGCTACAGACCAGTCTCTGACCAGTTACAGACCAGTCTCTGACCAGTTACAGACCAGTCTCTGACCAGCTATAGACCAGTCTCTGACCAGTTACAGACCAGTCTCTGACCAGCTACAGACCTGTCTCTAACCAGTTACAGACCAGTCTCTGACCAGCTACAGACCAGTCTCTGACCAGCTACAGACCAGTCTCTGACCAGTTACAGACCAGTCTCTGACCAGCTACAGACCTGTCTCTAACCAGTTACAGACCTGTCTCTGACCAGCTACAGACCTGTCTCTAACCAGTTACAGACCAGTCTCTGACCAGTTACAGACCAGTCTCTGACCATCTACAGACCTGTCTCTAACCAGTTACAGACCAGTCTCTGACCAGTTACAGACCACTCTCTGACCAGCTATAGACCAGTCTCTGACCAGTTACAGACCAGTCTCTGACCAGCTACAGACCAGTCTCTAACCAGTTACAGACTTGTCTCTAACCAGCTACAGACCAGTCTCTCACCAGTTACAGACCAGTCTCTAACCAGCTACAGACCAGTCTCTAACCAGTTACAGACCAGTCTCTGACCAGTTACAGACCAGTCTCTGACCAGCTACAGACCTGTCTCTAACCAGTTACAGACCTGTCTCTGACCAGCTACAGACCTGTCTCTAACCAGTTACAGACCAGTCTCTGACCAGTTACAGACCAGTCTCTGACCATCTACAGACCTGTCTCTAACCAGTTACAGACCAGTCTCTGACCAGTTACAGACCACTCTCTGACCAGCTATAGACCAGTCTCTGACCAGTTACAGACCAGTCTCTGACCAGCTACAGACCAGTCTCTAACCAGTTACAGACCAGTCTCTGACCAGTTACAGACCTGTCTCTAACCAGCTACAGACCTGTCTCTGACCAGCTACAGACCAGTCTCTGACCAGTTACAGACCAGTCTCTAACCAGTTACAGACCAGTCTCTGACCAGCTACAGACCTGTCTCTAACCAGTTTCAGACCAGTCTCTGACCAGCTACAGACCAGTCTCTGACCAGTTACAGACCAGTCTCTGACCAGCTACAGACCAGCTATAGACCAGTCTCTAACCAGTTACAGACCAGTCTCTAACCAGCTACAGACCAGTCTCTAACCAGCTACAGACCAGTTTCTAACCAGTTATAGACCAGTCTCTGACCAGTTACAGACCTGTCTCTGACCAGCTACAGACCAGTCTCTAACCAGTTACAGACCAGTCTCTGACCAGTTACAGACCAGTCTCTGACCAGCTACAGACCTGTCTCTAACCAGTTACAGACCAGTCTCTGACCAGTTACAGACCACTCTCTGACCAGCTATAGACCAGTCTCTGACCAGTTACAGACCAGTCTCTGACCAGTTACAGACCAGTCTCTGACCAGCTACAGACCTGTCTCTAACCAGTTACAGACCAGTCTCTGACCAGTTACAGACCAGTCTCTGACCATCTACAGACCTGTCTCTAACCAGTTACAGACCAGTCTCTGACCAGTTACAGACCACTCTCTGACCAGCTATAGACCAGTCTCTGACCAGTTACAGACCAGTCTCTGACCAGTTACAGACCAGTCTCTGACCAGCTACAGACCAGTCTCTAACCAGCTACAGACCTGTCTCTGACCAGCTACAGACCAGTCTCTGACCAGTTACAGACCAGTCTCTAACCAGTTACAGACCAGTCTCTGACCAGCTACAGACCTGTCTCTAACCAGCTACAGACCAGTCTCTGACCAGCTACAGACAAGTCTCTAACCAGTTACAGACCAGTCTCTGACCAGTTACAGACCTGTCTCTAACCAGCTACAGACCTGTCTCTGACCAGCTACAGACCAGTCTCTGACCAGTTACAGACCAGTCTCTAACCAGTTACAGACCAGTCTCTGACCAGCTACAGACCAGTCTCTAACCAGTTACAGACCAGTCTCTGATCAGCTACAGACCAGTCTCTGACCAGTTACAGACCAGTCTCTGACCAGCTACAGACCAGCTATAGACCAGTCTCTAACCAGTTACAGACCAGTCTCTAACCAGCTACAGACCTGTCTCTGACCAGCTACAGACCAGTCTCTGACCAGTTACAGACCAGTCTCTAACCAGTTACAGACCAGTCTCTGACCAGCTACAGACCTGTCTCTAACCAGCTACAGACCAGTCTCTGACCAGCTACAGACAAGTCTCTAACCAGTTACAGACCAGTCTCTGACCAGTTACAGACCTGTCTCTAACCAGCTACAGACCTGTCTCTGACCAGCTACAGACCAGTCTCTGACCAGTTACAGACCAGTCTCTAACCAGTTACAGACCAGTCTCTGACCAGCTACAGACCAGTCTCTAACCAGTTACAGACCAGTCTCTGATCAGCTACAGACCAGTCTCTGACCAGTTACAGACCAGTCTCTGACCAGCTACAGACCAGCTATAGACCAGTCTCTAACCAGTTACAGACCAGTCTCTAACCAGCTACTGACCAGTCTCTAACCAGCTACAGACCAGTCTCTGACCAGCTACAGACCAGTCTCTGACCAGTTACAGACCAGTCTCTGACCAGCTACAGACCAGTCTCTGACCAGTTACAGACCTGTCTCTAACCAGCTACAGACCAGTCTCTGACCAGTTACAGACCTGTCTCTAACCAGTTACAGACCTGTCTCTAACCAGCTATAGACCAGTCTCTCACCAGTTACAGACCAGTCTCTAACCAGCTACAGACCATTCTCTAACCAGCTACAGACCAGTCTCTAACCAGTTACAGACCAGTCTCTGACCAGTTACAGACCAGTCTCTAACCAGTTACAGACCTGTCTCTGACCAGCTACAGACCTGTCTCTAACCAGTTACAGACCAGTCTCTGACCAGTTACAGACCAGTCTCTGACCAGCTACAGACCTGTCTCTGACCAGTTACAGACCAGTCTCTGACCAGTTACAGACCAGTCTCTGACCAGCTACAGACCTGTCTCTAACCAGTTACAGACCAGTCTCTGACCAGCTACAGACCAGTCTCTAACCAGCTACAGACCAGTCTCTAACCAGTTACAGACCTGTATCTAACCATCTACAGACCAGTCTCTAACCAGCTACAGACCAGTCTCTAACCAGCTACAGACCAGTCTCTGACCAGTTACAGACCAGTCTCTGACCAGTTACAGACCAGTCTCTGACCAGCTATAGACCAGTCTCTGACCAGTTACAGACCAGTCTCTGACCAGCTACAGACCTGTCTCTAACCAGTTACAGACCAGTCTCTGACCAGCTACAGACCAGTCTCTGACCAGTTACAGACCTGTCTCTGACCAGCTACAGACCTGTCTCTGACCAGCTACAGACCAGTCTCTAACCAGTTACAGACCAGTCTCTAACCAGTTACAGACCTGTCTCTAACCAGCTACAGACTTTCTCTAACCAGTTACAGACCAGTCTCTGACCAGCTACAGACCAGTCTCTAACCAGTTACAGACCAGTCTCTGACCAGCTACAGACCTGTCTCTAACCAGTTACAGACCAGTCTCTGACCAGCTACAGACCAGTCTCTAACCAGCTACAGACCAGTCTCTGACCAGCTACAGACCAGTCTCTGACCAGCTACAGACCTGTCTCTAACCAGCTACAGACCTGTCTCTAACCAGTTACAGACCAGTCTCTAACCAGCTACAGACCAGTCTCTGACCAGCTACAGACCAGTCTCTGACCAGCTACAGACCAGTCTCTGACCAGCTACAGACCAGTCTCTGACCAGCTACAGACCAGTCTCTGACCAGTTATAGACCAGTCTCTGACCAGTTACAGACCAGTCTCTGACCAGCTACAGACCAGTCTCTAACCAGCTACAGACCAGTCTCTAACCAGCTATAGACCAGTCTCTAACCAGTTATAGACCAGTCTCTGACCAGTTACAGACCAGTCTCTGACCAGCTACAGACCAGTCTCTGACCAGCTACAGACCAGTCTCTGACCAGATACAGACCAGTCTCTAACCAGCTACAGACCAGTCTCTAACCAGTTACAGACCTGTCTCTAACCAGTTACAGACCTGTCTCTGACCAGCTACAGACCTGTCTCTAACCAGTTACAGACCAGTCTCTAACCAGTTACAGACCTGTCTCTGACCAGCTACAGACCAGTCTCTAACCAGTTACAGACCTGTCTCTAACCAGTTACAGACCTGTCTCTAACCAGTTACAGACCTGTCTCTGACCAGCTACAGACCTTTCTCTAACCAGCTACAGACCAGTCTCTAACCAGTTACAGACCAGTCTCTGACCAGCTACAGACCAGTCTCTGACCAGCTTCAGACCAGTCTCTGACCAGTTACAGACCAGTCTCTGACCAGTTACAGACCTGTCTCTGACCAGCTACAGACCAGTCTCTAACCAGTTACAGACCTGTCTCTAACCAGTTACAGACCTGTCTCTGACCAGCTACAGACCAGTCTCTAACCAGTTACAGACCTGTCTCTAACCAGTTACAGACCTGTCTCTAACCAGTTACAGACCTGTCTCTGACCAGCTACAGACCTGTCTCTGACCAGCTACAGACCAGTCTCTGACCAGCTACAGACCTGTCTCTAACCAGTTACAGACCAGTCTCTGACCAGTTACAGACCAGTCTCTGACCATCTACAGACCTGTCTCTAACCAGTTACAGACCAGTCTCTGACCAGTTACAGACCACTCTCTGACCAGCTATAGACCAGTCTCTGACCAGTTACAGACCAGTCTCTGACCAGTTACAGACCAGTCTCTGACCAGTTACAGACCTGTCTCTAACCAGCTACAGACCTGTCTCTGACCAGCTACAGACCAGTCTCTGACCAGTTACAGACCAGTCTCTAACCAGTTACAGACCAGTCTCTGACCAGCTACAGACCAGTCTCTAACCAGTTACAGACCAGTCTCTGACCAGCTACAGACCAGTCTCTGACCAGTTACAGACCAGTCTCTGACCAGCTACAGACCAGCTATAGACCAGTCTCTAACCAGTTACAGACCAGTCTCTAACCAGCTACTGACCAGTCTCTAACCAGCTACAGACCAGTCTCTGACCAGCTACAGACCAGTCTCTGACCAGTTACAGACCAGTCTCTGACCAGCTACAGACCAGTCTCTGACCAGTTACAGACCTGTCTCTAACCAGCTACAGACCAGTCTCTGACCAGTTACAGACCTGTCTCTAACCAGTTACAGACCTGTCTCTAACCAGCTATAGACCAGTCTCTCACCAGTTACAGACCAGTCTCTAACCAGCTACAGACCATTCTCTAACCAGCTACAGACCAGTCTCTAACCAGTTACAGACCAGTCTCTGACCAGTTACAGACCAGTCTCTAACCAGTTACAGACCTGTCTCTGACCAGCTACAGACCTGTCTCTAACCAGTTACAGACCAGTCTCTGACCAGTTACAGACCAGTCTCTGACCAGCTACAGACCTGTCTCTGACCAGTTACAGACCAGTCTCTGACCAGTTACAGACCAGTCTCTGACCAGCTACAGACCTGTCTCTAACCAGTTACAGACCAGTCTCTGACCAGCTACAGACCAGTCTCTAACCAGCTACAGACCAGTCTCTAACCAGTTACAGACCTGTATCTAACCAGCTACAGACCAGTCTCTAACCAGCTACAGACCAGTCTCTAACCAGCTACAGACCAGTCTCTAACCAGCTACAGACCAGTCTCTGACCAGTTACAGACCAGTCTCTGACCAGTTACAGACCAGTCTCTGACCAGCTATAGACCAGTCTCTGACCAGTTACAGACCAGTCTCTGACCAGCTACAGACCTGTCTCTAACCAGTTACAGACCAGTCTCTGACCAGCTACAGACCAGTCTCTGACCAGCTACAGACCAGTCTCTGACCAGTTACAGACCAGTCTCTGACCAGTTACAGACCTGTCTCTGACCAGCTACAGACCTGTCTCTGACCAGCTACAGACCAGTCTCTAACCAGTTACAGACCAGTCTCTAACCAGTTACAGACCTGTCTCTAACCAGCTACAGACTTTCTCTAACCAGTTACAGACCAGTCTCTGACCAGCTACAGACCAGTCTCTAACCAGTTACAGACCAGTCTCTGACCAGCTACAGACCTGTCTCTAACCAGTTACAGACCAGTCTCTGACCAGCTACAGACCAGTCTCTGACCAGTTACAGACCAGTCTCTGACCAGCTACAGACCTGTCTCTGACCAGCTACAGACCTGTCTCTGACCAGCTACAGACCTGTCTCTAACCAGTTACAGACCAGTCTCTAACCAGCTACAGACCAGTCTCTGACCAGCTACAGACCAGTCTCTGACCAGCTACAGACCAGTCTCTGACCAGCTACAGACCAGTCTCTAACCAGTTATAGACCAGTCTCTGACCAGTTACAGACCAGTCTCTGACCAGCTACAGACCAGTCTCTAACCAGCTACAGACCAGTCTCTAACCAGCTATAGACCAGTCTCTAACCAGTTATAGACCAGTCTCTGACCAGTTACAGACCAGTCTCTGACCAGTTACAGACCAGTCTCTGACCAGCTACAGACCAGTCTCTGACCAGATACAGACCAGTCTCTAACCAGCTACAGACCAGTCTCTAACCAGTTACAGACCTGTCTCTGACCAGTTACAGACCTGTCTCTGACCAGCTACAGACCTGTCTCTAACCAGTTACAGACCAGTCTCTAACCAGTTACAGACCTGTCTCTGACCAGCTACAGACCAGTCTCTAACCAGTTACAGACCTGTCTCTAACCAGTTACAGACCTGTCTCTAACCAGTTACAGACCTGTCTCTGACCAGCTACAGACCTGTCTCTAACCAGTTACAGACCAGTCTCTAACCAGCTACAGACATGTCTCTAACCAGTTACAGACCAGTCTCTGACCAGTTACAGACCAGTCTCTGACCAGCTATAGACCAGTCTCTGACCAGTTACAGACCAGTCTCTGACCAGCTACAGACCTGTCTCTAACCAGTTACAGACCAGTCTCTGACCAGCTTCAGACCAGTCTCTGACCAGTTACAGACCAGTCTCTGACCAGTTACAGACCTGTCTCTGACCAGCTACAGACCAGTCTCTAACCAGTTACAGACCTGTCTCTAACCAGTTACAGACCTGTCTCTAACCAGCTACAGACCTGTCTCTAACCAGTTACAGACCTGTCTCTAACCAGTTACAGACCTGTCTCTAACCAGTTACAGACCAGTCTCTGACCAGCTACAGACCTGTCTCTAACCAGTTACAGACCAGTCTCTAACCAGCTACAGACCTGTCTCTAACCAGTTACAGACCTGTCTCTGACCAGCTACAGACCAGTCTCTGACCAGTTACAGACCAGTCTCTGACCAGTTACAGACCTGTCTCTGACCAGCTACAGACCTGTCTCTCACCAGTTACAGACCTGTCTCTAACCAGTTACAAACCAGTCTCTAACCAGCTACAGACCAGTCTCTGACCAGCTACAGACCAGTCTCTGACCAGTTACAGACCATTTTCTGACCAGCTACAGACCTGTCTCTAACCAGTTACAGACCAGTCTCTGACCAGCTACAGACCAGTCTCTAACCAGTTACAGACCTGTCTCTGACCAGCTACAGACCAGTCTCTAACCAGTTACAGACCAGTCTCTGACCAGCTACAGACCAGTCTCTAACCAGCTACAGACCTGTCTCTGACCAGCTACAGACCAGTCTCTAACCAGTTACAGACCAGTCTCTGACCAGTTACAGACCAGTCTCTGACCAGCTACAGACCAGTCTCTAACCAGTTACTGACCAGTCTCTAACCAGCTACAGACCAGTCTCTGACCAGCTACAGACCAGTCTCTGACCAGTTACAGACCAGTCTCTGACCAGCTACAGACCAGTCTCTGACCAGTTACAGACCTGTCTCTGACCAGCTACAGACCTGTCTCTCACCAGTTACAGACCTGTCTCTAACCAGTTACAAACCAGTCTCTAACCAGCTACAGACCAGTCTCTGACCAGCTACAGACCAGTCTCTGACCAGCTACAGACCAGTCTCTGACCAGTTACAGACCATTTTCTGACCAGCTACAGACCTGTCTCTAACCAGTTACAGACCAGTCTCTGACCAGCTACAGACCAGTCTCTAACCAGCTACAGACCAGTCTCTAACCAGTTATAGACCAGTCTCTGACCAGTTACAGACCTGTCTCTGACCAGCTACAGACCAGTCTCTGACCAGCTACAGACCTGTCTCTGACCAGCTACAGACCAGTCTCTAACCAGTTACAGACCAGTCTCTGACCAGCTACAGACCTGTCTCTGACCAGCTACAGACCAGTCTCTAACCAGTTACAGACCAGTCTCTGACCAGCTACAGACCAGTCTCTAACCAGCTACAGACCTGTCTCTGACCAGCTACAGACCAGTCTCTAACCAGTTACAGACCAGTCTCTGACCAGTTACAGACCAGTCTCTGACCAGCTACAGACCAGTCTCTAACCAGTTACTGACCAGTCTCTAACCAGCTACAGACCAGTCTCTAACCAGTTACAGACCAGTCTCTGACCAGCTACAGACCAGTCTCTGACCAGTTACAGACCAGTCTCTGACCAGCTACAGACCAGTCTCTAACCAGTTACAGACCAGTCTCTAACCAGCTACAGACCAGTCTCTAACCAGTTACAGACCAGTCTCTAACCAGTTACAGACCAGTCTCTGACCAGCTACAGACCTGTCTCTGACCAGCTACAGACCAGTCTCTGACCAGCTACAGACCAGTCTCTGACCAGCTATAGACCAGTCTCTAACCAGTTACAGACCTGTCTCTAACCAGTTACAGACCTGTCTCTAACCAGCTACAGACCTGTCTCTAACCAGTTACAGACCAGTCTCTGACCAGCTACAGACCAGTCTCTAACCAGTTACTGACCAGTCTCTAACCAGCTACAGACCAGTCTCTAACCAGTTACAGACCAGTCTCTGACCAGCTACAGACCAGTCTCTGACCAGTTACAGACCAGTCTCTGACCAGCTACAGACCAGTCTCTAACCAGTTACAGACCAGTCTCTAACCAGCTACAGACCAGTCTCTAACCAGTTACAGACCAGTCTCTAACCAGTTACAGACCAGTCTCTGACCAGCTACAGACCTGTCTCTGACCAGCTACAGACCAGTCTCTGACCAGCTACAGACCAGTCTCTGACCAGCTATAGACCAGTCTCTAACCAGTTACAGACCTGTCTCTAACCAGTTACAGACCTGTCTCTAACCAGCTACAGACCTGTCTCTAACCAGTTACAGACCAGTCTCTGACCAGCTACAGACCAGTCTCTGACCAGCTATAGACCAGTCTCTAACCAGCTACAGACCAGTCTCTGACCAGCTATAGACCTGTCTCTCACCAGCTACAGACCAGTCTCTAACCAGTTACAGACCAGTCTCTGACCAGCTACAGACCAGTCTCTGACCAGTTACAGACCAGTCTCTGACCAGCTACAGACCAGTCTCTGACCAGTTACAGACCCGTCTCTAACCAGCTACAGACCAGTCTCTAACCAGCTACAGACCAGTCTCTGACCAGCTACAGACCAGTCTCTAACCAGCTACAGACCTGTATCTAACCAGCTACAGACCAGTCTCTGACCAGCTACAGACCTGTCTCTAACCAGTTACAGATCTGTCTCTAACCAGCTACAGACCTGTCTCTGACCAGCTACAGACCTGTCTCTAACCAGCTACAGACCAGTCTCTGACCAGCTACAGACCAGTCTCTAACCAGCTACAGACCAGTCTCTGACCAGCTACAGACCAGTCTCTGACCAGCTACAGACCAGTCTCTAACCAGTTACAGACCAGTCTCTGACCAGCTACAGACCAGTCTCTGACCAGCTACAGACCAGTCTCTAACCAGCTACAGACCAGTCTCTAACCAGTTACAGACCAGTCTCTGACCAGCTACAGACCAGTCTCTAACCAGCTACAGACCAGTCTCTGACCAGTTACAGACCTGTTTCTCACCAGCTACAGACCAGTCTCTAACCAGCTACAGACCAGTCTCTAACCAGCTACAGACCTGTCTCTCACCAGTTACAGACCTGTCTCTAACCAGTTACAAACCAGTCTCTAACCAGCTACAGACCAGTCTCTGACCAGCTACAGACCAGTCTCTGACCAGCTACAGACCAGTCTCTGATCAGCTACAGACCAGTCTCTGACCAGTTACAGACCATTTTCTGACCAGCTACAGACCTGTCTCTAACCAGTTACAGACCAGTCTCTGACCAGCTACAGACCAGTCTCTAACCAGCTACAGACCAGTCTCTAACCAGTTATAGACCAGTCTCTGACCAGTTACAGACCTGTCTCTGACCAGCTACAGACCAGTCTCTGACCAGCTACAGACCTGTCTCTGACCAGCTACAGACCAGTCTCTAACCAGTTACAGACCAGTCTCTGACCAGCTACAGACCTGTCTCTGACCAGCTACAGACCAGTCTCTAACCAGTTACAGACCAGTCTCTGACCAGCTACAGACCAGTCTCTAACCAGCTACAGACCTGTCTCTGACCAGCTACAGACCAGTCTCTAACCAGTTACAGACCAGTCTCTGACCAGTTACAGACCAGTCTCTGACCAGCTACAGACCAGTCTATAACCAGTTACTGACCAGTCTCTAACCAGCTACAGACCAGTCTCTGACCAGCTACAGACCAGTCTCTGACCAGTTACAGACCAGTCTCTGACCAGCTACAGACCAGTCTCTGACCAGTTACAGACCTGTCTCTGACCAGCTACAGACCTGTCTCTCACCAGTTACAGACCTGTCTCTAACCAGTTACAAACCAGTCTCTAACCAGCTACAGACCAGTCTCTGACCAGCTACAGACCAGTCTCTGACCAGCTACAGACCAGTCTCTGACCAGTTACAGACCATTTTCTGACCAGCTACAGACCTGTCTCTAACCAGTTACAGACCAGTCTCTGACCAGCTACAGACCAGTCTCTAACCAGCTACAGACCAGTCTCTAACCAGTTATAGACCAGTCTCTGACCAGTTACAGACCTGTCTCTGACCAGCTACAGACCAGTCTCTGACCAGCTACAGACCTGTCTCTGACCAGCTACAGACCAGTCTCTAACCAGTTACAGACCAGTCTCTGACCAGCTACAGACCTGTCTCTGACCAGCTACAGACCAGTCTCTAACCAGTTACAGACCAGTCTCTGACCAGCTACAGACCAGTCTCTAACCAGCTACAGACCTGTCTCTGACCAGCTACAGACCAGTCTCTAACCAGTTACAGACCAGTCTCTGACCAGTTACAGACCAGTCTCTGACCAGCTACAGACCAGTCTCTAACCAGTTACTGACCAGTCTCTAACCAGCTACAGACCAGTCTCTAACCAGTTACAGACCAGTCTCTGACCAGCTACAGACCAGTCTCTGACCAGTTACAGACCAGTCTCTGACCAGCTACAGACCAGTCTCTAACCAGTTACAGACCAGTCTCTAACCAGCTACAGACCAGTCTCTAACCAGTTACAGACCAGTCTCTAACCAGTTACAGACCAGTCTCTGACCAGCTACAGACCTGTCTCTGACCAGCTACAGACCAGTCTCTGACCAGCTACAGACCAGTCTCTGACCAGCTATAGACCAGTCTCTAACCAGTTACAGACCTGTCTCTAACCAGTTACAGACCTGTCTCTAACCAGCTACAGACCTGTCTCTAACCAGTTACAGACCAGTCTCTGACCAGCTACAGACCAGTCTCTGACCAGCTATAGACCAGTCTCTAACCAGCTACAGACCAGTCTCTGACCAGCTATAGACCTGTCTCTCACCAGCTACAGACCAGTCTCTAACCAGTTACAGACCAGTCTCTGACCAGCTACAGACCAGTCTCTGACCAGTTACAGACCAGTCTCTGACCAGCTACAGACCAGTCTCTGACCAGTTACAGACCCGTCTCTAACCAGCTACAGACCAGTCTCTAACCAGCTACAGACCAGTCTCTGACCAGCTACAGACCAGTCTCTAACCAGCTACAGACCTGTATCTAACCAGCTACAGACCAGTCTCTGACCAGCTACAGACCTGTCTCTAACCAGTTACAGATCTGTCTCTAACCAGCTACAGACCTGTCTCTGACCAGCTACAGACCTGTCTCTAACCAGCTACAGACCAGTCTCTGACCAGCTACAGACCAGTCTCTAACCAGCTACAGACCAGTCTCTGACCAGCTACAGACCAGTCTCTGACCAGCTACAGACCAGTCTCTAACCAGTTACAGACCAGTCTCTGACCAGCTACAGACCAGTCTCTGACCAGCTACAGACCAGTCTCTAACCAGCTACAGACCAGTCTCTAACCAGTTACAGACCAGTCTCTGACCAGCTACAGACCAGTCTCTAACCAGCTACAGACCAGTCTCTGACCAGTTACAGACCTGTTTCTCACCAGCTACAGACCAGTCTCTAACCAGCTACAGACCAGTCTCTAACCAGCTACAGACCAGTCTCTGACCAGCTACAGTCCAGTCTCTGACCAGCTACAGACCAGTCTCTGACCAGTTACAGACCAGTCTCTGACCAGCTACAGACCAGTCTCTGACCAGCTACAGACCAGTCTCTAACCAGCTACAGACCAGTCTCTGACCAGCTACAGACCTGTTTCTCACCAGCTACAGACCTGTCTCTGACCAGCTACAGACCAGTCTCTAACCAGTTACAGACCAGTCTCTGACCAGCTACAGACCAGTCTCTAACCAGCTACAGACCAGTCTCTCACCAGTTACAGACCAGTCTCTGACCAGCTACAAACCAGTCTCTAACCAGTTACAGACCAGTCTCTAACCAGTTACAGACCAGTCTCTGACCAGCTATAGACCTGTCTCTCACCAGCTACAGACCAGTCTCTGACCAGCTACAGACCAGTCTCTAACCAGTTACAGACCAGTCTCTGACCAGCTACAGACCAGTCTCTAACCAGCTACAGACCAGTCTCTCACCAGTTACAGACCAGTCTCTGACCAGCTACAGACCAGTCTCTAACCAGTTACAGACCAGTCTCTGACCAGCTATAGACCAGTCTCTAACCAGCTACAGACCAGTCTCTCACCAGTTACAGACCAGTCACTAACCAGTTACAGACCAGTCTCTAACCAGTTACAGACCAGTCTCTGACCAGCTACAGACCAGTCTCTAACCAGTTACAGACCAATCTCTGACCAGCTACAGACCAGTCTCTAACCAGCTACAGACCAGTCTCTCACCAGTTACAGACCAGTCACTAACCAGTTACAGACCAGTCTCTAACCAGTTACAGACCAGTCTCTGACCAGCTATAGACCTGTCTCTCACCAGCTACAGACCTGTCTCTGACCAGCTACAGACCAGTCTCTAACCAGTTACAGACCAGTCTCTGACCAGTTACAGACCAGTCTCTGACCAGCTACAGACCAGTCTCTGACCAGCTACAGACCAGTCTCTAACCAGCTACAGACCAGTCTCTGACCAGCTACAGACCAGTCTCTGACCAGTTACAGACCTGTCTCTGACCAGCTACAGACCTGTCTCTCACCAGTTACAGACCTGTCTCTAACCAGTTACAAACCAGTCTCTAACCAGCTACAGACCAGTCTCTGACCAGCTACAGACCAGTCTCTGACCAGCTACAGACCAGTCTCTGACCAGTTACAGACCATTTTCTGACCAGCTACAGACCTGTCTCTAACCAGTTACAGACCAGTCTCTGACCAGCTACAGACCAGTCTCTAACCAGCTACAGACCAGTCTCTAACCAGTTATAGACCAGTCTCTGACCAGTTACAGACCTGTCTCTGACCAGCTACAGACCAGTCTCTGACCAGCTACAGACCTGTCTCTGACCAGCTACAGACCAGTCTCTAACCAGTTACAGACCAGTCTCTGACCAGCTACAGACCTGTCTCTGACCAGCTACAGACCAGTCTCTAACCAGTTACAGACCAGTCTCTGACCAGCTACAGACCAGTCTCTAACCAGCTACAGACCTGTCTCTGACCAGCTACAGACCAGTCTCTAACCAGTTACAGACCAGTCTCTGACCAGTTACAGACCAGTCTCTGACCAGCTACAGACCAGTCTCTAACCAGTTACTGACCAGTCTCTAACCAGCTACAGACCAGTCTCTAACCAGTTACAGACCAGTCTCTGACCAGCTACAGACCAGTCTCTGACCAGTTACAGACCAGTCTCTGACCAGCTACAGACCAGTCTCTAACCAGTTACAGACCAGTCTCTAACCAGCTACAGACCAGTCTCTAACCAGTTACAGACCAGTCTCTAACCAGTTACAGACCAGTCTCTGACCAGCTACAGACCTGTCTCTGACCAGCTACAGACCAGTCTCTGACCAGCTACAGACCAGTCTCTGACCAGCTATAGACCAGTCTCTAACCAGTTACAGACCTGTCTCTAACCAGTTACAGACCTGTCTCTAACCAGCTACAGACCTGTCTCTAACCAGTTACAGACCAGTCTCTGACCAGCTACAGACCAGTCTCTGACCAGCTATAGACCAGTCTCTAACCAGCTACAGACCAGTCTCTGACCAGCTATAGACCTGTCTCTCACCAGCTACAGACCAGTCTCTAACCAGTTACAGACCAGTCTCTGACCAGCTACAGACCAGTCTCTGACCAGTTACAGACCAGTCTCTGACCAGCTACAGACCAGTCTCTGACCAGTTACAGACCCGTCTCTAACCAGCTACAGACCAGTCTCTAACCAGCTACAGACCAGTCTCTGACCAGCTACAGACCAGTCTCTAACCAGCTACAGACCTGTCTCTGACCAGCTACAGACCAGTCTCTGACCAGCTACAGACCAGTCTCTGACCAGCTATAGACCAGTCTCTAACCAGTTACAGACCTGTCTCTAACCAGTTACAGACCTGTCTCTAACCAGCTACAGACCTGTCTCTAACCAGTTACAGACCAGTCTCTGACCAGCTACAGACCAGTCTCTGACCAGCTATAGACCAGTCTCTAACCAGCTACAGACCAGTCTCTGACCAGCTATAGACCTGTCTCTCACCAGCTACAGACCAGTCTCTAACCAGTTACAGACCAGTCTCTGACCAGCTACAGACCAGTCTCTGACCAGTTACAGACCAGTCTCTGACCAGCTACAGACCAGTCTCTGACCAGTTACAGACCCGTCTCTAACCAGCTACAGACCAGTCTCTAACCAGCTACAGACCAGTCTCTGACCAGCTACAGACCAGTCTCTAACCAGCTACAGACCTGTATCTAACCAGCTACAGACCAGTCTCTGACCAGCTACAGACCTGTCTCTAACCAGTTACAGATCTGTCTCTAACCAGCTACAGACCTGTCTCTGACCAGCTACAGACCTGTCTCTAACCAGCTACAGACCAGTCTCTGACCAGCTACAGACCAGTCTCTAACCAGCTACAGACCAGTCTCTGACCAGCTACAGACCAGTCTCCGACCAGCTACAGACCAGTCTCTAACCAGTTACAGACCAGTCTCTGACCAGCTACAGACCAGTCTCTGACCAGCTACAGACCAGTCTCTAACCAGCTACAGACCAGTCTCTAACCATTTCCAGACCAGTCTCTGACCAGCTACAGACCAGTCTCTAACCAGCTACAGACCAGTCTCTGACCAGTTACAGACCTGTTTCTCACCAGCTACAGACCAGTCTCTAACCAGCTACAGACCAGTCTCTAACCAGCTACAGACCAGTCTCTGACCAGCTACAGTCCAGTCTCTGACCAGCTACAGACCAGTCTCTGACCAGTTACAGACCAGTCTCTGACCAGCTACAGACCAGTCTCTGACCAGCTACAGACCAGTCTCTAACCAGCTACAGACCAGTCTCTGACCAGCTACAGACCTGTTTCTCACCAGCTACAGACCTGTCTCTGACCAGCTACAGACCAGTCTCTAACCAGTTACAGACCAGTCTCTGACCAGCTACAGACCAGTCTCTAACCAGCTACAGACCAGTCTCTCACCAGTTACAGACCAGTCTCTGACCAGCTACAAACCAGTCTCTAACCAGTTACAGACCAGTCTCTAACCAGTTACAGACCAGTCTCTGACCAGCTATAGACCTGTCTCTCACCAGCTACAGACCAGTCTCTGACCAGCTACAGACCAGTCTCTAACCAGTTACAGACCAGTCTCTGACCAGCTACAGACCAGTCTCTAACCAGCTACAGACCAGTCTCTCACCAGTTACAGACCAGTCTCTGACCAGCTACAGACCAGTCTCTAACCAGTTACAGACCAGTCTCTGACCAGCTATAGACCTGTCTCTCACCATCTACAGACCTGTCTCTGACCAGCTACAGACCAGTCTCTAACCAGTTACAGACCAATCTCTGACCAGCTACAGACCAGTCTCTAACCAGCTACAGACCAGTCTCTCACCAGTTACAGACCAGTCACTAACCAGTTACAGACCAGTCTCTAACCAGTTACAGACCAGTCTCTGACCAGCTATAGACCTGTCTCTCACCAGCTACAGACCTGTCTCTGACCAGCTACAGACCAGTCTCTAACCAGTTACAGACCAGTCTCTGACCAGTTACAGACCAGTCTCTGACCAGCTACAGACCAGTCTCTGACCAGCTACAGACCAGTCTCTAACCAGCTACAGACCAGTCTCTGACCAGCTACAGACCAGTCTCTGACCAGCTAC
>NC_136622.1:38835685-39003185 GCF_933228915.1 Telmatherina bonti
CAGACAGAGAGACAGACAGGCAGACAGACAGACAGAGAGACAGACAGACAGAGAGACAGACAGGAAGACAGACAGACAGACAGAGAGACAGACAGGAAGACAGACAGACAGACAGACAGACAGACAGACAGACAGACAGACAGACAGAGAGACAGACAGGAAGACAGACAGACAGACAGACAGAGAGACAGACAGACAGACAGACAGGAAGACAGACAGACAGGAAGACAAACCGACAGAGAGACAGACAGAGAGACAGAGAGACAGACAGACAGACCGACAGGCAGACAGACAGAGAGACAGACAGACAGGAAGACAGACAGACAGACAGACAGAGAGACAGAGAGACAGACAGACAGAGAGACAGACAGACAGAGAGACAGAGAGACAGACAGACAGAGAGACAGGAAGACAGACAGAGAGAGAGACATGAAGACAGACAGACAGACAGACAGGAAGACAGACCGACAGAGAGACAGACAGAGAGACAGAGAGACAGAGAGACAGACAGACAGACCGACAGGCAGACAGACAGACAGACAGACAGACAGAGAGACAGAGAGACAGAGAGACAGACAGACAGAGAGACAGACAGACAGAGAGACAGAGAGACAGAGAGACAGACAGACAGAGAGACAGGAAGACAGACAGACAGACAGACAGAGAGACATGAAGACAGACAGACAGAGAGACAGAGAGACAGAGAGACAGACAGACAGAGAGACAGACACAGAGAGAGACATGAAGACAGACAGACAGACAGACAGACAGAGAGACAGACAGACAGAGAGACAGACAGACAGAGAGACAGACACAGAGAGAGACATGAAGACAGACAGACAGACAGACAGGAAGACAGACAGACAGAGAGATAGAGAGACAGACAGACCGACGGACCTGCCTCCTGCAGGGCCATATAGGTTCAGTGTAAACTTTCATCTAGCTGCAGGGTAACTGGTAAACTCCCTACAAATAGAAAAATTCTCCAAAGGAAACTTCCAGACTCAAATGTTTTGTAATAATTAGACTGAACTAATTCTAGTTTCACTAGTTATAGTAGTTAAAGTAGTTCTACTTTTACATACTAATGTATATGAGCAATGCTGCAGCGTTTCCTTCCCACGGTGAAACTGATGTGGTCCTACCTGCTGTCTCATCTCCAGCAGCCGCAGACCCCAAGCGAGTCCAGGGACCCGAGCCGAGGCCCGACACACCTCACCTACAGCCGCCCACTGGACACCAACAGCAGCACGCCAGGTCAGAACCATCACAGAACACAAGCGGTAGACCAGGTCCAGGACCCTGGTCAAAACTGTAAAATGGTTTAAACAGAAAAACCCAAGCGGCAACCTCCGGCAGTAAAAAGTGAAGCCGATGTGGAAGTACATAAAACTGCAGTTCCCCCTTCATCCACTAGGGGCTGCAAAACAGAGCAAATCCCCATAGACTCCCATGTTAAAAAGACCAACTTCACAGCAGGAATAAACATGTTTACAGCAGAAATAAACATGTTTACAGCCTGGTTACAAAATCCATTTGAGGTTTAATAGGTCAGGTTTACCTTCATGACAACTGTGGGGGGAGTGAATTTTTTTCTAACTTGCCAGTTTAAAAGTAATTTAATCTCGAAGTTCAGCAGATTTAGGGGCGTGTCCTTTTGATTGACAGGTACCCGATCTCCTGCTTCAAGTCAGAAGAACGTAGAACAACCGCGGTTTTTAGCCGGTCTTTTTTAGCCGGTCTTTGCCCATATTTGTATTTTCCGCACGAGATGACGCGCATGACGCTGAACCAGAACTGTTTCTTACAACCTAATTGCAGGACTGGCACAAACTCCGCCCACTTATGCAGCTCAGCCAATGACTAATGGGATGGCAGGACCGCCCACCCCCACATCCTCGGATCCCCCACTGGGCCAACCTCCCCCTCTGGAGAGGACGCCACCCAATCACAGTGACTCTGACGGCGGGCCGTCCCACGCAGGAACCCGCAGGTCAGTGTTACCATGGCAACAGCGGTTGCTGAAGCAACCAGATGTGTTACTGAGTTTCTTCATGGTGAAGCTCGTCCTCTTCCTCTTCCAGGTCTTCTCTGATTGGTTACAGCAGCAGCACTCTCCCTGCCCTCTCCTCCTCCTCCCTCCTTCATCATCAGAGCTCCAAGTCTTCGGAGAGCGACCTGTCCACGTCCACGCTCCCCATCATGTCCACGTCCTCCCACGCCCTGTCCAAACTGCCCCTTTCTCAGAACTCCACCGGCAGCCATGCCCCTTACTCCTCCACGCCACCTTGCGCTCCTGCACAGCGCCCGCCGATGCCCCAGACCTCCGTCGCCCTGACCCCGCCCAGAGACGTCCCCGCCTGCGGCTTTAATGGCTGTCCTGCCAGTCACCAGGCGTCCTCCCCAGCCTCCCGAGGAAACCCGGGACTGGTGCTGCCCCTTAGTGGGGGGTCGGCCGGGACGCCATCTGCAGGGGAGCTGGTGCCGGTGGCGCTTGGGCGGAGTGAGAGCAGCGGTCTGGGTTTCAGTGTGACAGCGGGGGGGCAGGGGGGTCAGCAGGCAGTGGTGAGGCGGATCTGGGATCGCCGGCAGTGTCCCTCTCTGCAGGCCGGAGACGCCGTCGTGAAGATCAATGGCGCCGATGTGCAGAGTCTCAGCTTTGCCCAGGTGGGTCGGCACAGAGCACTCTGGGTAACGGTGGCTGGTCACATGACCCTGCTGTAGACCTGCTCCAGTAAAAGGAAATGTAACCCTGAGTTTGTGTCCTCCTCCAGGTCCAGAGAGTCCTGCAGGAACACACCAAGCAGGGGGAGGTGGTGCTGCTGGTCTACAGAGGAGGTGAAGGTCTCAGCTGGGTTCAGACTGCAGGATGCTGCCGTCCAATCAGCTGCCTGGACCGCAGCATCCAATAAGACCTGCCTTAAAACTCTGTGTGTGTTTTAACTTGGGCAGCACTTTGGGTAACTCTGGCCGATTTAAGCATGCTATGGAAATAAATCGGATATGGAACTTGGTTACAGGACAAACAGACTGCTGTCGTCCTTATTTCACAGTGTTAGAGTGAAGGATTGTGGGTATTTTCTGAAAGTCTGGGGACAAATCTGCAACTGCTATGCCCTCAGAGAAGATGCTGATTGGCTTATAAGATCATCAGCTTGTAAGTGATGGTAAAAGGTTCAGAACCTAGTTGATGGAGTTGGACCATCATTATTTCCTCTGTTTAAACTCTGCCAAGTACAGAAACAGTTGCAGATTTCTGATTACTGCCCCCTAGTGGCAACAAAACGCCACAACATGCAGACGTCATGTCAAGCACGTCACGCTGCAGACAGGGCTTGGAAAAAGTTGACGCAACATATAGAAACTGTCAATCAAGTTGGTAAATTTCCAATCACACAATTGATCACCAGTTTCCAGGAAAGTAAAACATGTCCACGACGGACTGTTTAGTTCTTCTTCTTCTGGGTTTAGTTTCCTGGGGTTGAGCCCGTTTCCACCTGCTGGTTTGGTACAGCTCGGCACGGTTTGGTACAGCTCGGCACGGTTTGGTACAGCTCGGTACGGTTCGGTACAGTTTGGCATGGTTTGGTACAGCTCGGCACAGTTCGGTACAGTTTGGCATGGTTTGGTACAGCTCGGCACAGTTCGGTACAGTTTGGCATGGTTTGGTACAGCTCGGTACGGTTCGGTACAGTTTGGTACGGTTCGGTACAGTTTGGTACGGTTTGGTACAGTTTGGCACGGTTCGGTACAGTTTGGCACGGTTCGGTACAGCTCGGTGCGGTTCGGTACAGTTTGGCACGGTTCGGTACAGCTCGGTGCGGTTCGGTACAGTTTGGCACGGTTCGGTACAGCTCGGTGCGGTTCGGTACAGTTTGGCACGGTTCGGTACAGATTGGCACGGTTCGGTACAGCTCAGTACGGTTCGGTACAGCTCGGTGCGGTTCGGTACAGCTCGGTGCGGTTCGGTACAGTTTGGCACGGTTCGGTACAGTTTGGCACGGTTCGGTACAGCTCGGTATGGTTCGGTACAGCTCGGTGCGGTTCGGTACAGTTTGGCACGGTTCGGTACAGTTTGGCACGGTTCGGTACATTTTGGCACGGTTCGGTACAGCTCGGTATGGTTCGGTACAGCTCAGTACGGTTCGGTACAGCTCGGTGCGGTTCGGTACAGCTCGGTGCGGTTCGGTACAGCTCGGTGCGGTTCGGTACAGTTTGGCACGGTTCGGTACAGCTCGGTATGGTTCGGTACAGCTCGGTGCGGTTCGGTACAGTTTGGCACGGTTCGGTACAGTTTGGCACGGTTCGGTACAGCTCAGTACGGTTCGGTACAGTTTGGCACGGTTCGGTACAGTTTGGCACGGTTCGGTACAGCTCGGTATGGTTCGGTACAGCTCAGTACGGTTCGGTACAGCTCGGTGCGGTTCGGTACAGTTTGGCACGGTTCGGTACAGTTTGGCACGGTTCGGTACAGCTCGGTATGTTTCGGTACAGCTCGGTGCGGTTCGGTACAGTTTGGCACGGTTCGGTACAGTTTGGCACGGTTCGGTACAGCTCAGTACGGTTCGGTACAGTTTGGCACGGTTTGGTACAGCTCGGTATGGTTCGGTATGATGTGGTTTGGGTCACAGTTTAGCTGATAAGGCAGTCTGAACCCAACTTAAAGTGGGCCAATCTAAAGAACCTCTTAAGAACTTTAACTGTTCTGTTCCAGGTCCAGTTTCGTCCCCAGCTGTAACCCCCAACCTTTACAAGCCTCTGTCCTCCCCCCACATCCCCAACAACGCTTCCTCTCACACCCCCACCTCAGCCGACATGCCTTCCCCGTCCACTAGTGCCTTGCCTGGGGGCGTCCCTCTGCTCAGCCAGGCTGGCTTGGCCCTTGAGAGTCCCAAAGAGGGCAACTTACCAGCTCCAATTACCCACCAAGGTAAGTGCACCAGAATCAGTACCACACACTGCTGAACAAAGCATCTTCAGCTTTCAGTGTGCTTCAGAAAAATCAGATCAGCGCATATCAGAGTTTCAGCAGCAGACCTGCAGTTCCACCTTCACCCTGTAAGACAAAAGTAAATAAGAGTTCCTCCTGCCATCAGTCTGACTCTGTTTCCTAGGGCCCCCTCCTCCTCAGATCCCTAATAGGCCCCCGATCTCAGCCCTCATCCAGAGCACCAGCTTCTTGGATTCTGTTCCCGTGACACTGACCTTGGAGCCCCGTGACCTGCTGGGAGTGGAGGAGAGCGCTGGGGGACCTCCTCCAGTCAGAGGGGGGGCAGTGACGAAGGACGGGAGAGGAGTAGCGAAGACGGTGGAGGTGGAGCTGAGGAGGCGGCAGGGAGAAGGCTTTGGATTTGTCATCGCCTCACAGGAAGCGAGTGGAGGTTAGCAATGTCATCATGTTGTTCTCATAGATGTGTGTGAGGTGACATGATACAGGCGAAGGGTCTGCACCTATAGAGACAAATTAGATTTCATTCACTCATTTACACAGCACCTCTTTTCACATATCTCAAATCCACTGTATGATAGGGATCAAACCACCAACCACAGAGAAGCCTGAATCTGTCCAAAAGTTAGCAGGAAGTTAGCCTAAATCTGTCCAAAAGTTAGCAGGAAGTTAGCCTAAATCTGTCCAAAAGTTAGCAGGAAGTTAGTCTGAATCTGTGCAAAGGTTAGCAGGAAGTTAGCTTGAATCTGTCCAAAGTTTAGCAGGAAGTTAGCTTGAATCTGTCCAAAGTTTAGCAGGAAGTTAGCTTGAATCTGTCCAAAGTTTAGCAGGAAGTTAGCCGGAATCTGTCCAAAAGTTAGCAGGAAGTTAGCCTAAATCTGTCCAAAGGTTAGCAGGAAGTTAGTCTGAATCTGTCCAAAGGTTAGCAGGAAGTTAGCTTGAATCTGTCCAAAGTTTAGCAGGAAGTTAGCCTGAATCTGTCCAAAAGTTAGCTGGAAGTTAGCCTGAATCTGTCCAAAAGTTAGCAGGAAGTTAGCCGGAATCTGTCCAAAAGTTAGCAGGAAGTTATCCTGAATCTGTCCAAAAGTTAGCAGGAAGTTAGCCAGAATATATCCTGAGGGAGCTGGAAGTTAGTATGAACATATATTCTGAAGGTAGCTACAGTTAGTCTTGATATATCTTGAGTTAACTGGACTTTAGTCTAACAATATCTTGAACTTAGCTGGATGTTGGGTAAATCTAAATATATCTGCAATTTCGCTGGAAGTTAGCCTAAGCATGGCACTAGAGAAATGCAAAAATGAGACCCTCACAATGCTTTCTGGCTTGTCCAGGTGGTAGTAGATGCATTTCAGGAGGTAACTGATGGCTTCCACAACTCCTACCTGGGGCTTGTAGGCAAAGTGAAGGAGGTCCAGTTGAGACCAAAGCGAGGGCTGGAGCTGCTCCAGAAAGATTCTCTCCAAGGTCTTTGTGATGTTGGAAGTTGGTGCCACAAGTGAAGTACTCCACAGTCTGGTCCAGTCATGTTTGCTCTGCTCTACGGAGCTTCCTGCGACTGCTGTCTAGTCTGGTTTAGCCCCCACCCCTCCCTGCTCTGGTTTAGCCCCCACCCCTCCCTGCTCTGGTTTAGCCCTCACCCCTCCCTTCTCTGGTTTAGCCCTCACCCCTCCCTGCTCTGGTTTAGCCCTCACCCCTCCCTTCTCTGGTTTAGCCCTCACCCCTCCCTGCTCTGGTTTAGCCCTCACCCCTCCCTTCTCTGGTTTAGCCCTCACCCCTCCCTTCTCTGGTTTAGCCCTCACCCCTCCCTTCTCTGGTTTAGCCCCGCCCCTCCCTTCTCTGGTTTAGCCCTCACCCCTCCCTTCTCTGGTTTAGCCCTCACCCCTCCCTTCTCTGGTTTAGCCCTCACCCCTCCCTTCTCTGGTTTAGCCCCGCCCCTCCCTGCTCTGCTTTAGCGCCGCTTCTCCCTGCTCTGGTTTAGCCCCGCCCCTCCCTGCTCTGGTTTAGCCCCGCCCCTCCCTGCTCTGGTTTAGCCCCGCTTCTCCCTGCTCTGGTTTAGCCCCGCTTCTCCCTGCTCTGGTTTAGCCCCCGCCCCTCCCTGCTCTGGTTTAGCCCCGCTTCTCCCTGCTCTGGTTTAGCCCCGCCCCTCCCTGCTCTGGTTTAGCCCCGCTTCTCCCTGCTCTGGTTTAGCGCCGCTTCTCCCTGCTCTGGTTTAGCGCCGCTTCTCCCTGCTCTGCTTTAGCGCCGCTTCTCCCTGCCCTGGTTTAGCCCCCGCCCCTCCCTGCTCTGGTTTAGCCCCCGCCCCTCCCTGCGCTGCTTTAGCGCCGCTTCTCCCTGGTCTGGTTTAGCCCCCGCCCCTCCCTGGTCTGGTTTAGCCCCCGCCCCTCCCTGCGCTGCTTTAGCGCCGCTTCTCCCTGCTCTGGTTTAGCCCCCGCCCCTCCCTGCTCTGGTTTAGCCCCCGCCCCTCCCTGCTCTGCTTTAGCGCCGCTTCTCCCTGCTCTGGTTTAGCCCCCGCCCCTCCCTGCTCTGGTTTAGCCCCCGCCCCTCCCTGCGCTGCTTTAGCGCCGCTTCTCCCTGGTCTGGTTTAGCCCCCGCCCCTCCCTGGTCTGGTTTAGCCCCCGCCCCTCCCTGCGCTGCTTTAGCGCCGCCCCTCCCTGCTCTGGTTTAGCCCCCGCCCCTCCCTGCTCTGGTTTAGCCCCCGCCCCTCCCTGCTCTGGTTTAGCCCCCGCCCCTCCCTGCTCTGGTTTAGCCCCCACCCCTCCCTGCTCTGCTTTAGCGCCGCCCCTCCCTGCTCTGGTTTAGCCCCCGCCCCTCCCTGCGCTGCTTTAGCGCCGCCCCTCCCTGCTCTGGTTTAGCCCCCACCCCTCCCTGCTCTGCTTTAGCCCCGCCCCTCCCTGCTCTGGTTTAGCCCCGCTTCTCCCTGCTCTGGTTTAGCCCCCGCCCCTCCCTGCTCTGGTTTAGCCCCCACCCCTCCCTGCTCTGGTTTAGCCCTCACCCCTCCCTGCTCTGCTTTAGCCCCGCCCCTCCCTGCTCTGGTTTAGCCCCCACCCCTCCCTTCTCTGGTTTAGCCCTCACCCCTCCCTTCTCTGGTTTAGCCCCCGCCCCTCCCTGCTCTGGTTTAGCCCCCACCCCTCCCTGCTCTGGTTTAGCCCTCACCCCTCCCTGCTCTGCTTTAGCCCCGCCCCTCCCTGCTCTGGTTTAGCCCCCACCCCTCCCTTCTCTGGTTTAGCCCCCACCCCTCCCTTCTCTGGTTTAGCCCTCACCCCTCCCTTCTCTGGTTTAGCCCCCGCCCCTCCCTGCTCTGCTTTAGCCCCGCCCCTCCCTGCTCTGCTTTAGCCCCGCCCCTCCCTGCTCTGCTTTAGCCCCGCCCCTCCCTGCTCTGGTTTAGCCCTCACCCCTCCCTTCTCTGGTTTAGCCCCCGCCCCTCCCTGCTCTGGTTTAGCCCCCACCCCTCCCTGCTCTGGTTTAGCCCTCACCCCTCCCTGCTCTGCTTTAGCCCCGCCCCTCCCTGCTCTGGTTTAGCCCCCACCCCTCCCTTCTCTGGTTTAGCCCCCACCCCTCCCTTCTCTGGTTTAGCCCTCACCCCTCCCTTCTCTGGTTTAGCCCCCGCCCCTCCCTGCTCTGCTTTAGCCCCGCCCCTCCCTGCTCTGCTTTAGCCCCGCCCCTCCCTGCTCTGTTTTAGCCCCGCCCCCTCATGCTGCCTCTCTCTCTCCAGCTCAGCTCTGCTCAGTCTCTCGTCTGCTCTCAACCTGCTTCATACAGGACAGAAACAGTAGGTGGACAGAGACAGACAGGTGGACAGAGACAGACAGGCGGACAGAGACAGACAGGTGGACAGAGACAGACAGGCGGACAGAGACAGACAGGCGGACAGAGACAGACAGGTGGACGGACAGGACGTGCAGTTGTTCTGGCCTTCTCTGGGTTCTGGTCCTGGACGGTCCATCATGTTGGAACGGCTGCAGTCGGCTCTGAAATCGGTCACGGATTTCAAACGTAAGTGGGACTCAGGTCTTTACATGTCTTCGTTAGGATGTGTGGACAGACGATATCTGTCTCTTGTCCACATCAAGATGTTCCCATGAGAAGGTTAGGTGTAGAGGTTTGTCAGGGTGAGTCCAGATGAAACTGAACAGGAGCTCAGAAAGACTGCAGACACAAAACATGTCCCTTAAGGACAGGTGGACATCTGGTTCATGTGTTTGTGCATCTCCACAGATGGAAGTTGTGGTTTTGTTTCAGGAGACCATATTTCCACTTGTTCTACTGTGTTCCAGGTGAATTAATCAAAGTATGTGTTGATTCTGACAAGCATGTGGTAAATTCCTGTGTCTCAGCTCCATACTGAGACCAGGTCTAGACCCAGTACATGTGAACTGGTCTTCTCCAGGTTCTGAATTCATTGTCCACCTTCATCCTCTCTTGTCTCCGCCTGGTTCCTCCTCCTCCTCCTCTTCAGTTTTTATCAGCTCTCAGGAATGTCTCAAATTGTTTCGCCTCATGGAAACCATCTGAACCTGTGTGTGCGTGTGTGTGTGTGTGTGTGTGTGTGTGTGTGTGTGTGTGTGTGTGTGTGTGTGTGTGTGTGTGTGTCAGTAGGACGCAGGTGAACTCACCTGCAGCCCAGCAACACCTGGGTTCACATCCATGACTTAGACATAGATGCCTCTTCATGAAAGGTTCATTACACCAAAATCTGATCAGATTGAGTATGAATGATTTCTATAAACATATGTCTTATTTGATTGATTAAGACTAGTTTATTGGTTTTAGTTAATATGGAGGGAAGCAGATATAAAACAAAAGAAATTGAAAAACTCAAGTTTAAAGAACATTTAACCATTTTAGCCTTCATACCAGTTGAAAAGAATAATTGAATAATTCTAAACTTTATTTAAAAAACTATGGAACTTCATACATTTGATTGAATCTAAAGTTTAATATGAACAAAAACAATAATGTTGATTGTCGGCTTAGATCATGTTTGTTTATCAGCTTCTGGATATCAGCTCCAAACTAGTTGCTAAAAGATTTTTATGAATTATTTTGAACTTAATCATTCACAACATTGTATTATATGTAATTTAAAGAATAATGGATTTGTTATTTATGGTATGGTTTCTAGTTAATATTGTTGTGACTTTTGTATAAAAAGACAAAATATATGTTTTAAACGTGTTTATACCAAAATATCACACACAAACAATAACACAATATAAACTGCAATGGTCCAATGTTATTTGGTCCTAACAACTGAGGCTAACTATTAAGGCTAACCTCCAAGGCTAACAACTGAGGCTAACTTAATTTAACCTCCAAGGCTAACAACTGAGGCTAACTACTAAGGCTAACAACTGAGGCTAACTATTAAAGTTAACCTCCAAAGCTAACGACTGAGGCTAACTATCAAGGCTAACATACAAAGCTAACAACTGAGGATAACTACTAAGGCAAACAACTGAGGCTAACTACTAAGGCTAACCTCCAAGGCTAACAACTGAGGCTAACTATTAAGGCTAACCTCCAAGGCTAACAACAGAGGCTCACTATTAAGGCTAACTATCAAGGCTAAAAAACGAGGCTAACTATTAAGGCTAACTATCAAGGCTAACTATTAAGGCTAACAACTGAGGCTCATTATTAAGGCTAACCTCTAAGGCTAATAACTGAGGCTAACTATTAAGGCTAGCCTATAAGGCTAACAACTGAGGCTAACTATTAAGGCTAACTATTAAGGCTAACCTCCACGGCCAACAACTGAGGCTAACTATTAAGGCTAACAACTGAGGCTAACTATTAAGGCTAACAACCGAGGCTAACTATTAATGCTAATCTCCAAGGCCAACAACTGAGGCTAACTATTAAGGCTATCCTCTAAGGCTAACAATTCAGGCTAACTATTAAGGCTAACAACTGAGGCTAACTATTAAGGCTAACAACTGAGGCTAACTATTAAGGCTAACAACCGAGGCTAACTAATAATAAGGCTAACAACCGAGGCTAACCTGGTGATACATTTACTCCTCAGTGTGATGAGGACTTGTCATTCCTACTGAAGTCTTCACGCAGTCTTGTACCAGTAACATTAAACTTGTGACCATTTATCTGACTGTAGTGCACAGCACACTTTAGCTTGTTTCAGCCTCTAAAGAGCCAGTTTGAACAGATCATTGGTGATATGATCAAACCTGAACAGAGCAGAGCACCAGAAGCCAGAATCAGGCACTACAGCAAAGCTCCAGTCAGGTGTGTTTCACTTACCACGTCAACCTGCCACCCGGAGCTTACAGCATCTTCAGAGCAGCAGAAGAACCCTTCAGGCTTCAGAATTCCCAGCACAGGAATTCCGATCCAAGTTCAGCTGGGTGGAAACGATGATGCAGCGTCTCTAGAATACTTCTGATCCATAAAACATTTTAAAACAACAACATAATTTCCCCACACAGAAAGTCAACAACACGAGAATTTAATTTAATGTTTTGTTCCTTTATGTGCACAACACCAGAACCAGAATCCAGTCTGAGACCCCTCAGATCCGATCCAGTGGTTCTGTTGAGGACTCCTTGTATCAGTGGCTGAATCCACATGTAGTGCTTTAAGTAACAAGAGGCCAAAATATTTTAGATAATCCAGGAACGTCCTCCTGAGACCAGATCAGCTGACTAGACTGCGACAGAGCTGCTCGGTTCTGGTTCGATCCGATCATCGGACCATTTTTTTCCTTTACATATATTTATACCACTACAGTATCACTTCTCACCTGGATGAAGGGGTCGTTGCCATGGAAACAGCTGTTACTCTGAGTAATCGTTTGTTTTCCTGGACTGTTGATATTTACTGATGTAAACATGTAAATATGTAAACATGTTTGTGCGTAGTGACGGTGTTACTGCGTGTGTGTTATGTAAGATTAAGCTGCCTGGTTTGACATTCAGCAGTCCAGATGTGTTATCTTGTTCCAGATGTTTAAACCCAACAAACAAACAGACTCTGAGCTCTGAATGAACTTTGATGTGTGCAGTAAACATGACAGGAAGTACGTCTGTGCAGGGCCGTGGAAATACTGAGGTCCATCTCTTCTTATGGTTCACACACTTCAAGAGACCAAAATCTGTTTAAAATGGAAGCAACAAACCACTTCCTATCATTCATCAGTTTAAGATGAAAACACGGAACGTGTTTATTGAAACTTTTGCTTTATTTCTGAACAATGTTCAGCTGTTTTTGCAGAGCCAACTTAGGAAACGAGACTACATTACACCATGTCCTGACAAAAATCTTCGATAAGAATCATCATTAAATATTCTACATACTATGCAAATTCATGAAACAGTTTCTGATTTGTGAAACTTTATTTTATTTGTGATATTTCAAGTCAGGTGTGAAGAGTTCAAATAATCACCGCTGATTTCGTGCGTGTAGTTGGACGACAAAATGTTAGCTAGTACTACAAGATGATGTCACCATTGTGCCACTTATGGTATCTAAGCCCCTCCCTTTCTGTGTTCTGTAGTTCTTTTGTTTTCAGGTGTTCAGCCAGTTGTAGATCGCCACGGCTCTTGTGCAAGTGTTTCCAGAAATATGAATTTGTTTCCTCAAATAGTAATTTGTTTTCTTAAGTAAAATTTTTTAAAAGAAATATATTGTTTCCTAAAACGTGAATTTGTTTTTATTCAAATGAAATTTGTGTTTTTAAAATTTAAATGAGGTTTTTGAAAATTAAATTTAGTTTTTAAATTCTGAATTGGTTTT
Organism: Telmatherina bonti; assembly: GCF_933228915.1. Lineage (NCBI taxonomy): Eukaryota > Metazoa > Chordata > Actinopteri > Atheriniformes > Telmatherinidae > Telmatherina > Telmatherina bonti. The sequence goes on from NC_136622.1 coordinate 38,848,386, forward strand.
CAAAATGTAATTTATTTTCTAATTTTGAAATTTTAATTTGTTTTGCTCTCCCTAGACACTGGAGCTAGCTCTATACTGAAGGAAAATGAACTGATGCTAACTAAGCTAACTTTGTGCTGAAGTAAACTAAGCTAAACTATGCTGAAACTATTAAAGCTAAATACACTGGAGCTAACTAAGCTAACTATGCTGAAACTAATAAAGATAAATACACTGGAGCTAACTAAGCTAACTATGCTGAAACTAATAAAGATAAATATACTGGAGCTAACTAAGCTAACTATGCTGAAACTATTTAAGATCAATACACTGGAGCTAACTAAGCTAACTATGCTAAAACTATTTAAGATAAATACACTGGAGCTAACTAAGCTAACTATGCTGAAACTAATAAAGATAAATACACTGGAGCTAACTAAGCTAACTATGCTGAAACTAATAAAGATAAATACACTGGAGCTAACTAAGCTAACTAAGCTAACTATGCCAACGTGAACAGGTAACTTTGTAAGAAAGCAAAGTGAGTTAACTGTTTGCTAAAGCAAACTGAGCTATGTGCTGAAGCTAAACGATCTAACATTGAGCTGAAATGAACTATACTGTGTTTTAAGCCTAATTAAGCTAACATTATACTGAAGCAAACTTAATTGTGAAATCATTTCTAATATTCAGTTAAATAGTTTGAACCTAAAACAAACTTCAGGTTTTAAAACCCCTTTTTTTTTTTTTTTTTTTTGTGATTTAAAGTAAAAATCAAATGAAGTTGGTCATTTTAGTTCAAACCATTTTCAGCTTATAAAGTAATATAGTCCTGATTTTCTTCAATATGTTTCTACAATTTGCTCAGGCCTTTTTTTTTTAACCCTCCTGTTTAATAACTCATGGTTAGAAAAAAGAAGATTTTAATCACATCCCAGCATTTAATTTTTAAATATTACATCAAAGATTTATAGGCCAGAAACATGCTGGTGCAGAGTTTTTTTTTAAAGGTGAAGTATTTTATTTAATATTCTGATTTATTTAAGAGCCCCTTTGAAACCCGGCTGCTTTATGTGTGTGTGCTGTGTGATTAGCCGAGTGGTGGCGTGCGTGCCGTACGGAAGATGTTCATCTTTCTATTAATAGTAGCAGTGATCCATAATTCAACAGGTTGAGTGTGTTTTACAAGTCCAGACACATACAAGCTGGTTTTCCTGCCCCTGTGATAGTGTTGTCAAAAAATTGTTACTCCGATACAAATCAATACTAAAATGTAATTTACACTGGTATCGATACTTGAACGCCACTTTCAGAACAGCCGCTTCCAACTATTTTGATTGGGCACTGCAGCGGGCAGCCCCTTCCCCTACAACAGCTACATGGTGAACTTAATGAATGTTTCTCAATTCAGGGTCTGAACACTTCCAAGTGCACAGACTGTATAAGCAAAGAAGTGTTCTACGTGGTCTGCACACCAAAGTGAGCTTACTGCCAGTAAAATGAGACGGTTTATCTAGTGGACGAGAATTACCCATAGTGCTCCAGTCCTCCGTTGCCTAGCAACTACACATGACAAGTTTATCTCATTACTGATCCCTTTCTTCCACAAAAAGACACAAAATATGTTTAAAGTGACAGGAAATGGTGCCAGTAATTAAACGTTGATTTCTTTTCCTTTGTGTGTAAATGAGCAACATGAGGCGGTTTAGACGAGCTCTCCTCTGGCTGACAGCTCATCCTGTCAAGCTGACGTTAACTTCAGTGGGAAATAATCCTGGTTAGACACATATACAGTCGTCCTCATATGTATTCATACCCTCCCATTAAAGAAGGAGAAAACTGCTGCCTGGGAAATAAGATGAAACTTACTAAAGTCAGAATAAATAAAAGTTTGATGAAAATCATGACATTATTTTCTAATTCTGGTTCAACAGAAAGATTTTTTAAAAGCAAACCAATATGATAAAATAATAAATGTTCCATCAGTCATAAACTAATATTCAGTAGAAGAATCCTGTGATGTTTCCAGTCCAGTCAGGTGTTTTCTGTTCCTCCCAGTCAGACTTCTGCACCTGTTGACAGGTATTTTGTCCCACTGTTCATCAGAAAAATGCTCTCATTAGTCCAGGACACATTTGTTTGTTTGTTTCTTTAACTCATTAAATGACAGTGTCTTATATGACTGGATTATAATTTAGTACATGTTTAATTATTGTTCCTTATTCCAGTCTCCAGTTATCTGAGTGACTGGAATAAATTCAGCCTTTTCTTTAATGAAAGGAGACGAAGACATCTGAGGACGACTGGAATGAAATCCATTGTGGTTATTGGACACAATGTCCTCCCAGCTCGTCTGCTGGGACAAATATGTGTGTTTATACATGAATATAAGTAAACGGTCTGGCTGGTGTGGTACCTACACCGTCGCTCTGCTGCTCATTCTGTTCTATCAGGAACGCAACGAATTCTGGGATAGGAGAGGGCGCTTAGGATGCATCTCTGGTAGCCTTCGTTTTGAGCTGATCTGGAGCCAAACGAAGGGCGGACTGGAAGGACTGGGAGGACTGGGAGGACTGGAAGGAGCATTTGAATTGAGACAGCACTTGGCCCCACTATCACATCTGCAGTCGATGAATCCACATTTGGAAGTGTGCAGAACCTGAACTGAGAAACAACCAATATTTACACTGGGGAGCACTTTCAAAGCCGGTAGAAATAGTGAAAAGGAAGATAGTTGTTTGGACTTTGAAGCGATACTTCACCTAATTTGCTTGTCGACACAAATCCAAACAGAACCACGTTATCCATGGAAGTGGACCAGAAATGGTTTGAAGCGGACCAAACTGTCACTCCAGATTATATGTAAAGAATCAGGAGCTGAGAAAGTTTCATTTCCTTTCTTTTCCAGTGTCCAGCATAACGGTTAGCAAAAGTTAATCTGCCATGTTTCCAACTTTGCTCCTCTCCCCATGCTTCACCAGTGTCTAAGGAAAAATCCATAGACCGAATGTGAAAGATGGACGGAGCCTTCGGCGGTAAAAAATGAAGCCTATGTTGAAGTAAATAAAACTGCAGTTCCCCCTTCATCCACTAGGGGCTCCAAAACAGCAAATCCCCATAGACTAATTCATTTATTCATTCATTTTCTAAACCGCTTTATCCAATTCAGGGTTGCGGGGAAGCTGGAGCCTATCCCAGCTGGTTTTGGGCGAAAGCCAGGGAACACACTGGACAGCTCGCCAGTTCATCGCATGGATCCCCATAGACTCCAGTGTTAAAAATACCAACATCACAGCAGAAATAAACATGTTTACAGCAGGAATAAACATGTTTACTGCCTGGTACAAAAATCCATTTTAGGTTTAATAGGTCAGGTTTACCTTCATGACAACTGTGGGGGGAGTGAAACTTTTTCTAACTCGTCCGTTTAAAAGTAATTTAATCTCGAAGTTCGTCATATTTAGGGGCGTTTCCTTTTGATTGACAGGTAGCCGATCTCCTGCTTCAAATCAGAAGAACGTAGAACAACCGCGGTTTTTAGCCGGTTAACAACGTGACTTAGCTTTAGCCCGCTTACCTCCGTTAGCTGGTTAGCTCCTGTTATCTCTGGGTTAGCTCGGTTAGCTCGGTTAGCTCTTAGCTACAGAAAGCTCAAGTTTGCTCGATGTCAATCATCCACCATGACGCTCACAGCCCCCCTCTCAGCTCCACCTCTTTGACCATATTTGTATTTTCCAGGTGAGACGACACGCATGCCCCTGCCAAGATGGTGATGGTAGGAACCGCCCACCGAGCTTCAATACAGCTCTTCAGAAACCTACGGGTGACGTCACCGAGGCTCCGCCCATCTTTTATATACAGTTTATGGTTTATTCTCCAGTCGAGTCACCATATAGTATCGTCACTATTCTAAAGGGTTATCTCCTCAGCTCCGCCAGGATGTGGTGTCGTATCACAACTCGTCCCTTTGATCGCAGAGCCAGTAGTTCCTCCCATATATAAGTGGGGAAACTGGCTCTTGATTGCATTTTAAAGTTGGAAACGCACAATCTCTTTGCAACAAGAGTAAAAGAAAATTGAGGAAACAAGTTGCAAAAGGTTGAAAAGAGCTACAAGTGTGAGAACTACTGGAAAGGCAGCCATCCCCACAGCGCTATGGCAACAGAAGTTCCAGTGAAATTGTTTGTAACATCGGCAAATATGCTCAAGAGTTAAAAACCTCACAGAAACCCAAACCACTTCAGAGACCAAGTCTGAGGTCAGAATAACTGGACAGAACCATACAAAAACCTGAACCAGGTACCAGAGAATAATAATTCCTATTAATATATATTATCAGGTTCTGTCAGCTTTGATCTGCAAGCGAAATTAACATAAATGATACATATAAATTTGTAATTAAGGATAATTAGACTTACAACCTCATGTTTTCATAATATATTTTTTTTAAATGTTATTTAATGAAATATGAACATAATCTACTTGTTTGTAGTAAAATGGTGTTAATTTTACTGGTCCAGCTGGACATCAGAACCTGGACTTCATCAGAAAACCTGTCCGGATTTCCTGCTGTCCAGGTTTTATCCTACAAATTGAGACACTGAAGTAGACGTGTGTGTACTTAGAAGTCTGTAGGACTTCTCAGATCTTTGACAGCAGGGAACTGCGTCAGACTGAAGAAACAAAGTGGTTTCTGCAGGACAGGGTGAACAGGATCCAGAGAGGCCAGAGCGGGGCCTCCTGTTTAAACATGGCAAGGGGGGGTAGAGGTTCAGCTGATAAGGAAGTGCTGAGGTCAGCTTGTTCACTTGGTGGAGGAGTATGATGTTTTCCAGGTTGATGGGTGTTTGAGGGCCGTACTTTCTGCACTGTTGGTTTTATCATCATGTGGATCAGCGAACTGCTTCAGGTCTGGTGTCAGCTGCTGCTGATCACATTCGCATAATAGTCCACAGAGATCCTTTCCATCTGCCAGATGAACCAAACTGAACACAGCTGAACCAAACCTAACACAGCTAAACCGACCCAAACCAAACCAAACCCAGCTAAACCAAACCAAACCAAACAAAGCTGAAGCGAATGACCTAAACCAAACCAAACCCAGCTAAACCAAACCAAACCAAACCAAACAAAGCTGAAGCGAATGACCTAAACCAAACCAAACCCAGCTAAAATGAACCAAAACAAACAAAGCTAAACCAAACCTTGCTAAACCGAACCAAACAAACCAAACCGAACCAAGCTAAACCAAACACAGCTAAACCGAACCAAACCAAACAAAGCTAAACCAAGCCTAGCTAAACCGAACCCATCCAAACCAAACCAAACCAAACCAAGCTAAACCGTACCAAACCAAAACCAGCTAAACCAACCCAAACCAAACCCAGCTAAACCAAACAAAACCAAACCAAACAAAGCTAAACCTAACCCAGCTAAACTGAACCAAGCTAAACCAAACCCAGCTAAACCAAACCAAACCAAACAAAGCTCAACCAAACCAAACCCAGCTAAACCGAACCAAACCAACCCAAACAAAGCTAAACTGAACCCAGCTAAATAGAACCTAGGTAAACCGAAGCAAGTTAAACTAAACCAAACCAAACCAAAACAAACCAAGCTAAACCGAAGCAAGGTCAATTAAAGCTGCAAGCAGCTGTGAAGGCCCCCCACCTATGGCGTTGCTTGGCCTATTGATACCGTCTACCCTTGCAACTTTCCCCCATGCTTCTCTCGCCCACACCTGCTGCCAGATTGGACATCAGGTCATTAGGGCTTTAAACTGAGTCACTTCCTGTTGCCAGTGGGAGGGGCTTATTTGTACTCCAATGATTGAGAAGCACACATGTTCAGGATCGTACTACCATCATATGTAGTAAATTTAATGCAGATATGTTGTCTTATGTGGGAGTTATATTAATATGTTTCTCATGGGAATACGTCAAACTTTGACGCCCCACCCCTCCTTCACACCTTGAGTCATGTAAACATTGAGCACAACAATTTTTTTTTGGTTCGCCTTGTCATGTAGAACATGTATATCAATTTTCATCAAGAGTGAAGACATGCATTGGCAAGGCACTGAAAATAGGTGGTGCTGTTGTCATGAGAACCCTCAAATACATCATATTTTCCCATTCCAGTCGGGGGGATACGCAATATTTGTTAAGATTTCGGGCATGTTCAGGCCCCCAAAAATGCAATTAATTTGCACCAAGAATAAGAACAGAAAACAACTGCATAGGCCTTTGCATGCCTACGGTGCTCAGACATAATAAAACCAAACTGAACTGAACTGAACCTGGCCAAATCAACCTGAACCAAACCAAGCTAACCCAAACCCAACCAAGCTAAACCAGACTTGAAGAGAGGCAAAGAGGTGTGTTAATCCTTGTGTTAAGAGATCAATAAAGTCAAGTCCAAGTCTAAACAAAACATCCATCTATCCGTCTTTCCATCCATCCATCCATCTTCTGCCGCTTATCCGGGGTCGGGTCACGGGGGCAGCAGCCTAAGCAGGGAAGCCCAGACTTCCCTCTCCCCAGCCACATTTGCGGGGGGATCCCGAGGCGTTCCCAGGCCAGCCGAGAGATATAATCCCTCCAGCGTGTCCTGGGTCTTCCCCGGGGTCTCCTCCCCGAGGGACGTGCCTGGAACACCTCACCAGGGAGGTCCAGGAGGCATCCTGACCAGATGCCCGAGCCACCTCAACTGGTTCCTCTCGATGCGGAGGAGCAGCGGCTCTACTCTGATCTCCTCCCGGATGACTGAGCTCCTCACCCTATCTCTAAGGGAGAGCCCGGCCACCCTGCGGAGGAAACTCATTTCAGCCGCCTGTATACGAGATCTCGTTCTTTCGGTCACGACCCACAGCTCATGACCATAGGTGAGGGTAGGAACGTAGATCGACTGGTAAATCGAGAGCTTCGCCTTCTGGCTCAGCTCCTTCTTCACCACGACAGACCGGCGCAGAGCCCGCATTACTGCAGACGCCGCACCGATCCATGAACCATAAAACAAAATAAACAATACTGAACAAAAACAGGGTTAATGACAGCGGATGCTTCTGTCCAGGTTTCTCTGACTGGCTGCTAGCAGTCTCAGCTGGTCATGTGACCTCTCTGGTCTGTCGGCACTGAAGCTCTTTGTTTCTATAAGCAGCAGAGACTACTTATTACAAAGACTAACATAGCTTCAGTGTGGGGAACAAAGGAAGGCTTCGCTCAGTAGAAGCCCATCGGTTATATCGGCGGCCTGCAATGTGGCATTCCTTACATGGAATATCATGTCTCACCGAACTCCGGGTGCTAATTATACGCTGTCCAAAGTTAGACATCTGTTGTTGATAGTTGCTATGTTAGCAGACACCGTTGTTTAGTAAGTGCAGAGGTTGACCTTGCAGCAAATCTAACTCCCAGATTTCCAGGTTTTGTTCTCCAGGAATGAGAGATTAGTTCTTCTGAGGCAGAAAATCTTTCTGGGAATTTGGCCCCCAGGTCTGGATCAGGGCTTTAAGACAAGAATTTTCTTCCAGTTGGCTCTGAGGACCAGAACCTGGAGTTCAGTAAGATCTAGGTGTCTGATGTTCAGATGAAGAAGATTCAGGAGAATTTACTCTGACACAGCAACAAATGTGGGTTCTGACATGTAAGATTCCAGAGACCTGTACAACGAAGCTGGATTTCCTCTTGTGGAGGTAACTTTAGGGTTTGCGTACTACGACGCTGGTTCGCTTCTCACCGGCGTAAATCACCATGGTAACTTCCACTGAACGACTACCAGCTTCGGACCAGGCTAAGTTCTGGATAAAAGATCAATGAGTATAAAAGCTCAACCTTCTGACCAATCAGATCTCTTGGAAAAGGCTCTACTCATTCCGACGACGTTGGTGTGCACATGTTGAGAGGTGCTGAAGAGAGAAAGTTATTGGGAACAGACGCATCCTGTTAATGAATAAAGATGTTTTTCTTCTTCTTCTGGAAGAGAAGAAGAAAAACCAGGATGCGTCGGGAATAATGATGTCACTCATCCAGAACTGCACAACCACGGATCTGGTCTGGATGATGCGTTTAAATTCATCATATTCGTGGTGATGTAGCTGCTCTGCAGGGTTTCTTCATGTTTCTGATTGGTTAGAAGCTGCAAGCTCCGCCCCTTTTATGTGAGCGCGCTCTGATCTTGATGGTTGGATTTAATAACCAGATAGGTAGTACCGCCGATCCAGATCCAGAATGTCTGGGTGAGACAACCAGGAAACGGAGATATCAGGATGTTGATCTGGCTTCGTAGTTCAGGTCTCAGGCTTCATGCAGACCTGGTTGCCATGGAGATGACTTTTATTTACTTTGGAAGGTGACAGAAACACCAGGCTGGAAGCCTTGCAGCTGCTGGACGGATCAGAACGTCTGATTGATTCTGGTCATTTCTGAGACTCAGACAGTAAATGTATTAGGTTGTCATGGTTACAAGAATGTTTATCCATCTCCCAGCCCCCTCCGTGATGTCACACCGCTTTGTGACGGTGCGGCGCGGCAGCCCAGCAGCGCGCAGCGGCCAGATCCAGCCAGGAGACCAGCTGGAAACGGTGGAGGGTAAGCCTGTTTCCGGTCTGCAACATCGAGACCTGGCCCAGATCCTGAGGAGGGCAGGAAACACACTGCGGCTGAGCATCATGCCTCGACAGCGTACGAAGACACACACACGCCATGAACACAAAACACACACACTCAAACATAACCAACACATCTCCTCACTTTCTCTTCTTCTGTCTCCACAGAACCATCATCCTTCTCAGACGGAGCTGACCTCCACATCGACAGCCGCCTGATCAAAGGGTCACGAAGGAGGTCAAAGGTTAGATCCGGATCTAGGTCCAGCAGTACCATCTGCAGACTGGAAGGGCTCCAGCAGAACTTGGGCTCTGGTGTTACCGGGTCCACAGTTCTGAGTGCTCTTTGCTCTGTTCTTTACAGGAGGAGTCCAGGTTCTACAGCGTGGATCTCGAACGAGGTCCGACTGGTTTCGGCTTCTCCTTGAGGGGGGGCAGTGAGTACAACATGGGACTATATGTTCTGGGTCTGATGGAAGGGGGGCCGGCCCAACGCAGCAACAAGATCCAGGTGAGCCAACATCACCAACAGTCACAGGTAGATGTGAGAAAATAATTTGTTTAATCAGAAATAGTTCAGCAAGGTGGGATGTTCACCGCCTGCTCGCTCAGGCGAGCAGGTCTGAAGGTATGGCAGCTGAACTCATCGACTTTGGACCCAACACTTCTTTGTCCAACAGTAAGGCAGTGAGAAGGAGGTAACCAGGAGGAAAGCAGGTGGTAACCAGGTGGAAAGCAGGTGGTAACCAGGTGGAATGAAGGTGGCAACCAGGTAGTCAGCAGGTGGTAATCAGTTAGAAACCAGGTGGTAACCAGGTGGAAAGCAGGTGGTAACCAGGTGGAAAGCAGGTGGTAACCAGGTGGAATGAAGGTGGCAACCAGGTAGTCAGCAGGTGGTAATCAGTTAGAAACCAGGTGGTAACCAGGTGGAAAGCCAGTGGTAACAAGGTGGTAACCAGGTGGCAACCAGGTGAAAAGCAGGTGGTAACCAGGTGAAAAGCAGGTGGTAACCAGGTGGAATGAAGGTGGCAACCAGGTAGTCAGCAGGTGGTAATCAGTTAGAAACCAGGTGGTAACCAGGTGGAAAGCCGGTGGTAACAAGGTGGTAACCAGGTGGCAACCAGGTGAAAAGCAGGTGGTAACCAGGTGGAAAGCAGGTGGTAACCAGGTGGAATGAAGGTGGCAACCAGGTAGTCAGCAGGTGGTAATCAGTTAGAAACCAGGTGGTAACCAGGTGGAAAGCCGGTGGTAACAAGGTGGTAACCAGGTGGCAACCAGGTGAAAAGCAGGTGGTAACCAGGTGAAAAGCAGGTGGTAACCAGGTGGAATGAAGGTGGCAACCAGGTAGTCAGCAGGTGGTAATCAGTTAGAAACCAGGTGGTAACCAGGTGGAAAGCCGGTGGTAACAAGGTGGTAACCAGGTGGCAACCAGGTGAAAAGCAGGTGGTAACCAGGTGAAAAGCAGGTAGTAACCAGGTGGAAAGCAGGTGGTAATCAGTTGGAAAGGAGGTGGTAACCAGGTGGAAAGCAGGTGGTAAGCAGGTGGTAACCAGGAGGAAAGGAGGTGGTAACCAGGTAGAAAGCAGGTGGTAAGCAGGTGGTAGCCAGGTGGAAAGCAGGTGGCAACCAGGTAGAAAACAGGTGGTAGCCAGGTGGAAAGCAGGTAGAAACCAGGTGGAAAGCAGGCGGGAACCAGGTGGTAACCAGGTGGAAAGAAGGTGGTAATCGGGTGGAAAGCAGGTGGTAACCAGGTGGAAAACAGGTGGAAAGCAGGTGGCGACCAGTTGGAAAGCAGGTGGTAAACAGGTGGCAACAAGGTGCTAACCCGGTGCTAACCAGGTGGAAAGCAGGTGGTAACCAGGTGGAAAGCAGGTGGTAAGCAGGTGGTAACCAGGAGGAAAGCAGGTGGTAACCAGGTGGAAAGCAGGTGGTAAGCAGGTGGTAACCAGGAGGAAAGCAGGTGGTAACCAGGTGGAAAGCAGATGGCAACAAGGTGGAAAGAAGGTGGCAACCAGGTGGAAAGCAGTTGCTAACCAGGTAGTAAGCAGGTTCTAAACAGGTGGAAAGCAGGTGCAAACAAGGTGGAAAGTAGGAGGTAACCAGGTTGAAAACAGGTGGAAACCAGGTGGTAACCAGGTGGAAAGCAGGCGGCAACCAGGTGGTAACCAGGTGGAAAGAAGGTGGTAATCGGGTGGAAAGCAGGTGGTAACCAGGTGGAAAACAGGTGGAAAGCAGGTGGCGACCAGTTGGAAAGCAGGTGGTAAACAGGTGGCAACAAGGTGCTAACCCGGTGCTAACCAGGTGGAAAGCAGGTGGTAACCAGGTGGAAAGCAGGTGGAAAGCAGGTGGTAAGCAGGTGGTAACCAGGAGGAAAGCAGGTGGTAACGAGGTGAAAAGCAGGTGGCAACCAGGTGGAAAGAAGGTGGTAGCCAAGTGGTAACCAGTTAGTAACCTGTTGGAAAGCAGGTGGTAACCAGGTCGAAAGCAGGTTGTAACCAGGTGACAACCAGGTGGTAAAAAGGTGCTAACCAGGTGGAAAGCAGGTGGTAATCAGTTGGAAACCAGGTGGTAACCAGGTGGAAAGCCAGTGGTAACAAGGTGGTAACCAGGTGGAAAGCAGGTGGTAAGCAGGTGGTAACCAGGAGGAAAGCAGGTGGTAACCAGGTGGAAAGCAGGTGGCAACCAGGCGGAAAGCAGATGGCAACAAGGTGGAAAGAAGGTGGCAACCAGGTTGTCAGCAGGTGGCAACCAGGTGGAAAGCAGGTGGCGACCAGTTGGAAAGCAGGTGGCGACCAGTTGGAAAGCAGGTGGTAACCAGGTGGCAACAAGGTGCTAACCCGGTGCTAACCAGGTGGAAAGCAGGTGGTAATCATTTGGAAAGCAGGTGGCAACCAGGCTGAAAGCAGGTGCTAACCAGCTAGTAAGCAGGTGCTAACCAGGTGGAAAGCAGGTGGCAACCAGGTGGAAGGCAGGTGCTAACCAGGTGGAAAACAGGCAGTAACCAGGTGGAAAGCAGGTCGTAACCAGGTGGTAACCAGGTGGAAAGCAGGTGGTAACCAGGTGGAAAGCAGGTGGTAACCAGGTGGAAAGCAGGTGGTAACCAGGTGGTAACCAGGTGGAAAGCAGGTGGTAACCAGGTGGAAAGCAGGTCGTAACCAGGTGGAAAGCAGGTCGTAACCAGGTGGTAACCAGGTGGAAGGCAGGTGCTAACCAGGTGGAAAACAGGCAGTAACCAGTTGGAAAGCAGGTCGTAACCAGGTGGTAACCAGGTGGAAAGCAGGTCGTAACCAGGTGGAAAGCAGGTGGTAACCAGGTGGTAACCAGGTGGAAAGCAGGTGGTAACCAGGTGGAAAGCAGGTCGTAACCAGGTGGAAAGCAGGTCGTAACCAGGTGGAAAGCAGGTGGTAACCAGGTGTGTCCCTGTGTTCCAGGTATCTGACCAGCTGGTGGAGATAAACGGGGACAGTACGGCAGGAATGACTCACAGTCAGGCGGTCGAACAGATCCGAAAAGGAGGAAACCGCATCCATCTGGTTCTGAAAAAGGGAAATGGATATGTTCCTGACTACGGTGAGATCTACACACCTACCTGAGACCTACCTGAGACCTACCTGAGACCTACCTGTCCACTGCCTTTCCTGCTCTGTCCTTCTAATTCTTCCATGTTGCTTCTCTAAGGAGGGTTTAAACCTGGTTGTCATGGTAATTCCCGGCAGGATGCAGCAGCCAGACAGTAGACTCAGGCCTTGTCTACACATTGGAGCATTCTTTCAGAAAGTTCCCACCAAAGTGAAGATTTACGAAAACTGGGCTTGTAGACGTTCATAAGCAGAATTTTAGGTTTGAAACATCACTGCCTGTGACAAAAACTACTTGTCACATGTGCAACCAGTGTTTACATTCAGAAGTGACATGGATGCCGTCCAAATGAGCTAAACAAGCGGGATATGCTGCTCAGTGTAGAAGTATTTCTTTTGAAAGACCAGGTAGTCTCAAGTTTTTTTACAGGGCCGTATTCGGTTTTACGAACACCGCAGGTGTATAGATGGCCTCAATCAAACTTTCACTTATAATAACTTGTGATGCAGATTAATTCGTATGATGAGGATTCATTCTTTCATTCATTTTTCCAACCGCTGAAGCCTTTCCCAGCGATAATTGCTTTATTGTTTCTGCATTAAAAAGTTATTCAACTGATCAATAATTCCCTGATTAAAAATCCCAGATCTATTAAAAAGAAGTACGTTAGATGTATTTTGCAATTATCTGGCCCCGAGACATGGTCTTGGGACCACCTTTGGGATCTTTTCCCTGCAGTCAAGCTGACACACTCCATCCTCCTACAGACGTAATCTCAGGATGTGATCGAATGACGTGATCTGCAGATGTTGTCTCAGACATGATCTCTGGATACGATCTAAAGATGTGATCTACCGACGTAACCGTCTAACGTGATCTAGTCTTTTTTTACATCCACTCCACATAAATTCATCAATAATGATTACATTTTCATCACATCACTACTGTGTTGCTAAGAAACCTCATAAGCAATGACAATCCTACATCCTGTCAAACTTTCCACCAATCAGAGAGGTTGGATGGACTTTGATGTCCAATCAGTCCTTCTACAAACTGGTTTATGTCACCAAAACAAACAAGATGTATGATCCTGGAATATTAAGGGTTAAAGCAGCTCCTTCTGATTGTCTTCCCCTTCTTCTTCCTCCTCTTCCTCTTCTTCCTCATCCTCCTTAGTGGAGCTGTCCAGCCTGTCTCTTTGTATGACCAACTCCAAACAGGGCGAGCCCTGCTTCTACGTGATTGGACGAACTGACAACTCGCGGTTGGTAACGCTGCTTCCTTTCTTCTTCCCTCCATCCTCGTCTCTCCATCTTCATCCCTTCTTCATCATCCTCGTCCTGCTTTCATCAGCTCATTAGGTTTGTAAATCATCTGAGGAAGGTGGATCATGTGACCTCTCCATGTTGACATGTTCATGTGTTGACCTCCCTGTAACCTGGTCACATGACTCACATTGTTACCATGGCGATCAGGTGGTCCTTCTACAGCGGGGTTTTATTTCATCAGGTGAATCAGGTGTAAAACCTTTCTGCGAGGTGTCCAACTGACAGAACCGAACCACACCGACCCAGACCGGGTCTGTGGTGTCACACATCGCCTGTCAGTAGGAGACAGAACAACAGAGCACCATCTGGACCAGAACCAGGAGGGAAAACCTCCATCTGGACCAGAACCAGGAGGGAAAACCTCCATCTGGACCAGAACCAGGAGGAAAACCTCCATCTGGACCAGAACCAGGAGGGAAAACCTCCATCTGGACCAGAACCAGGAGGAAAAACCTCCATCTGGACCAGAACCAGGAGGGAAAACCTCCATCTGGACCAGAACCAGGAGGAAAACCTCCATCTGGACCAGAACCAGGAGGGAAAACCTCCATCTGGACCAGAACCAAGAGGAAAAACCTCCATCTGGACCAGAACCAGGAGGGAAAACCTCCATCTGGACCAGAACCAGGAGGGAAAACCTCCATCTGGACCAGAACCAGGAGGGAAAACCTCCATCTGGACCAGAACCAGGAAGGAAAACCTGCATCTGGACCAGAACCAGGAGGAAAAACCTCCATCTGGACCAGAACCAGGAGGAAAAACCTCCATCTGGACCAGAACCAGGAGGGAAAACCTCCATCTGGACCAGAACCAGGAGGGAAAACCTCCATCTGGACCAGAACCAGGAGGAAAAACCTCCATCTGGACCAGAACCAGGAAGGAAAACCTCCATCTGGACCAGAACAAGGAGGAAAAACCTCCATCAGAACCAGAACCAGGAAGGAAAACCTCCATCTGGACCAGAACAAGGAGGAAAAACCTCCATCAGAACCAGAACCAGGAGGAAAAACCTCCATCAGGACCAGAACCAGGAGGAAAAACCTCCATCAGTACCAGAACCAGGAGGGAAAACCTCCATCAGGACCAGAACCAGGAGGAAAAACCTCCATCTGGACCAGAACCAGGAGGGAAAACCTCCATCAGAACAAGAACCAGGAGGAAAAACCTCAATCTGGACCAGAACCAGGAGGAAAAACCACCATCTGGACCAGAACCAGGAAGGAAAACCTCCATCTGGACCAGAACCAGGAGGAAAAACCTCCATCTGGACCAGAACCAGGAGGAAAAACCTCCTTCTGGACCGGATCCAGGAAGGAAATCTTCCATCAGAACCAGAACCAGGAGGGAAAACTTCCATCAGAACAAGAACCAGGAGGAAAAACCTCCATCTGGACCAGAACCAGGAGGGAAAACCTCCATCTGGACCAGAACCAGGAGGGAAAACCTCCATCAGAACAAGAACCAGGAGGAAAAACCTCCATCTGGACCAGAACCAGGAGGGAAAACCTTCATCTAGACCAGAACCAGGAGGAAAAACCTCCATCTGGACCAGAACCAGGAGGAAAAACCTCCTTCTGGACCAGAACCAGGAGGAAAAACATCCATCCGGACCAGAACCAGGAGGAAAAACCTCCATCTGGACCAGAACCAGGAGGGAAAACGTTCATCTGGACCAGAACCAGGAGGGAAAACCTCAGTCTGGACTAGAACCAAGAGGGAAAACCTCCATCTGGACCAGAACCAGGAGAGAAAACCTCCATCTGGACCAGAACCAGGAGGAAAAACCTCCTTCTGGACCAGAACCAGGAGGAAAAACCTCCTTCTGGACTAGAACCAAGAGGGAAAACCTCCATCTGGACCAGAACCAGGAGAGAAAACCTCCATCTGGACCAGAACCAGGAGGAAAAACCTCCATCAGAACAAGAACCAGGAGGAAAAACCTCCATCTGGACCAGAACCAGGAGGAAAAACCTCCATCAGAACCAGAACCAGGAGGAAAAACCTCCATCTGGACCAGAACCAGGAGGAAAAACCTCCATCTGGACCAGGACCAGGAGGAAAAACCTCCATCAGAACCAGAACCAGGAGGAAAAACCTCCATCTGGACCAGAACCAGGAGGGAAAACCTCCATCTGGACCAGAACCAGGAGGGAAAACCTCCATCTGGACCAGAACCAGGAGGAAAAACCTCCATCTGGACCAGAACCAAGAGGAAAAACCTCCATCTGGACCAGGACCAGGAGGAAAAACCTCCATCAGAACCAGAACCAGGAGGAAAAACCTCCATCTGGACCAGAACCAGGAGGGAAAACCTCCATCTGGACCAGAACCAGGAGGGAAAACCTCCATCTGGACCAGAACCAAGAGGGAAAACCTCCATCTGGACCAGAACCAAGAGGAAAAACCTCCATCTGGACCAGAACCAGGAGGAAAAACCTCCATCTGGACCAGAACCAGGAGGACAAACCTCCATCTGGACCAGAACCAAGAGGAAAAACCTCCATCTGGACCAGAACCAAGAGGGACAACCTCCATCTGGACCAGAACCAGGAGGGAAAACCTCCATCTGGACCAGAACCAGGAGGAAAAACCTCCATCTGGACCAGAACCAGAAGGGAAAACCTCCATCTGGACCAGAACCAGGAGGTAAAACGTTCATCTGGACCAGAACCAGGAGGGAAAACCTCCATCAGGACCAGAACCAGGAGGGAAAACCTCCATCAGGACCAGAACCAGGAGGGAAAACCTCCATCAGGACCAGAACCAGAAGGGAAAACCTCCATCTGGACCAGAACCAGGAGGAAAAACCTCCATCAGGACCAGAATCAGGAGGGAAAACCTCCATCTGGACCAGAACCAGGACGGAAAACCTCAGTCTGGACCAGAACCAGGAGGGAAAACCTCCATCTGGACCAGAACCAGGAGGGAAAACCTCCATCAGAACAAGAACCAGGAGGGAAAACCTCCATCTGGACCAGAACCAGGAGGGAAAACCTCCATCTGGACCAGAACCAGGAGGAAAAACCTCCATCTGGACCAGAACCAGGAGGGAAAACCTCCATCTTGACCAGAACCAAGAGGGAAAACCTCCATCTGGACCAGAACCAGGAGGAAAAACCTCCATCAGGACCAGAACCAGGAGGGAAAACCTCCATCTGGACCAGAACCAAGAGGGAAAACCTCCATCTGGACCAGAACCAAGAGGAAAAACCTCCATCTGGACCAGGACCAGGAGGAAAAACCTCCATCTGGACCAGAACCAGGAGGACAAACCTCCATCTGGACCAGAACCAAGAGGAAAAACCTCCATCTGGACCAGAACCAAGAGGGATAACCTCCATCTGGACCAGAACCAGGAGGAAAAACCTCCATCTGGACCAGAACCAGGAGGGAAAACCTCCATCTGGACCAGAACCAGGAGGGAAAACCTCCATCAGGACCAGAACCAGGAGGGAAAACCTCCATCAGGACCAGAACCAGAAGGGAAAACCTCCATCTGGACCAGAACCAGGAGGAAAAACCTCCATCAGGACCAGAACCAGGAGGGAAAACCTCCATCTGGACCAGAACCAGGACGGAAAACCTCAGTCTGGACCAGAACCAGGAGGGAAAACCTCCATCTGGACCAGAACCAGGAGGGAAAACCTCCATCAGAACAAGAACCAGGAGGGAAAACCTCCATCTGGACCAGAACCAGGAGGGAAAACCTCCATCTGGACCAGAACCAGGAGGACAAACCTCCATCTGGACCAGAACCAGGAGGGAAAACCTCCATCAGGACCAGAACCAGAAGGGAAAACCTCCATCTGGACCAGAACCCGGAGGAAAAACCTCCATCTGGACCGGATCCAGGAAGGAAATCTTCCATCTGGACCAGAACCAGGAGGAAAAACCTCCATCTGGACCAGAACCAGAAGAGAAAACCTCCATCTGGACCAGAACCCGGAGGAAAAACCTCCATCAGAACCAGAACCAGGAGGTAAAACGTTCATCTGGACCAGAACCAGGAGGAAAAACCTCCATCTGGACCAGAACCAGGAGGAAAAACCTCCATCTGGACCAGAACCAGGAGAGAAAACCTCCATCTGTACCAGGACCAGGAGGAAAAACCTCCATCTGGACCAGAACCAGGAGAGAAAACGTTCATCTGGACCAGAACCAGGAGGAAAAACCTCCATCTGGACCAGAACCAGGAGGAAAAACCTCCATCAGGACCAGAACCAGGAGGAAAAACCTCCATCTGGACCAGAACCAGGAAGGAAAACCTCCATCTGGACCAGAACCAGGAGAGAAAACCTCCATCTGGACCAGGACCAGGAGGAAAAACCTCCATCTGGACCAGAACCAGGAGAGAAAACGTTCATCTGGACCAGAACCAGGAGGAAAAACCTCCATCAGAACCAGAACCAGGAGGGAAACCCTCCATCAGAACCAGAACCAGGAGGAAAAACCTCCATCTGGACCAGAACCAGGAGGAAAAACCTCCATCTGGACCAGAACCAGGAGGAAAAACCTCCATCTGGACCAGAACCAGGACAGAAAACCTCCATCTGGACCAGAACCAGGAGGGAAAACCTCCATCTGGACCAGAACCAGGAGGAAAAACCTCCATCTGGACCAGAACCAGGACAGAAAACCTCCATAAGAACCAGAACCAGGAGGGAAAACCTCCATCTGGACCAGAACCCGGAGGAAAAACCTCCATCAGAACCAGAACCAGGAGGTAAAACGTTCATCTGGACCAGAACCAGGAGGGAAAACCTCCATCAGGACCAGAACCAGAAGGGAAAACCTCCATCTGGACCAGAACCCGGAGGAAAAACCTCCATCTGGACCGGATCCAGGAAGGAAATCTTCCATCTGGACCAGAACCAGGAAGGAAAACCTCCATCTGGACCAGAACCAGGAGGGAAAACCTCCATCTGGACCAGAACCAGGAAGGAAATCTTCCATCAGGACCAGAACCAGGAGAGAAACCCTCCATCAGAACCAGAACCAGGAGGGAAAACCTCCATCAGAACCAGAACCAGGAGGAAAACCCTCCATCTGGACAAGAACCAGGAGGGAAAAGCTCAATCTGGACCAGAACCAGGAGGGAAACCCTCCATCTGGACCAGTACCAGGAGGGAAAACCACCATCTGGACCAGAACCAGGAGGAAAAACCTCCATCTGGACCAGAACCAGGAGGGAAAACCACCATCTGGACCAGTACCAGGAGGGAAAACCACCATCTGGACCAGGACCAGGAGGAAAAACCTCCATCTGGACCAGAACCAGGAGAGAAAACGTTCATCTGGACCAGAACCAGGAGAGAAACCCTCCATCAGAACCAGAACCAGGAGGGAAAACCTCCATCTGGACCAGAACCAGGAGGGAAAACCTCCATCTGGACCAGAACCAGGAGGGAAAACCTCCATCTGGACCAGAACCAGGAGAGAAAACCTCCATCTGGACCAGGACCAGGAGGAAAAACCTCCATCTGGACCAGAACCAGGAGATAAAACGTTCATCTGGGCCAGAACCAGGAGGAAAAACCTCCATCAGAACCAGAACCAGGAGGGAAACCCTCCATCTGGACCGGATCCAGGAAGGAAATCTTCCATCAGGACCAGAACCAGGAAGGAAAACCTCCATCTGGACCAGAACCACGAGGGAAAACCTCCATCTGGACCAGAACCAGGAGGGAAAACCTCCATCTGGACCAGAACCAGGAAGGAAATCTTCCATCAGGACCAGAACCAGGAGAGAAACCCTCCATCAGAACCAGCACCAGGAGGAAAACCCTCCATCTGGACCAGAACCAGGAGGGAAAACCTCCATCTGGACCAGAACCAGGAGGGAAACCCTCCATCTGGACCAGTACCAGGAGGGAAAACCTCCATCTGGACCAGAACCAGGAGGAAAAACCTCCATCTGGACCAGAACCAGGAGGGAAAACCACCATCTGGACCAGAACCAGGAGGGAAAACCACCATCTGGACCAGGACCAGGAGGAAAAACCTCCATCTGGACCAGAACCAGGAGAGAAAACGTTCATCTGGACCAGAACCAGGACAGAAAACCTCCATAAGAACCAGAACCAGGAGGGAAAACCTCCATCTGGACCAGAACCCGGAGGAAAAACCTCCATCAGAACCAGAACCAGGAGGTAAAACGTTCATCTGGACCAGAACCAGGAGGGAAAACCTCCATCAGGACCAGAACCAGAAGGGAAAACCTCCATCTGGACCAGAACCCGGAGGAAAAACCTCCATCTGGACCGGATCCAGGAAGGAAATCTTCCATCAGGACCAGAACCAGGACGGAAAACCTCCATCTGGACCAGAACCAGGAGGGAAAACCTCCATCTGGACCAGAACCAGGAAGGAAATCTTCCATCAGGACCAGAACCAGGAGAGAAACCCTCCATCAGAACCAGAACCAGGAGGGAAAACCTCCATCAGAACCAGAACCAGGAGGAAAACCCTCCATCTGGACAAGAACCAGGAGGGAAAAGCTCAATCTGGACCAGAACCAGGAGGGAAACCCTCCATCTGGACCAGTACCAGGAGGGAAAACCACCATCTGGACCAGAACCAGGAGGAAAAACCTCCATCTGGACCAGAACCAGGAGGGAAAACCACCATCTGGACCAGTACCAGGAGGGAAAACCACCATCTGGACCAGAACCAGGACGGAAAACCTCAGTCTGGACCAGAACCAGGAGGAAAAACCTCCATCAGAAAGAGAACCAGGAGGAAAAACCTCAATCTGGACCAGAACCAGGAGGAAAAACCTCCATCTGGACCAGAACCAGGAGGAAAAACCTCCATCTGGACCAGAACCAGGAGGAAAAACCTCCATCAGAAAGAGAACCAGGAGGAAAAACCTCAATCTGGACCAGAACCAGGAGGAAAAACCTCCATCTGGACCAGAACCAGGAGGAAAAACCTCCATCAGGACCAGAACCAGGAGGGAAAACCTCCATATGGACCAGAACCAAGAGGAAAAACCTCCATCTGGACCAGAACCAGGAGGACAAACCTCAATCTGGACCAGAACCAGGAGGGAAAACCTCCATAAGAACCAGAACCAGGAGGAAAAACTTCCATTTGGACCAGAACCAAGAGGGAAAACCTCCATCTGGACCAGAACCAGAAGAGAAAACGTTCATCTGGACCAGAACCAGGAGGAAAAACCTCCATCAGAACCAGAACCAGGAGGAGAAACCTCCATCTGGACCAGAACCAGGAGGGAAAACCACCATCTGGACCAGAACCAGGAGGAAAACCCTCCATCTGGACCAGGACCAGGAGGAAAAACCTCCATCTGGACCAGAACCAGGAGAGAAACCCTCCATCAGAACCAGAACCAGGAGGGAAAACCTCCATCTGGACCAGAACCAGGAGGGAAAACCTCCATCTGGACCAGAACCAGGAGGAAAAACCTCCATCTGGACCAGAACCAGGAGGAAAAACCTCCATCTGGACCGGATCCAGGAAGGAAATCTTCCATCAGGACCAGAACCAGGAGAGAAACCCTCCATCTGGACCAGAACCAAGAGGGAAAACCTCCATCTGGACCAGAACCAGGAGGGAAAACCTCCATCTGGACCAGAACCAGGAGGAAAAACCTCCATCTGGACCAGAACCAGGAGGAAAAACCTCCATCTGGACCGGATCCAGGAAGGAAATCTTCCATCAGGACCAGAACCAGGAGAGAAACCCTCCATCTGGACCAGAACCAAGAGGGAAAACCTCCATCTGGACCAGAACCAGGAGGGAAAACCTCCATCTGGACCAGAACCAGGAGGGAAAACCCTCCATCTGGACCAGAACCAGGAGAGAAAACGTTCATCTGGACCAGAACCAGGAGGAAAAACCTCCATCTGGACCAGAACCAGGAGGAAAACCCTCCATCAGAACCAGAACCAGGAGGGAAAACCTCCATCTGGACCAGAACCAGGAGGGAAAACCACCATCTGGACCAGAACCAGGAGGAAAACCCTCCATCTGGACCAGGACCAGGAGGAAAAACCTCCATCTGGACCAGAACCAGGAGGAAAAACCTCCATCTGGACCAGAACCAGGAGAGAAACCCTCCATCAGAACCAGAACCAGGAGGGAAAACCTCCATCTGGACCAGAACCAGGAGGGAAAACCTCCATCTGGACCAGAACAAGGAGGAAAAACCTCCATCTGGACCAGAACCCAGAACCAGGAGGAAAAACCTCCATCTGGACCAGAACCAGGAGGAAAAACCTCCATCTGGACCGGATCCAGGAAGGAAATCTTCCATCAGGACCAGAACCAGGACAGAAACCCTCCATCTGGACCAGAACCAAGAGGGAAAACCTCCATCTGGACCAGAACCAGGAGGGAAAACCTCCATCTGGACCAGAACCAGGAGGAAAAACCTCCATCTGGACCAGAACCAGGAGGGAAAACGTTCATCTGGACCAGAACCAGGAGGGAAAACCTCCATCTGGACCAGAACCAGGAGAGAAACCCTCCATCTGGACCAGAACCAAGAGGGAAAACCTCCATCTGGACCAGAACCAGGAGGGAAAACCTCCATCTGGACCAGAACCAGGAGGAAAAACCTCCATCTGGACCAGAACCAGGAGGAAAAACCTCCATCTGGACCGGATCCAGGAAGGAAATCTTCCATCAGGACCAGAACCAGGAGAGAAACCCTCCATCTGGACCAGAACCAAGAGGGAAAACCTCCATCTGGACCAGAACCAGGAGGGAAAACCTCCATCTGGACCAGAACCAGGAGGAAAAACCTCCATCTGGACCAGAACCAGGAGGGAAAACGTTCATCTGGACCAGAACCAGGAGGGAAAACCTCCATCTGGACCAGAACCAGGAGAGAAACCCTCCATCTGGACCAGAACCAAGAGGGAAAACCTCCATCTGGACCAGAACCAGGAAGGAAATCTTCCATCAGGACCAGAACCAGGAAGGAAAACCTCCATCTGGACCAGAACCAGGAGGGAAAACCTCCATCTGGACCAGAACCAGGAAGGAAATCTTCCATCAGGACCAGAACCAGGAGAGAAACCCTCCATCAGAACCAGAACCAGGAGGGAAAACCTCCATCTGAACCAGAACCAGGAGGAAAACCCTCCATCTGGACCAGAACCAGGAGGGAAAACCTCCATCTGGACCAGAACCAGGAGGAAAAACCTCCATCTGGACCAGGACCAGGAGGAAAAACCTCCATCTGGACCAGAACCAGGAGAGAAAACGTTCATCTGGACCAGAACCAGGAGGAAAAACCTCCATCAGAACAAGAACCAGGAGGAAAAACTTCCATTTGGACCAGAACCAAGAGGGACAACCTCCATCTGGACCAGAACCAGGAGGGAAAACCTCCATCTGGACCGGATCCAGGAAGGAAATCTTCCATCAGGACCAGAACCAGGAGAGAAACCCTCCATCTGGACCAGAACCAGGAGGGAAAACCACCATCTGGACCAGAACCAGGAGAGAAACCCTCCATCAGAACCAGAACCAGGAGGGAAAACCTCCATCTGGACCAGAACCAGGAGGGAAAACCTCCATCTGGACCAGAACCCGGAGGAAAAACCTCCATCAGAACCAGAACCAGGAGGTAAAACGTTCATCTGGACCAGAACCAGGAGGGAAAACCTCCATCTGGACCAGAACCAGAAGGGAAAACCTCCATCTGGACCAGAACCCGGAGGAAAAACCTCCATCTGGACCAGAACCAGGAGGGAAAACCTCCATCAGAACCAGAACCAGGAGGGAAAACCTCCATCAGAACCAGAACCAGGAGGAAAACCCTCCATCTGGTCCAGAACCAGGAGGAAAACCCTCCATCTGGACCAGGACCAGGAGGAAAAACCGCCATCTGGACCAGAACCAGGAGGAAAAACCTCCATCTGGACCAGAACCAGGAGAGAAAACGTTCATCTGGACCAGAACCAGGAGAGAAACCCTCCATCAGAACCAGAACCAGGAGGGAAAACCTCCATCTGGACCAGAACCAGGAGGGAAAACCTCCATCTGGACCAGAACCAGGAGGGAAAACCTCCATCTGGACCAGAACCAGGAGAGAAAACCTCCATCTGGACCAGGACCAGGAGGAAAAACCTCCATCTGGACCAGAACCAGGAGATAAAACGTTCATCTGGACCAGAACCAGGAGGAAAAACCTCCATTAGAACCAGAACCAGGAGGGAAACCCTCCATCTGGACCGGATCCAGGAAGGAAATCTTCCATCAGGACCAGAACCAGGAAGGAAAACCTCCATCTGGACCAGAACCACGAGGGAAAACCTCCATCTGGACCAGAACCAGGAGGGAAAACCTCCATCTGGACCAGAACCAGGAAGGAAATCTTCCATCAGGACCAGAACCAGGAGAGAAACCCTCCATCAGAACCAGCACCAGGAGGAAAACCCTCCATCTGGACCAGAACCAGGAGGGAAAACCTCCATCTGGACCAGAACCAGGAGGGAAACCCTCCATCTGGACCAGTACCAGGAGGGAAAACCTCCATCTGGACCAGAACCAGGAGGAAAAACCTCCATCTGGACCAGAACCAGGAGGGAAAACCACCATCTGGACCAGAACCAGGAGGGAAAACCACCATCTGGACCAGGACCAGGAGGAAAAACCTCCATCTGGACCAGAACCAGGAGAGAAAACGTTCATCTGGACCAGAACCAGGACAGAAAACCTCCATAAGAACCAGAACCAGGAGGGAAAACCTCCATCTGGACCAGAACCCGGAGGAAAAACCTCCATCAGAACCAGAACCAGGAGGTAAAACGTTCATCTGGACCAGAACCAGGAGGGAAAACCTCCATCAGGACCAGAACCAGAAGGGAAAACCTCCATCTGGACCAGAACCCGGAGGAAAAACCTCCATCTGGACCGGATCCAGGAAGGAAATCTTCCATCAGGACCAGAACCAGGACGGAAAACCTCCATCTGGACCAGAACCAGGAGGGAAAACCTCCATCTGGACCAGAACCAGGAAGGAAATCTTCCATCAGGACCAGAACCAGGAGAGAAACCCTCCATCAGAACCAGAACCAGGAGGGAAAACCTCCATCAGAACCAGAACCAGGAGGAAAACCCTCCATCTGGACAAGAACCAGGAGGGAAAAGCTCAATCTGGACCAGAACCAGGAGGGAAACCCTCCATCTGGACCAGTACCAGGAGGGAAAACCACCATCTGGACCAGAACCAGGAGGAAAAACCTCCATCTGGACCAGAACCAGGAGGGAAAACCACCATCTGGACCAGTACCAGGAGGGAAAACCACCATCTGGACCAGAACCAGGACGGAAAACCTCAGTCTGGACCAGAACCAGGAGGAAAAACCTCCATCAGAAAGAGAACCAGGAGGAAAAACCTCAATCTGGACCAGAACCAGGAGGAAAAACCTCCATCTGGACCAGAACCAGGAGGAAAAACCTCCATCTGGACCAGAACCAGGAGGAAAAACCTCCATCAGAAAGAGAACCAGGAGGAAAAACCTCAATCTGGACCAGAACCAGGAGGAAAAACCTCCATCTGGACCAGAACCAGGAGGAAAAACCTCCATCAGGACCAGAACCAGGAGGGAAAACCTCCATATGGACCAGAACCAAGAGGAAAAACCTCCATCTGGACCAGAACCAGGAGGACAAACCTCAATCTGGACCAGAACCAGGAGGGAAAACCTCCATAAGAACCAGAACCAGGAGGAAAAACTTCCATTTGGACCAGAACCAAGAGGGAAAACCTCCATCTGGACCAGAACCAGAAGAGAAAACGTTCATCTGGACCAGAACCAGGAGGAAAAACCTCCATCAGAACCAGAACCAGGAGGAGAAACCTCCATCTGGACCAGAACCAGGAGGGAAAACCACCATCTGGACCAGAACCAGGAGGAAAACCCTCCATCTGGACCAGGACCAGGAGGAAAAACCTCCATCTGGACCAGAACCAGGAGAGAAACCCTCCATCAGAACCAGAACCAGGAGGGAAAACCTCCATCTGGACCAGAACCAGGAGGGAAAACCTCCATCTGGACCAGAACCAGGAGGAAAAACCTCCATCTGGACCGGATCCAGGAAGGAAATCTTCCATCAGGACCAGAACCAGGAGAGAAACCCTCCATCTGGACCAGAACCAAGAGGGAAAACCTCCATCTGGACCAGAACCAGGAGGGAAAACCTCCATCTGGACCAGAACCAGGAGGAAAAACCTCCATCTGGACCAGAACCAGGAGGAAAAACCTCCATCTGGACCGGATCCAGGAAGGAAATCTTCCATCAGGACCAGAACCAGGAGAGAAACCCTCCATCTGGACCAGAACCAAGAGGGAAAACCTCCATCTGGACCAGAACCAGGAGGGAAAACCTCCATCTGGACCAGAACCAGGAGGGAAAACCCTCCATCTGGACCAGAACCAGGAGAGAAAACGTTCATCTGGACCAGAACCAGGAGGAAAAACCTCCATCTGGACCAGAACCAGGAGGAAAACCCTCCATCAGAACCAGAACCAGGAGGGAAAACCTCCATCTGGACCAGAACCAGGAGGGAAAACCACCATCTGGACCAGAACCAGGAGGAAAACCCTCCATCTGGACCAGGACCAGGAGGAAAAACCTCCATCTGGACCAGAACCAGGAGGAAAAACCTCCATCTGGACCAGAACCAGGAGAGAAACCCTCCATCAGAACCAGAACCAGGAGGGAAAACCTCCATCTGGACCAGAACCAGGAGGGAAAACCTCCATCTGGACCAGAACAAGGAGGAAAAACCTCCATCTGGACCAGAACCCAGAACCAGGAGGAAAAACCTCCATCTGGACCAGAACCAGGAGGAAAAACCTCCATCTGGACCGGATCCAGGAAGGAAATCTTCCATCAGGACCAGAACCAGGACAGAAACCCTCCATCTGGACCAGAACCAAGAGGGAAAACCTCCATCTGGACCAGAACCAGGAGGGAAAACCTCCATCTGGACCAGAACCAGGAGGAAAAACCTCCATCTGGACCAGAACCAGGAGGGAAAACGTTCATCTGGACCAGAACCAGGAGGGAAAACCTCCATCTGGACCAGAACCAGGAGAGAAACCCTCCATCTGGACCAGAACCAAGAGGGAAAACCTCCATCTGGACCAGAACCAGGAGGGAAAACCTCCATCTGGACCAGAACCAGGAGGAAAAACCTCCATCTGGACCAGAACCAGGAGGAAAAACCTCCATCTGGACCAGAACCAGGAGGGAAAACGTTCATCTGGACCAGAACCAGGAGGGAAAACCTCCATCTGGACCAGAACCAGGAGAGAAACCCTCCATCTGGACCAGAACCAAGAGGGAAAACCTCCATCTGGACCAGAACCAGGAAGGAAATCTTCCATCAGGACCAGAACCAGGAAGGAAAACCTCCATCTGGACCAGAACCAGGAGGGAAAACCTCCATCTGGACCAGAACCAGGAAGGAAATCTTCCATCAGGACCAGAACCAGGAGAGAAACCCTCCATCAGAACCAGAACCAGGAGGGAAAACCTCCATCTGAACCAGAACCAGGAGGAAAACCCTCCATCTGGACCAGAACCAGGAGGGAAAACCTCCATCTGGACCAGAACCAGGAGGAAAAACCTCCATCTGGACCAGGACCAGGAGGAAAAACCTCCATCTGGACCAGAACCAGGAGAGAAAACGTTCATCTGGACCAGAACCAGGAGGAAAAACCTCCATCAGAACAAGAACCAGGAGGAAAAACTTCCATTTGGACCAGAACCAAGAGGGACAACCTCCATCTGGACCAGAACCAGGAGGGAAAACCTCCATCTGGACCGGATCCAGGAAGGAAATCTTCCATCAGGACCAGAACCAGGAGAGAAACCCTCCATCTGGACCAGAACCAGGAGGGAAAACCACCATCTGGACCAGAACCAGGAGAGAAACCCTCCATCAGAACCAGAACCAGGAGGGAAAACCTCCATCTGGACCAGAACCAGGAGGGAAAACCTCCATCTGGACCAGAACCCGGAGGAAAAACCTCCATCAGAACCAGAACCAGGAGGTAAAACGTTCATCTGGACCAGAACCAGGAGGGAAAACCTCCATCTGGACCAGAACCAGAAGGGAAAACCTCCATCTGGACCAGAACCCGGAGGAAAAACCTCCATCTGGACCAGAACCAGGAGGGAAAACCTCCATCAGAACCAGAACCAGGAGGGAAAACCTCCATCAGAACCAGAACCAGGAGGAAAACCCTCCATCTGGTCCAGAACCAGGAGGAAAACCCTCCATCTGGACCAGAACCAGGAGAGAAAACGTTCATCTGGACCAGAACCAGGAGAGAAACCCTCCATCTGGACCAGAACCAGGAGGAAAAACCTCCATCTGGACCAGAACCAGGAGGAAAAACCTCCATCTGGACCGGATCCAGGAAGGAAATCTTCCATCAGGACCAGAACCAGGAGAGAAACCCTCCATCTGGACCAGAACCAAGAGGGAAAACCTCCATCTGGTCCAGGACCAGGAGGAAAAACCTCCATCTGGACCAGAACCAGGAGAGAAAACGTTCATCTGGACCAGAACCAGGAGAGAAACCCTCCATCTGGACCAGAACCAGGAGGAAAAACCTCCATCTGGACCAGAACCAGGAGGAAAAACCTCCATCTGGACCGGATCCAGGAAGGAAATCTTCCATCAGGACCAGAACCAGGAGAGAAACCCTCCATCTGGACCAGAACCAAGAGGGAAAACCTCCATCTGGACCAGAACCAGGAGGAAAAACCTCCATCTGGACCAGAACCAGGAGAGAAACCCTCCATCAGAACCAGAACCAGGAGGGAAAACCTCCATCTGGACCAGAACCAGGAGGGAAAACCTCCATCTGGACCAGAACCAGGAGGAAAAACCTCCATCTGGACCAGAACCAGGAGGAAAAACCTCCATCTGGACCGGATCCAGGAAGGAAATCTTCCATCAGGACCAGAACCAGGAGAGAAACCCTCCATCTGGACCAGAACCAGGAGGGAAAACCTCCATCTGGACCAGGACCAGGAGGAAAAACCTCCATCTGGACCGGATCCAGGAAGGAAATCTTCCATCAGGACCAGAACCAAGAGGGAAAACCTCCATCTGGACCAGAACCAGGAGGGAAAACCTCCATCTGGACCAGAACCAGGAGGAAAAACCTCCATCTGGACCAGAACCAGGAGGGAAAACGTTCATCTGGACCAGAACCAGGAGGGAAACCCTCCATCTGGACCAGAACCAGGAGAGAAACCCTCCATCTGGACCAGAACCAAGAGGGAAAACCTCCATCTGGACCAGAACCAGGAGGGAAAACCTCCATCTGGACCAGAACCAAGAGGAAAAACCTCCATCTGGACCAGAAACAGGAGGGAAAACGTTCATCTGGACCAGAACCAGGAGGGAAAACCTCCATCTGGACCAGAACCAGAAGGGAAAACCTCCATCTGGACCAGAACCCGGAGGAAAAACCTCCATCAGAACCAGAACCAGGAGGTAAAACGTTCATCTGGACCAGAACCAGGAGGGAAAACCTCCATCAGGACCAGAACCAGAAGGGAAAACCTCCATCTGGACCAGAACCCGGAGGAAAAACCTCCATCTGGACCGGATCCAGGAAGGAAATCTTCCATCAGGACCAGAACCAGGAGGGAAAACCTCCATCAGAACCAGAACCAGGAAGGAAAACCTCCATCTGGACCAGAACCAGGAGGGAAAACCTCCATCAGGACCAGAACCAGGAGGAAAAACCTCCATCTGGACCAGAACCAGGGAAGAAAAACCTCCATCTGGACCAGAACCAGGAGGAAAAACCTCCATCTGGACCAGAACCCGGAGGAAAAACCTCCATCAGAACCAGAACCAGGAGGTAAAACGTTCATCTGGACCAGAACCAGGAGGGAAAACCTCCATCTGGACCAGAACCAGGAAGGAAATCTTCCATCAGGACCAGAACCAGGAGAGAAACCCTCCATCAGAACCAGAACCAGGAGGGAAAACCTCCATCAGAACCAGAACCAGGTGGAAAACCCTCCATCTGGACCAGAACCAGGAGGGAAAACCTCCATCTGGACCAGAACCAGGAGGAAAAACCTCCATCTGGACCAGGACCAGGAGGAAAAACCTCCATCTGGACCAGAACCAGGAGAGAAAACGTTCATCTGGACCAGAACCAGGAGGGAAAACCACCATCTGGACCAGAACCAGGAGGAAAAACCTCCATCTGGACCAGGACCAGGAGGAAAAACCTCCATCTGGACCAGAACCAGGAGAGAAAACGTTCATCTGGACCAGAACCAGGAGGAAAAACTTCCATTTGGACCAGAACCAAGAGGGAAAACCTCCATCTGGACCAGAACCAGGAGGGAAAACCACCATCTGGACCAGAACCAGGAGGAAAACCCTCCATCTGGACCAGGACCAGGAGGAAAAACCTCCATCTGG
Organism: Telmatherina bonti; assembly: GCF_933228915.1. Taxonomy (NCBI): domain Eukaryota; kingdom Metazoa; phylum Chordata; class Actinopteri; order Atheriniformes; family Telmatherinidae; genus Telmatherina; species Telmatherina bonti. Next base: position 38,878,321 of record NC_136622.1, read on the forward strand.
ACCAGAACCAGGAGAGAAACCCTCCATCAGAACCAGAACCAGGAGGGAAAACCTCCATCTGGACAAGAACCAGGAGGGAAAACCTCAATCTGGACCAGAACCAGGAGGGAAAACCTCCATGTGGACCAGAACCAGGAGGAAAAACCTCCATCTGGACCAGAACCAGGAGGGAAAACCACCATCTGGACCAGAACCAGGAGGGAAAACCACCATCTGGACCAGAACCAGGAGGAAAAACCTCCATCTGGACCAGAACCAGGAGAGAAAACGTTCATCTGGACCAGAACCAGGAGAGAAACCCTCCATCAGAACCAGAACCAGGAGGGAAAACCTCCATCTGGACCAGAACCAGGAGGGAAAACCTCCATCTGGACCGGATCCAGGAAGGAAATCTACCATCAGGACCAGAACCAGGAGAGAAACCCTCCATCTAGACCAGAACCAAGAGGGAAAACCTCCATCTGGACCAGAACCAGGAGGGAAAACCTCCATCTGGACCAGAACCAGGAGGAAAAACCTCCATCTGGACCAGAACCAGGAGGAAAAACCTCCATCAGAAAGAGAACCAGGAGGAAAAACCTCAATCTGGACCAGAACCAGGAGGAAAAACCTCCATCTGGACCAGAACCAGAAGGGAAAACCTCCATCTGGACCAGAACCAGGAGGAAAAACCTCCATCTGGACCAGAACCAGGAGGAAAAACCTCCATCAGGACCAGAACCAAGAGGGAAAACCTCCATATGGACCAGAACCAAGAGGAAAAACCTCCATCAGAACCAGAACCAGGAGGACAAACCTCCATCTGGACCAGAACCAGGAGGGAAAACCTCCATCAGGACCAGAACCAGAAGGGAAAACCTCCATCTGGACCAGAACCAGGAGGACAAACCTCCATCTGGACCAGAACCCGGAGGAAAAACCTCCATCTGGACCAGAACCAGGAGGGAAAACCTCCATCAGAACCAGAACCAGGAGGGAAAACCTCCATCAGAACCAGAACCAGGAGGAAAACCCTCCATCTGGACCAGAACCAGGAGGAAAACCCTCCATCTGGACCAGGACCAGGAGGAAAAACCTCCATCTGGACCAGAACCAGGAGAGAAAACGTTCATCTGGACCAGAACCAGGAGGAAAAACCTCCTTCAGAACAAGAAACAGGAGGAAAAACTTCCATTTGGACCAGAACCAAGAGGGAAAACCTCCATCTGGACCAGAACCAGGAGGGAAAACCACCATCTGGACCAGAACCAAGAGGGAAAACCTCCATCTGGACCAGAACCAGGAGGGAAAACCACCATCTGGACCAGAACCAGGAGGAAAACCCTCCATCGGGACCAGGACCAGGAGGAAAAACCTCCATCTGGACCAGAACCAAGAGGGAAAACCTCCATCTGGACCAGAACCAGGAGGGAAAACCACCATCTGGACCAGAACCAGGAGGAAAACCCTCCATCGGGACCAGGACCAGGAGGAAAAACCTCCATCTGGACCAGAACCAGGAGAGAAAACGTTCATCTGGACCAGAACCAGGAGAGAAACCCTCCATCAGAACCAGAACCAGGAGGGAAAACCTCCATCTGGACCAGAACCAGGAGGGAAAACCTCCATCTGGACCAGAACCAGGAGGAAAAACCTCCATCTGGACCAGAACCAGGAGGAAAAACCTCCATCTGGACCGGATCCAGGAAGGAAATCTTCCATCAGGACCAGAACCAGGAGAGAAACCCTCCATCTGGACCAGAACCAAGAGGGAAAACCCTCCATCTGGACCAGAACCAGGAGGGAAAACCCTCCATCTGGACCAGAACCAGGAGGGAAAACCTCCATCTGGACCAGAACCAGGAGGGAAAACCCTCCATCTGGACCAGAACCAGGAGGGAAAACCCTCCATCTGGACCAGGACCACGAGGAAAAACCTCCATCTGGACCAGAACCAGGAGGGAAAACCCTCCATCTGGACCAGAACCAGGAGGGAAAACCCTCCATCTGGACCAGAACCAGGAGGAAAAACCTCCATCTGGACCAGAACCAGGAGAGAAAACCTCCATCTGGACCAGAACCAGGAGGAAAAACTTCCATCTGGACCAGAACCAGGAGGAAAAACCTCCATCTGGACCAGAACCAGGAGGAAAACCCTCCATCAGAACAAGAACCAGGAGGGAAAACCTCCATCTGGACCAGAACCAGGAGGAAAAACCTCCATCAGAACAAGAACCAGGAGGAAAAACTTCCATCTGGACCAGAACCAGGAGGAAAAACCTCCATCTGGACCAGAACCAGGAGGAAAACCCTCCATCAGAACCAGAACCAGGAGGGAAAACCTCCATCTGGACCAGAACCAGGAGGGAAAACCACCATCTGGACCAGAACCAGGAGGAAATCCCTCCATCTGGACCAGGACCAGGAGGAAAAACCTCCATCTGGACCAGAACCAGGAGGAAAAACCTCCATCTGGACCAGAACCAGGAGAGAAACCCTCCATCAGAACCAGAACCAGGAGGGAAAACCTCCATCTGGACCAGAACCAGGAGGGAAAACCTCCATCTGGACCAGAACCAGGAGGAAAAACCTCCATCTGGACCAGAACCAGGAGGGAAAACCTCCATCTGGACCAGAACCAAGAGGGAAAACCTCCATCTGGACCAGAACCAGGAGGGAAAACCTCCATCTGGACCAGAACCAGGAGGAAAAACCTCCATCTGGACCAGAACCAGGAGGGAAAACGTTCATCTGGACCAGAACCAGGAGGGAAAACCTCCATCTGGACCAGAACCAGGAGAGAAACCCTCCATCTGGACCAGAACCAAGAGGGAAAACCTCCATCTGGACCAGAACCAGGAGGGAAAACCTCCATCTGGACCAGAACCAGGAGGAAAAACCTCCATCTGGACCAGAACCAGGAGGGAAAACGTTCATCTGGACCAGAACCAGGAGGGAAAACCTCCATCTGGACCAGAACCAGGAGAGAAACCCTCCATCTGGACCAGAACCAGGAGGTAAAACGTTCATCTGGACCAGAACCCGGAGGAAAAACCTCCATCTGGACCGGATCCAGGAAGGAAATCTTCCATCAGGACCAGAACCAGGAGGGAAAACCTCCATCAGAACCAGAACCAGGAAGGAAAACCTCCATCTGGACCAGAACCAGGAGGGAAAACCTCCATCAGGACCAGAACCAGGAGGAAAAACCTCCATCTGGACCAGAACCAGGGAAGAAAAACCTCCATCTAGACCAGAACCAGGAGGAAAAACCTCCATCTGGACCAGAACCCGGAGGAAAAACCTCCATCAGAACCAGAACCAGGAGAGAAAACCTCCATCTGGACCAGAACCAGGAGGGAAAACCTCCATCTGGACCAGAACCAGGAGGAAAACCCTCCATCTGGACCAGGACCAGGAGGAAAAACCTCCATCTGGACAAGAACCAGGAGGGAAAACCTCAATCTGGACCAGAACCAGGAGGGAAAACCTCCATCTGGACCAGAACCAGGAGGAAAAACCTCCATCTGGACCAGAACCAGGAGGGAAAACCACCATCTGGACCAGAACCAGGAGGGAAAACCTCCATCTGGACCAGAACCAGGAGAGAAACCCTCCATCAGAACCAGAACCAGGAGGGAAAACCTCCATCTGGACAAGAACCAGGAGGGAAAACCTCAATCTGGACCAGAACCAGGAGGGAAAACCTCCATCTGGACCAGAACCAGGAGGAAAAACCTCCATCTGGACCAGAACCAGGAGGGAAAACCACCATCTGGACCAGAACCAGGAGGGAAAACCACCATCTGGACCAGAACCAGGAGGAAAAACCTCCATCTGGACCAGAACCAGGAGAGAAAACGTTCATCTGGACCAGAACCAGGAGAGAAACCCTCCATCAGAACCAGAACCAGGAGGGAAAACCTCCATCTGGACCAGAACCAGGAGGGAAAACCTCCATCTGGACCGGATCCAGGAAGGAAATCTACCATCAGGACCAGAACCAGGAGAGAAACCCTCCATCTAGACCAGAACCAAGAGGGAAAACCTCCATCTGGACCAGAACCAGGAGGGAAAACCTCCATCTGGACCAGAACCAGGAGGAAAAACCTCCATCTGGACCAGAACCAGGAGGAAAAACCTCCATCAGAAAGAGAACCAGGAGGAAAAACCTCAATCTGGACCAGAACCAGAAGGAAAAACCTCCATCTGGACCAGAACCAGGAGGAAAAACCTCCATCAGGACCAGAACCAGAAGGGAAAACCTCCATCTGGACCAGAACCAGGAGGAAAAACCTCCATCTGGACCAGAACCAGGAGGAAAAACCTCCATCAGGACCAGAACCAAGAGGGAAAACCTCCATATGGACCAGAACCAAGAGGAAAAACCTCCATCAGAACCAGAACCAGGAGGACAAACCTCCATCTGGACCAGAACCAGGAGGGAAAACCTCCATCAGGACCAGAACCAGAAGGGAAAACCTCCATCTGGACCAGAACCAGGAGGACAAACCTCCATCTGGACCAGAACCCGGAGGAAAAACCTCCATCAGAACCAGAACCAGGAGGTAAAACGTTCATCTGGACCAGAACCAGGAGGGAAAACCTCCATCTGGACCAGGACCAGGAGGAAAAACCTCCATCTGGACCAGAACCAGGAGGAAAAACCTCCATCTGGACCAGAACCAGGGAAGAAAAACCTCCATCTGGACCAGAACCAGGAAGGAAAACCTCCATCTGGACATGAACCAGGAAGGAAAACCTCCATCTGGACCAGAACCAGGAAGGAAAACCTCCATCTGGACCAGAATCATGAAGGAAAACCTCCATCTGGACCAGAACCAGGAGGAAAAACCTCCATCTGGACCGGATCCAGGAAGGAAATCTTCCATCAGGACCAGAACCAGGAGAGAAACCCTCCATCTGGACCAGAACCAAGAGGGAAAACCCTCCATCTGGACCAGAACCAGGAGGGAAAACCCTCCATCTGGACCAGGACCAGGAGGAAAAACCTCCATCTGGACCAGAACCAGGAGGGAAAACCTCCATCTGGACCAGAACCAGGAGGGAAAACCCTCCATCTGGACCAGGACCAGGAGGAAAAACCTCCATCTGGACCAGAACCAGGAGAGAAAACGTTCATCTGGACCAGAACCAGGAGAGAAACCCTCCATCAGAACCAGAACCAGGAGGGAAAACCTCCATCTGGACCAGAACCAGGAGGGAAAACCTCCATCTGGACCAGAACCAGGAGAGAAAACCTCCATCTGGACCAGGACCAGGAGGAAAAACCTCCATCTGGACCAGAACCAGGAGGGAAAACCCTCCATCTGGACCAGGACCAGGAGGAAAAACCTCCATCTGGACCAGAACCAGGAGGGAAAACCTCCATCTGGACCAGAACCAGGAGGGAAAACCCTCCATCTGGACCAGGACCAGGAGGAAAAACCTCCATCTGGACCAGAACCAGGAGAGAAAACGTTCATCTGGACCAGAACCAGGAGAGAAACCCTCCATCAGAACCAGAACCAGGAGGGAAAACCTCCATCTGGACCAGAACCAGGAGGGAAAACCCTCCATCTGGACCAGGACCAGGAGGAAAAACCTCCATCTGGACCAAAACCAGGAGAGAAAACGTTCATCTGGACCAGAACCAGGAGAGAAACCCTCCATCACAACCAGAACCAGGAGGGAAAACCTCCATCTGGACCAGAACCAGGAGAGAAAACCTCCATCTGGACCAGAACCAGGAGGAAAAACCTCCATCTGGACCAGAACCAGGAGAGAAAACCTCCATCTGGACCAGAACCAGGAGGAAAAACCTCCATCAGAACAAGAACCAGGAGGAAAAACTTCCATCTGGACCAGAACCAGGAGGAAAAACCTCCATCTGGACCAGAACCAGGAGGGAAAACCTCCATCTGGACCAGAACCAGGAGGAAAAACCTCCATCTGGACCAGAACCAGGACAGAAAACCTCGATCTGGACCGGAACCAGGACAGAAAACCTCCATCTGGACCAGAACCAGGAGGGAAAACCTCCATCTGGACCAGAACCAGGAGGAAAAACCTCCATCTGGACCAGAACCAGGAAGAAAAACCTCCATCTGGACCAGAACCAGGAGGAAAAACCTCCATCTGGACCAGAACCAGGACAGAAAACCTCCATCTGGACCAGAACCAGGAGGAAAAACCTCCATCTGGACCAGAACCAGGAGGAAAAACCTCCATCTGGACCAGAACCAGGAGGAAAAACCTCCATCTGGACCAGAACCAGGACAGAAAACCTCCATCTGGACCAGAACCAGGAGGGAAAACCTCCATCTGGACCAGAACCAGGAGGAAAAACCTCCATCTGGACCAGAACCAGGACAGAAAACCTCCATCAGAACCAGAACCAGGAGGGAAAACCTCCATCTGGACCAGAACCAGAAGGGAAAACCTCCATCAGAACCAGAACCAGGAGGTAAAACGTTCATCTGGACCAGAACCAGGAGGGAAAACCACCATCTGGACCAGAACCAGGAGGGAAAACCTCCATCTGGACCAGAACCAAGAGGGAAAACCTCCATCTGGACCAGATCCAGGAAGGAAATCTTCCATCTGGACCAGAACCAGGAGGGAAACCCACCATCTGGACCAGAACCAGGACAGAAAACCTCCATCTGGACCAGAACCAGGAGGGAAAACCACCATCTGGACCAGAACCAGGAGGGAAAACCTCCATCTGGACCAGAACCAAGAGGGAAAACCTCCATCTGGACCAGAACCAGGAGGAAAAACCTCCATCAGGACCAGAACCAGGAGGAAAAACCTCCATCTGGACCAGAACCAGGGAAGAAAAACCTCCATCTGGACCAGAACCAGGAAGGAAAACCTCCATCTGGACATGAACCAGGAAGGAAAACCTCCATCTGGACCAGAATCATGAAGGAAAACCTCCATCAGGACCAGAACCAGGAGGGAAAACCTCCATCTGGACCAGAACCAGGAGGGAAAACCTCCATCTGGACCAGAACCAGGAGGAAAAACCTCCATCTGGACCAGAACCAGGAGGGAAAACCTCCATCTGGACAAGAACCAGGAGGGAAAACCTCCATCAGGACCAGAACTAGGAGGAAAAACCTCCATCTGGACCAGAACCAGGAGGGAAAACCTCCATCTGGACAAGAACCAGGAGGGAAAACCTCCATCAGGACCAGAACTAGGAGGAAAAACCTCCATCTGGACCAGAACCAGGAAGAAAAACCTCCATCTGGACCAGAACCAGGAGGAAAAACCTCCATCTGGACCAGAACCAGGACAGAAAACCTCCATCTGGACCAGAACCAGGAGGAAAAACCTCCATCTGGACCAGAACCAGGAGGAAAAACCTCCATCTGGACCAGAACCAGGAGGAAAAACCTCCATCTGGACCAGAACCAGGACAGAAAACCTCCATCTGGACCAGAACCAGGAGGGAAAACCTCCATCTGGACCAGAACCAGGAGGAAAAACCTCCATCTGGACCAGAACCAGGACAGAAAACCTCCATCTGGACCAGAACCAGAACCAGGAGGGAAAACCTCCATCTGGACCAGAACCAGAAGGGAAAACCTCCATCAGAACCAGAACCAGGAGGTAAAACGTTCATCTGGACCAGAACCAGGAGGGAAAACCACCATCTGGACCAGAACCAGAAGGGAAAACCTCCATCTGGACCAGAACCAGAAGGGAAAACCTCCATCTGGACCAGAACCAAGAGGGAAAACCTCCATCTGGACCAGAACCAAGAGGGAAAACCTCCATCTGGACCAGAACCAGGAGGAAAAACCTCCATCAGGACCAGAACCAGGAGGAAAAACCTCCATCTGGACCAGAACCAGGGAAGAAAAACCTCCATCTGGACCAGAACCAGGAAGGAAAACCTCCATCTGGACATGAACCAGGAAGGAAAACCTCCATCTGGACCAGAATCATGAAGGAAAACCTCCATCTGGACCAGAACCAGGAGGAAAAACCTCCATCTGGACCGGATCCAGGAAGGAAATCTTCCATCAGGACCAGAACCAGGAGAGAAACCCTCCATCTGGACCAGAACCAAGAGGGAAAACCCTCCATCTGGACCAGAACCAGGAGGGAAAACCCTCCATCTGGACCAGGACCAGGAGGAAAAACCTCCATCTGGACCAGAACCAGGAGGAAAAACCTCCATCTGGACCAAAACCAGGAGAGAAAACGTTCATCTGGACCAGAACCAGGAGAGAAACCCTCCATCAGAACCAAAACCAGGAGGGAAAACCTCCATCTGGACCAGAACCAGGAGGGAAAACCTCCATCTGGACCAGAACCAGGAGAGAAAACCTCCATCTGGACCAGAACCAGGAGGAAAAACCTCCATCTGGACCAGAACCAGGAGAGAAAACCTCCATCTGGACCAGAACCAGGAGGAAAAACCTCCATCAGAACAAGAACCAGGAGGGAAAACCTCCATCTGGACCAGAACCAGGAGGAAAAACCTCCATCAGAACAAGAACCAGGAGGAAAAACTTCCATCTGGACCAGAACCAGGAGGAAAAACCTCCATCTGGACCAGAACCAGGAGGGAAAACCTCCATCTGGACCAGAACCAGGAGGGAAAACCTCCATCTGGACCAGAACCAGGAGGAAAAACCTCCATCTGGACCAGAACCAGGACAGAAAACCTCGATCTGGACCAGAACCAGGACAGAAAACCTCCATCTGGACCAGAACCAGGAGGGAAAACCTCCATCTGGACCTGAAACAGGAGGAAAAACCTCCATCTGGACCAGAACCAGGAAGAAAAACCTCCATCTGGACCAGAACCAGGAGGAAAAACCTCCATCTGGACCAGAACCAGGACAGAAAACCTCCATCTGGACCAGAACCAGGAGGAAAAACCTCCATCTGGACCAGAACCAGGAGGAAAAACCTCCATCTGGACCAGAACCAGGAGGAAAAACCTCCATCTGGACCAGAACCAGGACAGAAAACCTCCATCTGGACCAGAACCAGGAGGGAAAACCTCCATCTGGACCAGAACCAGGAGGAAAAACCTCCATCTGGACCAGAACCAGGACAGAAAACCTCCATCAGAACCAGAACCAGGAGGGAAAACCTCCATCTGGACCAGAACCAGAAGGGAAAACCTCCATCTGGACCAGAACCAGGAGGGAAAACCTCCATCTGGACCAGAACCAAGAGGGAAAACCTCCATCTGGACCAGAACCAGGAGGAAAAACCTCCATCAGGACCAGAACCAGGAGGAAAAACCTCCATCTGGACCAGAACCAGGGAAGAAAAACCTCCATCTGGACCAGAACCAGGAAGGAAAACCTCCATCTGGACATGAACCAGGAAGGAAAACCTCCATCTGGACCAGAACCAGGAAGGAAAACCTCCATCTGGACCAGAATCATGAAGGAAAACCTCCATCAGGACCAGAACCAGGAGGGAAAACCTCCATCTGGACCAGAACCAGGAGGGAAAACCTCCATCTGGACCAGAACCAGGAGGAAAAACCTCCATCTGGACCAGAACCAGGAGGGAAAACCTCCATCTGGACAAGAACCAGGAGGGAAAACCTCCATCAGGACCAGAACCAGGAGGGAAAACCTCCATCTGGACAAGAACCAGGAGGGAAAACCTCCATCAGGACCAGAACTAGGAGGAAAAACCTCCATCTGGACCAGAACCAGGAAGGAAAACCTCCATCTGGACCAGAACCATGAAGGAAAACCTCCATCAGAACAAGAACCAGGAGGAAAAACCTCAATCTGGACCAGAACCAGGAGGAAAAACCTCCATCTGGACCAGAACCAGGACAGAAAACCTCCATCTGGACCAGAACCAGGAGGAAAAACCTCCATCAGAACAAGAACCAGGAGGGAAAACCTCCATCTGGACCAGAACCAGGAGGAAAAACCTCCATCAGAACAAGAACCAGGAGGAAAAACTTCCATCTGGACCAGAACCAGGAGGAAAAACCTCCATCTGGACCAGAACCAGGAGGGAAAACCTCCATCTGGACCAGAACCAGGAGGAAAAACCTCCATCTGGACCAGAACCAGGACAGAAAACCTCGATCTGGACCAGAACCAGGACAGAAAACCTCCATCTGGACCAGAACCAGGAGGGAAAACCTCCATCTGGACCAGAAACAGGAGGAAAAACCTCCATCTGGACCAGAACCAGGAAGAAAAACCTCCATCTGGACCAGAACCAGGAGGAAAAACCTCCATCTGGACCAGAACCAGGACAGAAAACCTCCATCTGGACCAGAACCAGGAGGAAAAACCTCCATCTGGACCAGAACCAGGAGGAAAAACCTCCATCTGGACCAGAACCAGGAGGAAAAACCTCCATCTGGACCAGAACCAGGACAGAAAACCTCCATCTGGACCAGAACCAGGAGGGAAAACCTCCATCTGGACCAGAACCAGGAGGAAAAACCTCCATCTGGACCAGAACCAGGACAGAAAACCTCCATCAGAACCAGAACCAGGAGGGAAAACCTCCATCTGGACCAGAACCAGAAGGGAAAACCTCCATCAGAACCAGAACCAGGAGGTAAAACGTTCATCTGGACCAGAACCAGGAGGGAAAACCACCATCTGGACCAGAACCAGGAGGGAAAACCTCCATCTGGACCAGAACCAAGAGGGAAAACCTCCATCTGGACCAGAACCAGGAGGGAAAACCTCCATCTGGACCAGAACCAGGAGGGAAAACCTCCATCTGGACCAGAACCAGGAGGAAAAACCTCCATCTGGACCAGAACCAGGAGGGAAAACCTCCATCTGGACAAGAACCAGGAGGGAAAACCTCCATCAGGACCAGAACCAGGAGGGAAAACCTCCATCTGGACAAGAACCAGGAGGGAAAACCTCCATCTGGACCAGAACCAGGAGGAAAAACCTCCATCTGGACCAGAACCAGGAAGAAAAACCTCCATCTGGACCAGAACCAGGACAGAAAACCTCCATCTGGACCAGAACCAGGAGGAAAAACCTCCATCTGGACCAGAACCAGGACAGAAAACCTCCATCTGGACCAGAACCAGGAGGAAAAACCTCCATCTGGACCAGAACCAGGACAGAAAACCTCCATCTGGACCAGAACCAGGAGGAAAAACCTCCATCTGGACCAGAACCAGGAGGAAAAACCTCCATCTGGACCAGAACCAGGAGGAAAAACCTCCATCTGGACCAGAACCAGGAGGGAAAACCTCCATCTGGACCAGAACCAGGAGGAAAAACCTCCATCTGGACCAGAACCAGGACAGAAAACCTCCATAAGAACCAGAACCAGGAGGGAAAACCTCCATCTGGACCAGAACCAGAAGGGAAAACCTCCATCAGAACCAGAACCAGGAGGTAAAACGTTCATCTGGAACAGAACCAGGAGGGAAAACCTCCATCTGGACCAGAACCAGGAGGAAAAACCTCCATCTGGACCAGATCCAGGAAGGAAATCTTCCATCTGGACCAGAACCAGGAGGGAAAACCACCATCTGGACCAGAACCAGGACAGAAAACCTCCATCTGGACCAGAACCAGGAGGGAAAACCACCATCTGGACCAGAACCAGGAGGGAAAACCTCCATCTGGACAGGAACCAAGAGGGAAAACCTCCATCTGGACCAGATCCAGGAAGGAAATCTTCCATCTGGACCAGAACCAGGAGGGAAAACCACCATCTGGACCAGAACCAGGACAGAAAGCCTCCATCTGGACCAGAACCAGGAGGGAAAACCACCATCTGGACCAGAACCAGGAGGGAAAACCTCCATCTGGACCAGAACCAAGAGGGAAAACCTCCATCTGGACCAGAACCAGGAGGGAAAACCTCCATCAGGACCAGAACCAGGACAGAAAACCTCCATCTGGACCAGAACCAGGGAAGAAAAACCTCCATCTGGACCAGAACCAGGAAGGAAAACCTCCATCTGGACCAGAACCAGGAAGGAAAACCTCCATCTGGACCAGAACCAGGAAGGAAAACCTCCATCTGGACCAGAACCATGGAGGAAAACCTCCATCAGGACCAGAACCAGGAGGGAAAACCTCCATCTGGACCAGAACCAGGAGGAAAAACCTCCATCTGGACCAGAACCAGGAGGGAAAACCACCATCTGGACCAGATCCAGGAACGAAATCTTCCATCTGGACCAGAACCAGGAGGGAAAACCACCATCTGGACCAGAACCAGGACAGAAAACCTCCATCTGGACCAGAACCAGGAGGGAAAACCACCATCTGGACCAGAACCAGGAGGGAAAACCTCCATCTGGACCAGAACCAAGAGGGAAAACCTCCATCTGGACCAGAACCATGAAGGAAAACCTCCATCAGGACCAGAACCAGGAGGGAAAACCTCCATCAGGACCAGAACCAGAAGGGAAACCTCCATCTGGACCAGAACCAGGAAGGAAAACCTCCATCTGGACCAGAACCAGGAAGGAAAACCTCCATCTGGACCAGAACCAGAAGGGGAAACCTCCATCTGGACCAGAACCAGGAAGGAAATCTTCCATCAGGACCAGAACCAGGAAGGAAAACCTCCATCTGGACCAGAACCCGGAGGAAAAACCTCCATCAGAACCAGAACCAGGAGGTAAAACGTTCATCTGGACCAGAACCAGGAGGGAAAACCTCCATCAGGACCAGGACCAGAAGGGAAAACCTCCATCTGGACCAGAACCCGGAGGAAAAACCTCCATCTGGACCAGATCCAGGAAGGAAATCTTCCATCAGGACCAGAACCAGGAGGACAAACCTCCATCTGGACCAGAACCAGGAGGGAAAACCTCCATCAGGACCAGAACCAGAAGGGAAAACCTCCATCTGGACCAGAACCAGAAGGGGAAACCTCCATCTGGACCAGAACCAGGAAGGAAATCTTCCATCAGGACCAGAACCAGGAAGGAAAACCTCCATCAGAACAGGGACCAGGAGGGAAAACCTCCATCTGGACCAGAACCAGAAGAGAAAACCTCCATCTGGACCAGAACCAGGAAGGAAATCTTCCATCAGGACCAGAACCCGGAGGAAAAACCTCCATCAGAACCAGAACCAGGAGGTAAAACGTTCATCTGGACCAGAACCAGGAGGGAAAACCTCCATCAGGACCAGAACCAGAAGGGAAAACCTCCATCTGGACCAGAACCCGGAGGAAAAACCTCCATCTGGACCAGATCCAGGAAGGAAATCTTCCATCAGGACCAGAACCAGGAGGACAAACCTCCATCTGGACCAGAACCAGGAGGGAAAACCTCCATCAGGACCAGAACCAGAAGGGAAAACCTCCATCTGGACCAGAACCAGGAAGGAAATCTTCCATCAGGACCAGAACCAGGAGAGAAACCCTCCATCTGGACCAGAACCAGGAGAGAAAACCTCCATCTGGACCAGAACCAGAAGAGAAAACCTCCATCTGGACCAGAACCCGGAGGAAAAACCTCCATCAGAACCAGAACCAGGAGGTAAAACGTTCATCTGGACCAGAACCAGGAGGGAAAACCTCCATCAGGACCAGAACCAGAAGGGAAAACCTCCATCTGGACCAGAACCCGGAGGAAAAACCTCCATCTGGACCAGAACCCGGAGGAAAAACCTCCATCTGGACCAGATCCAGGAAGGAAATCTTCCATCAGGACCAGAACCAGGAGAGAAAACCTCCATCAGAACCAGAACCAGGAGGAAAACCCTCCATCTGGACCAGAACCAGGAGGAAAACCCTCCATCTGGACCAGGACCAGGAGGAAAAACCTCCATCTGGACCAGAACCAGGAGAGAAAACGTTCATCTGGACCAGAACCAGGAGGAAAAACCTCCATCTGGACCAGAACCAGGAGGGAAAACCTCCATCAGAACCAGAACCAGGAGGGAAAACCACCATCTGGACCAGAACCAGGAGGAAAAACCTCCATCTGGACCAGAACCAGGAGGGAAAACCTCCATCTGGACCAGAACCAGGAGGGAAAACCTCCATCTGGACCAGAACCAGGAGGAAAAACCTCCATCTGGACCAGAACCAGGACAGAAAACCTCCATCTGGACCAGAACCAGGACAGAAAACCTCCATCTGGACCAGAACCAGGAGGAAAAACCTCCATCTGGACCAGAACCAGGAGGAAAAACCTCCATCTGGACCAGAACCAGGAGGGAAAACCTCCATCTGGACCAGAACCAGGAGGAAAAACCTCCATCTGGACCAGAACCAGGACAGAAAACCTCCATCTGGACCAGAACCCGGAGGAAAAACCTCCATCTGGACCAGATCCAGGAAGGAAATCTTCCATCTGGACCAGAACCAGGAGGAAAAACCTCCATCAGAACAGGGACCAGGAGGGAAAACCTCCATCTGGACCAGAACCAGGAGGGAAAACCTCCATCTGGACCAGAACCAGAAGAGAAAACCTCCATCTGGACCAGAACCCGGAGGAAAAACCTCCATCAGAACCAGAACCAGGAGGTAAAACGTTCATCAGGACCAGAACCAGAAGGGAAAACCTCCATCTGGACCAGAACCCGGAGGAAAAACCTCCATCTGGACCAGATCCAGGAAGGAAATCTTCCATCAGGACCAGAACCAGGAGAGAAACCCTCCATCAGAACCAGAACCAGGAGGGAAAACCTCCATCTGGACCAGAACCAGGAGGAAAACCCTCCATCTGGACCAGGACCAGGAGGAAAAACCTCCATCTGGACCAGAACCAGGAGGAAAAACCTCCATCAGAAAAAGAACCAGGAGGAAAAACTTCCATTTGGACCAGAACCAGGAGGGAAAACCTCCATCTGGACCAGAACCAGGAGGGAAAACCACCATCTGGACCAGAACCAGGAGGAAAACCCTCCATCTGGACCAGAACCAGGAGGAAAAACCTCCATCTGGACCAGAACCAGGAGAGAAAACGTTCATCTGGACCAGAACCAGGAGAGAAACCCTCCATCTGGACCAGAACCAGGAGGAAAAACCTCCATCTGGACAAGAACCAGGAGGGAAAACCTCCATCTGGACCAGAACCAGGAGGAAAAACCTCCATCTGGACCAGAACCAGGAGGAAAAACCTACATCTGGACCAGAACCAGGAGGAAAAACCTACATCTGGACCAGAACCAGGAGGAAAAACCTACATCTGGACCAGAACCAGGACAGAAAACCTCCATCTGGACCAGAACCAGGAGGGAAAACCTCCATCTGGACCAGAACCAGGAGGGAAAACCTCCATCAGAACCAGAACCAGGAGGTAAAACGTTCATCTGGACCAGAACCAGGAGGGAAAACCTCCATCTGGACCAGAACCCGGAGGAAAAACCTCCATCTGGACCAGAACCAGGAGGGAAAACCACCATCTGGACCAGAACCAGGACAGAAAACCTCCATCTGGACCAGAACCAGGAGGGAAAACCACCATCTGGACCAGAACCAAGAGGGAAAACCTCCGTCTGGACCAGAACCATGAAGGAAAACCTCCATCAGGACCAGAACCAGGAGGGAAAACCTCCATCTGGACCAGAACCAAGAGGGAAAACCTCCATCTGGACCAGAACCATGAAGGAAAACCTCCATCAGGACCAGAACCAGGAGGGAAAACCACCATCTGGACCAGAACCAGGAGGGAAAACCTCCATCTGGACCAGAACCAAGAGGGAAAACCTCCATCTGGACCAGAACCATGAAGGAAAACCTCCATCAGGACCAGAACTAGGAGGGAAAACCTCCATCTGGACCAGAACCAGGAGGAAAAACCTCCATCTGGACCAGAACCAGAAGGGAAAACCTCCATCTGGACCAGAACCAGGAGGGAAAACCTCCATCTGGACAAGAACCAGGAGGGAAAACCTCCATCTGGACCAGAACCAGGAGGGAAAACCTCCATCTGGACAAGAACCAGGAGGGAAAACCTCAATCTGGACCAGAACCAGGAGGAAAAACCTCCATCTGGACCAGAACCCGGAGGAAAAACCTCCATCTGGACCAGAACCAGGAAGGAAATCTTCTATCAGGACCAGAACCAGGAGGGAAAACCTCCATCTGGAACAGAACCAGGAGGAAAAACCTCCATCTGGACAAGAACCAGGAGGAAAACCCTCCATCTGGACCAGAACCAGGAGGAAAAACCTCCATCTGGACCAGAACCAGGAGGAAAAACCTCCATCTGGACCAGAACCAGGACAGAAAACCTCCATCTGGACCAGAACCAGGACAGAAAACCTCCATCTGGACCAGAACCAGGAGGAAAAACCTCCATCTGGACCAGAACCAGGAGGAAAAACCTCCATCTGGACCAGAACCAGGAGGAAAAACCTCCATCTGGACCAGAACCAGGACAGAAAACCTCCATCTGGACCAGAACCAGGAGGAAAAACCTCCATCTGGACCAGAACCAGGAGGAAAAACCTACATCTGGACCAGAACCAGGAGGAAAAACCTACATCTGGACCAGAACCAGGACAGAAAACCTCCATCTGGACCAGAACCAGGAGGGAAAACCTCCATCTGGACCAGAACCAGGAGGGAAAACCTCCATCAGAACCAGAACCAGGAGGTAAAACGTTCATCTGGACCAGAACCAGGAGGGAAAACCTCCATCTGGACCAGAACCCGGAGGAAAAACCTCCATCTGGACCAGATCCAGGAAGGAAATCTTCCATCTGGACCAGAACCAGGAGGGAAAACCACCATCTGGACCAGAACCAGGACAGAAAACCTCCATCTGGACCAGAACCAGGAGGGAAAACCACCATCTGGACCAGAACCAAGAGGGAAAACCTCCATCTGGACCAGAACCATGAAGGAAAACCTCCATCAGGACCAGAACCAGGAGGGAAAACCTCCATCTGGACCAGAACCAAGAGGGAAAACCTCCATCTGGACCAGAACCATGAAGGAAAACCTCCATCAGGACCAGAACCAGGAGGGAAAACCACCATCTGGACCAGAACCAGGAGGGAAAACCTCCATCTGGACCAGAACCAAGAGGGAAAACCTCCATCTGGACCAGAACCATGAAGGAAAACCTCCATCAGGACCAGAACTAGGAGGGAAAACCTCCATCTGGACCAGAACCAGGAGGAAAAACCTCCATCTGGACCAGAACCAGAAGGGAAAACCTCCATCTGGACCAGAACCAGGAGGGAAAACCTCCATCTGGACAAGAACCAGGAGGGAAAACCTCCATCTGGACCAGAACCAGGACAGAAAACCTCCATCTGGACAAGAACCAGGAGGGAAAACCTCCATCTGGACCAGAACCAGGAGAGAAACCCTCCATCTGGACCAGAACCAGGAGGAAAAACCTCCATCTGGACCAGAACCAGGAGGAAAAACCTCCATCTGGACCAGAACCAGGAGGAAAAACCTCCATCTGGACCAGAACCAGGACAGAAAACCTCCATCTGGACCAGAACCAGGACAGAAAACCTCCATCTGGACCAGAACCAGGAGGAAAAACCTCCATCTGGACCAGAACCAGGAGGAAAAACCTCCATCTGGACCAGAACCAGGAGGAAAAACCTCCATCTGGACCAGAACCAGGACAGAAAACCTCCATCTGGACCAGAACCAGGAGGAAAAACCTCCATCTGGACCAGAACCAGGAGGAAAAACCTACATCTGGACCAGAACCAGGAGGAAAAACCTACATCTGGACCAGAACCAGGACAGAAAACCTCCATCTGGACCAGAACCAGGAGGGAAAACCTCCATCTGGACCAGAACCAGGAGGGAAAACCTCCATCAGAACCAGAACCAGGAGGTAAAACGTTCATCTGGACCAGAACCAGGAGGGAAAACCTCCATCTGGACCAGAACCCGGAGGAAAAACCTCCATCTGGACCAGATCCAGGAAGGAAATCTTCCATCTGGACCAGAACCAGGAGGGAAAACCACCATCTGGACCAGAACCAGGACAGAAAACCTCCATCTGGACCAGAACCAGGAGGGAAAACCACCATCTGGACCAGAACCAAGAGGGAAAACCTCCATCTGGACCAGAACCATGAAGGAAAACCTCCATCAGGACCAGAACCAGGAGGGAAAACCTCCATCTGGACCAGAACCAAGAGGGAAAACCTCCATCTGGACCAGAACCATGAAGGAAAACCTCCATCAGGACCAGAACCAGGAGGGAAAACCACCATCTGGACCAGAACCAGGAGGGAAAACCTCCATCTGGACCAGAACCAAGAGGGAAAACCTCCATCTGGACCAGAACCATGAAGGAAAACCTCCATCAGGACCAGAACTAGGAGGGAAAACCTCCATCTGGACCAGAACCAGGAGGAAAAACCTCCATCTGGACCAGAACCAGAAGGGAAAACCTCCATCTGGACCAGAACCAGGAGGGAAAACCTCCATCTGGACAAGAACCAGGAGGGAAAACCTCCATCTGGACCAGAACCAGGAGGGAAAACCTCCATCTGGACAAGAACCAGGAGGGAAAACCTCAATCTGGACCAGAACCAGGAGGAAAAACCTCCATCTGGACCAGAACCCAGAGGAAAAACCTCCATCTGGACCAGAACCAGAAGGGAAAACCTCCATCTGGACCAGAACCAGGAAGGAAATCTTCTATCAGCACCAGAACCAGGAGAGAAAACCTCCATCTGGACCAGATCCAGGAAGGAAATCTTCCATCAGGACCAGAACCAGGAGAGAAACCCTCCATCAGAACCAGAACCAGGAGGGAAAACCTCCATCAGAACCAGAACCAGGAGGAAAACCCTCCATCTGGACCAGAACCAGGAGGGAAAACCACCATCTGGACCAGAACCAGGAGGGAAAACCTCCATCTGGACCAGAACCAGGAGGGAAAACCTCCATCAGGACCAGAACCAGGAGGAAAACCTCCATCTGGACCAGAACCAGGAGGAAAAACCTCCATCAGAACAGGAACCAGGAGGGAAAACCTCCATCTGGACCAGAACCAGGAGGGAAAACCTCCATCTGGACCAGAACCAGGAGAGAAAACCTCCATCTGGACCAGAACCAGGAGGAAAAACCTCCATCAGAACAAGAACCAGGAGGAAAAACTTCCATCTGGACCAGAAGCAGGAGGAAAAACCTCCATCTGGACCAGAACCAGGAGGAAAAACCTCCATCTGGACCAGAACCAGGAGGAAAAACCTCCATCTGGACCAGAACCAGGACAGAAAACCTCCATCTGGACCAGAACCAGGAGGGAAAACCTCCATCTGGACCAGAACCAGGAGGAAAAACCTCCATCTGGACCAGAACCAGGAGGAAAAACCTACATCTGGACCAGAACCAGGAGGGAAAACCTCCATCTGGACCAGAACCAGGAGGAAAAACCTCTCCATCTGGACCAGAACCAGGACAGAAAACCTCCATCTGGACCAGAACTAGGAGGGAAAACCTCCATCTGGACCAGAACCAGGAGGAAAAACCTCCATCTGGACCAGAACCAGAAGGGAAAACCTCCATCTGGACCAGAACCAGGAGGAAAAACCTCCATCTGGACCAGAACCAGAAGGGAAAACCTCCATCTGGACCAGAACCAGGAGGGAAAACCTCCATCTGGACCAGAACCAGGAGGGAAAACCTCCATCTGGACCAGAACCATGAAGGAAAACCTCCATCAGGACCAGAACTAGGAGGGAAAACCTCCATCTGGACCAGAACCAGGAGGAAAAACCTCCATCTGGACCAGAACCAGAAGGGAAAACCTCCATCTGGACCAGAACCAGGAGGGAAAACCTCCATCTGGACAAGAACCAGGAGGGAAAACCTCCATCTGGACCAGAACCAGGAGGGAAAACCTCCATCTGGACAAGAACCAGGAGGGAAAACCTCAATCTGGACCAGAACCAGGAGGAAAAACCTCCATCTGGACCAGAACCCGGAGGAAAAACCTCCATCTGGACCAGAACCAGAAGGGAAAACCTCCATCTGGACCAGAACCAGGAAGGAAATCTTCTATCAGCACCAGAACCAGGAGAGAAAACCTCCATCTGGACCAGATCCAGGAAGGAAATCTTCCATCAGGACCAGAACCAGGAGAGAAACCCTCCATCAGAACCAGAACCAGGAGGGAAAACCTCCATCAGAACCAGAACCAGGAGGAAAACCCTCCATCTGGACCAGAACCAGGAGGGAAAACCACCATCTGGACCAGAACCAGGAGGGAAAACCTCCATCTGGACCAGAACCAGGAGGGAAAACCTCCATCAGGACCAGAACCAGGAGGAAAACCTCCATCTGGACCAGAACCAGGAGGAAAAACCTCCATCAGAACAGGAACCAGGAGGGAAAACCTCCATCTGGACCAGAACCAGGAGGGAAAACCTCCATCTGGACCAGAACTAGGAGAGAAAACCTCCATCTGGACCAGAACCAGGAGGAAAAACCTCCATCAGAACAAGAACCAGGAGGAAAAACTTCCATCTGGACCAGAAGCAGGAGGAAAAACCTCCATCTGGACCAGAACCAGGAGGAAAAACCTCCATCTGGACCAGAACCAGGAGGAAAAACCTCCATCTGGACCAGAACCAGGACAGAAAACCTCCATCTGGACCAGAACCAGGAGGAAAAACCTCCATCTGGACCAGAACCAGGACAGAAAACCTCCATCTGGACCAGAACCAGGAGGAAAAACCTCCATCTGGACCAGAACCAGGAGGAAAAACCTACATCTGGACCAGAACCAGGAGGGAAAACCTCCATCTGGACCAGAACCAGGAGGAAAAACCTCTCCATCTGGACCAGAACCAGGACAGAAAACCTCCATCTGGACCAGAACCAGGACAGAAAACCTCCATCTGGACCAGAACCAGGTGGAAAAACCTCCATCTGGACCAGGACAGAAAACCTCCATCAGAACCAGAACCAGGAGGGAAAACCTCCATCAGAACCAGAACCAGGAGGGAAAACCTCCATCTGGACCAGAACCCGGAGGAAAAACCTCCATCTGGACCAGAACCAGGAGAGAAAACCTCCATCTGGACCAGAACCAGGAGGGAAAATCACCATCTGGACCAGAACCAGGACAGAAAACCTCCATCTGGACCAGAACCGGGAGGGAAAACCTCCATCTGGACCAGAACCAGGAGGGAAAACCTCCATCAGGACCAGAACCAGGAGAGAAAACCTCCATCTGGACCAGAACCAGGAGGAAAAACCTCCATCTGGACCAGAACCAGGAGGAAAAACCTCCATCTGGACCAGAACCAGGACAGAAAACCTCCATCTGGACCAGAACCAGGTGGAAAAACCTCCTTCTGGACCAGGACAGAAAACCTCCATCAGAACCAGAACCAGGACGAAAAACCTCCATCTGGACCAGAACCAGGAGGAAAAACCTACATCTGGACCAGAACCAGGAGGGAAAACCTCCATCTGGACCAGAACCAGGAGGAAAAACCTCTCCATCTGGACCAGAACCAGGACAGAAAACCTCCATCTGGACCAGAACCAGGACAGAAAACCTCCATCTGGACCAGAACCAGGAGGGAAAACCTCCATCTGGACCAGAACCAGGTGGAAAAACCTCCATCTGGACCAGGACAGAAAACCTCCATCAGAACCAGAACCAGGAGGGAAAACCTCCATCTGGACCAGAACCCGGAGGAAAAACCTCCATCTGGACCAGAACCAGGAGAGAAAACCTCCATCTGGACCAGAACCAGGAGGGAAAATCACCATCTGGACCAGAACCAGGACAGAAAACCTCCATCTGGACTAGAACCAGGAGGAAAAACCTCCATCAGGACCAGAACCAGGAGGGAAAACCTCCATCTGGACCAGAACCAGGAGGGAAAACCTCCATCTGGACCAGAACCAGGAGGAAAAACCTCCATCTGGACCAGAACCAGGAGGAAAAACCTCCATCAGGACCGGATCCAGGAAGGAAATCTTCCATCAGGACCAGAACCAGGAGAGAAACCCTCCATCTGGACCAGAACCAAGAGGGAAAACCTCCATCTGGACCAGAACCAGGAGGGAAAACCTCCATCAGGACCGGATCCAGGAAGGAAATCTTCCATCAGGACCAGAACCAGGAGAGAAACCCTCCATCTGGACCAGAACCAAGAGGGAAAACCTCCATCTGGACCAGAACCAGGAGGGAAAACCTCCATCTGGACCAGAACCAGGAGGAAAAACCTCCATCTGGACCAGAACCAGGAGGGAAAACGTTCATCTGGACCAGAACCAGGAGGGAAAACCTCCATCTGGACCAGAACCAGGAGAGAAAAACCTCCATCTGGACCAGAACAAGGAGGGAAAACGTTCATCTGGACCAGAACCAGGAGGGAGAACCTCCATCTGGACCAGAACCAGGAGGAAAAACCTCCATCTGGACCAGAACAAGGAGGGAAAACGTTCATCTGGACCAGAACCAGGAGGGAGAACCTCCATCTGGATCAGAACCAGGAGAGAAAAACCTCCATCTGGACCAGAACAAGTAGGAAAAACCTCCATCTGGACCAGAACCAGGAGGGAAAACCTCCATCTGGACCAGAACAAGGAGGGAAAACGTTCATCTGGACCAGAACCAGGAGGGAGAACCTCCATCTGGACCAGAACCAGAAGGGAAAACCTCCATCTGGACCAGAACCCGGAGGAAAAACCTCCATCAGAACCAGAACCAGGAGGAAAAACCTCCATCTGGACCAGAACCAGGAGAGGAAACCTCCATCTGGACCAGAACCAGGAGGGAAAACCTCCATCTGGACAAGAACCAGAAGGGAAAACCTCCATCTGGACCGGAACCAGGAGGAAAAACCTCCATCTGGACCAGAACCAGGAGGGAAAACCTCCATCTGGACCAGAACCAGGAGGAAAAACCTCCATCTGGACCAGAACCAGGACAGAAAACCTCCATCTGGACCAGAACCAGGTGGAAAAACCTCCTTCTGGACCAGGACAGAAAACCTCCATCAGAACCAGAACCAGGAGGAAAAACCTCCATCTGGACCAGAACCAGGTGGAAAAACCTCCATCTGGACCAGGACAGAAAACCTCCATCAGAACCAGAACCAGGAGGGAAAACCTCCATCAGAACCAGAACCAGGAGGGAAAACCTCCATCTGGACCAGAACCCGGAGGAAAAACCTCCATCTGGACCAGAACCAGGAGAGAAAACCTCCATCTGGACCAGAACCAGGAGGGAAAATCACCATCTGGACCAGAACCAGGACAGAAAACCTCCATCTGGACCAGAACCGGGAGGGAAAACCTCCATCTGGACCAGAACCAGGAGGGAAAACCTCCATCAGGACCAGAACCAGGAGAGAAAACCTCCATCTGGACCAGAACCAGGAGGAAAAACCTCCATCTGGACCAGGACCAGGAGGAAAAACCTCCATCAGAACAA
Source organism: Telmatherina bonti (assembly GCF_933228915.1). Taxonomy (NCBI): domain Eukaryota; kingdom Metazoa; phylum Chordata; class Actinopteri; order Atheriniformes; family Telmatherinidae; genus Telmatherina; species Telmatherina bonti. The sequence goes on from NC_136622.1 coordinate 38,901,638, forward strand.
GAACCAGGAGGGAAAACCTACATCTGGACCAGAACCAGGAAGGAAAACCTCCATCTGGACCAGAACCAGGAGGGAAAACCTCCATCTGGACCAGAACCAGGAGTGAAAACCTCCATCTGGACCAGAACCAGGAGGGAAAACCTCCATCTGGACCAGAACCAGGAGGGAAAACCTCCATCAGGACCAGAACCAGGAAGGAAAACCTCCATCTGGACCAGAACCAGGAGGGAAAACCTCCACCAGAACCAGAACCAGAAAGGAAAACCTCCATCTGGACCAGGACCAGGAGGAAAACCTCCATCTGGACCAGAACCAGGTGGAAAAACCTCCATCTGGACCAGGACAGAAAACCTCCATCAGAACCAGAACCAGGAGGGAAAACCTCCATCAGAACCAGAACCAGGAGGGAAAACCTCCATCTGGACCAGAACCCGGAGGAAAAACCTCCATCTGGACCAGAACCAGGAGAGAAAACCTCCATCTGGACCAGAACCAGGAGGGAAAATCACCATCTGGACCAGAACCAGGACAGAAAACCTCCATCTGGACCAGAACCGGGAGGGAAAACCTCCATCTGGACCAGAACCAGGAGGGAAAACCTCCATCAGGACCAGAACCAGGAGAGAAAACCTCCATCTGGACCAGAACCAGGAGGAAAAACCTCCATCTGGACCAGGACCAGGAGGAAAAACCTCCATCAGAACAAGAACCAGGAGGGAAAACCTCCATCTGGACCAGAACCAGGAAGGAAAACCTCCATCTGGACCAGAACCAGGAGGGAAAACCTCCATCTGGACCAGAACCAGGAGTGAAAACCTCCATCTGGACCAGAACCAGGAGGGAAAACCTCCATCTGGACCAGAACCAGGAGGGAAAACCTCCATCAGGACCAGAACCAGGAAGGAAAACCTCCATCTGGACCAGAACCAGGAGGGAAAACCTCCACCAGAACCAGAACCAGAAAGGAAAACCTCCATCTGGACCAGGACCAGGAGGAAAACCTCCATCTGGACCAGAACCAGGAGGAAAAACCTCCATCTGGACCAGAACCAGGAGGAAAAACCTCCATCTGGACCAGAACCAAGAGGAAAAACCTCCATCTGGACCAGGACCAGGAGGGAAAACCTCCATCTGGACCAGAACCAGGACGGAAAACCTCCATCTGGACCAGAACCAGGAGGGAAAACCTCCATCTGGACCAGGACCAGGAGGAAAAACCTCCATCTGGACCAGAACCAGGAGGAAAAACCTCCATCTGGACAAGAACCAGGAGGAAAACCCTCCATCTGGACCAGAACCAGGACAGAAAACCTCCATCTGGACAAGAACCAGGAGGGAAAACCTCCATCTGGACCAGAACCAGGAGAGAAACCCTCCATCTGGACCAGAACCAGGAGGAAAAACCTCCATCTGGACCAGAACCAGGAGGGAAAACCTCCATCTGGACCAGAACCAGGAGGAAAAACCTCCATCTGGACCAGAACCAGGACAGAAAACCTCCATCTGGACCAGAACCAGGAAAGAAAACCTCCATCTGGACCAGAACCAGGAGGAAAAACCTCCATCTGGACCAGAACCAGGAGGAAAAACCTCCATCTGGACCAGAACCAGGACAGAAAACCTCCATCTGGACCAGAACCAGGAGGAAAAACCTACATCTGGACCAGAACCAGGAGGAAAAACCTACATCTGGACCAGAACCAGGAGGAAAAACCTACATCTGGACCAGAACCAGGACAGAAAACCTCCATCTGGACCAGAACCAGGAGGGAAAACCTCCATCTGGACCAGAACCAGGAGGGAAAACCTCCATCAGAACCAGAACCAGGAGGTAAAACGTTCATCTGGACCAGAACCAGGAGGGAAAACCTCCATCTGGACCAGAACCCGGAGGAAAAACCTCCATCTGGACCAGATCCAGGAAGGAAATCTTCCATCTGGACCAGAACCAGGAGGGAAAACCACCATCTGGACCAGAACCAGGACAGAAAACCTCCATCTGGACCAGAACCAGGAGGGAAAACCACCATCTGGACCAGAACCAAGAGGGAAAACCTCCATCTGGACCAGAACCATGAAGGAAAACCTCCATCAGGACCAGAACCAGGAGGGAAAACCTCCATCTGGACCAGAACCAAGAGGGAAAACCTCCATCTGGACCAGAACCATGAAGGAAAACCTCCATCAGGACCAGAACCAGGAGGGAAAACCACCATCTGGACCAGAACCAGGAGGGAAAACCTCCATCTGGACCAGAACCAAGAGGGAAAACCTCCATCTGGACCAGAACCATGAAGGAAAACCTCCATCAGGACCAGAACTAGGAGGGAAAACCTCCATCTGGACCAGAACCAGGAGGAAAAACCTCCATCTGGACCAGAACCAGAAGGGAAAACCTCCATCTGGACCAGAACCAGGAGGGAAAACCTCCATCTGGACAAGAACCAGGAGGGAAAACCTCCATCTGGACCAGAACCAGGAGGGAAAACCTCCATCTGGACAAGAACCAGGAGGGAAAACCTCAATCTGGACCAGAACCAGGAGGAAAAACCTCCATCTGGACCAGAACCCGGAGGAAAAACCTCCATCTGGACCAGAACCAGAAGGGAAAACCTCCATCTGGACCAGAACCAGGAAGGAAATCTTCTATCAGGACCAGAACCAGGAGAGAAAACCTCAATCTGGACCAGAACCAGGAGGAAAAACCTCCATCTGGAACAGAACCAGGAGGAAAAACCTCCATCTGGAACAGAACCAGGAGGAAAAACCTCCATCTGGACAAGAACCAGGAAGAAAACCCTCCATCTGGACCAGAACCAGGACAGAAAACCTCCATCTGGACAAGAACCAGGAGGGAAAACCTCCATCTGGACCAGAACCAGGAGAGAAACCCTCCATCTGGACCAGAACCAGGAGGAAAAACCTCCATCTGGACCAGAACCAGGAGGGAAAACCTCCATCTGGACCAGAACCAGGACAGAAAACCTCCATCTGGACCAGAACCAGGACAGAAAACCTCCATCTGGACCAGAACCAGGAGGAAAAACCTCCATCTGGACCAGAACCAGGAGGAAAAACCTCCATCTGGACCAGAACCAGGAGGAAAAACCTCCATCTGGACCAGAACCAGGACAGAAAACCTCCATCTGGACCAGAACCAGGAGGAAAAACCTCCATCTGGACCAGAACCAGGAGGAAAAACCTACATCTGGACCAGAACCAGGAGGAAAAACCTACATCTGGACCAGAACCAGGACAGAAAACCTCCATCTGGACCAGAACCAGGAGGGAAAACCTCCATCTGGACCAGAACCAGGAGGGAAAACCTCCATCAGAACCAGAACCAGGAGGTAAAACGTTCATCTGGACCAGAACCAGGAGGGAAAACCTCCATCTGGACCAGAACCCGGAGGAAAAACCTCCATCTGGACCAGATCCAGGAAGGAAATCTTCCATCTGGACCAGAACCAGGAGGGAAAACCACCATCTGGACCAGAACCAGGACAGAAAACCTCCATCTGGACCAGAACCAGGAGGGAAAACCACCATCTGGACCAGAACCAAGAGGGAAAACCTCCATCAGGACCAGAACCAGGAGGGAAAACCTCCATCTGGACCAAAACCAAGAGGGAAAACCTCCATCTGGACCAGAACCATGAAGGAAAACCTCCATCAGGACCAGAACCAGGAGGGAAAACCACCATCTGGACCAGAACCAGGAGGGAAAACCTCCATCTGGACCAGAACCAAGAGGGAAAACCTCCATCTGGACAAGAACCAGGAGGGAAAACCTCCATCTGGAACAGAACCAGGAGGAAAAACCTCCATCTGGACAAGAACCAGGAGGAAAACCCTCCATCTGGACCAGAACCAGGACAGAAAACCTCCATCTGGACAAGAACCAGGAGGGAAAACCTCCATCTGGACCAGAACCAGGAGAGAAACCCTCCATCTGGACCAGAACCAGGAGGAAAAACCTCCATCTGGACCAGAACCAGGAGGGAAAACCTCCATCTGGACCAGAACCAGGACAGAAAACCTCCATCTGGACCAGAACCAGGACAGAAAACCTCCATCTGGACCAGAACCAGGAGGAAAAACCTCCATCTGGACCAGAACCAGGAGGAAAAACCTCCATCTGGACCAGAACCAGGACAGAAAACCTCCATCTGGACCAGAACCAGGAGGAAAAACCTACATCTGGACCAGAACCAGGAGGAAAAACCTACATCTGGACCAGAACCAGGAGGAAAAACCTACATCTGGACCAGAACCAGGACAGAAAACCTCCATCTGGACCAGAACCAGGAGGGAAAACCTCCATCAGAACCAGAACCAGGAGGTAAAACGTTCATCTGGACCAGATCCAGGAAGGAAATCTTCCATCTGGACCAGAACCAGGAGGGAAAACCACCATCTGGACCAGAACCAGGACAGAAAACCTCCATCTGGACCAGAACCAGGAGGGAAAACCACCATCTGGACCAGAACCAAGAGGGAAAACCTCCATCTGGACCAGAACCATGAAGGAAAACCTCCATCAGGACCAGAACCAGGAGGGAAAACCTCCATCTGGACCAGAACCAAGAGGGAAAACCTCCATCTGGACCAGAACCATGAAGGAAAACCTCCATCAGGACCAGAACCAGGAGGGAAAACCACCATCTGGACCAGAACCAGGAGGGAAAACCTCCATCTGGACCAGAACCAAGAGGGAAAACCTCCATCTGGACCAGAACCATGAAGGAAAACCTCCATCAGGACCAGAACTAGGAGGGAAAACCTCCATCTGGACCAGAACCAGGAGGAAAAACCTCCATCTGGACCAGAACCAGAAGGGAAAACCTCCATCTGGACCAGAACCAGGAGGGAAAACCTCCATCTGGACAAGAACCAGGAGGGAAAACCTCCATCTGGACCAGAACCAGGAGGGAAAACCTCCATCTGGACAAGAACCAGGAGGGAAAACCTCAATCTGGACCAGAACCAGGAGGAAAAACCTCCATCTGGACCAGAACCCGGAGGAAAAACCTCCATCTGGACCAGAACCAGAAGGGAAAACCTCCATCTGGACCAGAACCAGGAAGGAAATCTTCTATCAGCACCAGAACCAGGAGAGAAACCCTCCATCAGAACCAGAACCAGGAGGGAAAACCTCCATCAGAACCAGAACCAGGAGGAAAACCCTCCATCTGGACCAGAACCAGGAGGGAAAACCACCATCTGGACCAGAACCAGGAGGGAAAACCTCCATCTGGACCAGAACCAGGAGGGAAAACCTCCATCAGGACCAGAACCAGGAGGAAAACCTCCATCTGGACCAGAACCAGGAGGAAAAACCTCCATCAGAACAGGAACCAGGAGGGAAAACCTCCATCTGGACCAGAACCAGGAGGGAAAACCTCCATCTGGACCAGAACCAGGAGAGAAAACCTCCATCTGGACCAGAACCAGGAGGAAAAACCTCCATCAGAACAAGAACCAGGAGGAAAAACTTCCATCTGGACCAGAAGCAGGAGGAAAAACCTCCATCTGGACCAGAACCAGGAGGAAAAACCTCCATCTGGACCAGAACCAGGAGGAAAAACCTCCATCTGGACCAGAACCAGGACAGAAAACCTCCATCTGGACCAGAACCAGGAGGAAAAACCTCCATCTGGACCAGAACCAGGACAGAAAACCTCCATCTGGACCAGAACCAGGAGGAAAAACCTACATCTGGACCAGAACCAGGAGGAAAAACCTACATCTGGACCAGAACCAGGAGGGAAAACCTCCATCTGGACCAGAACCAGGAGGAAAAACCTCTCCATCTGGACCAGAACCAGGACAGAAAACCTCCATCTGGACCAGAACCAGGACAGAAAACCTCCATCTGGACCAGAACCAGGAGGGAAAACCTCCATCTGGACCAGAACCAGGTGGAAAAACCTCCATCTGGACCAGGACAGAAAACCTCCATCAGAACCAGAACCAGGAGGGAAAACCTCCATCAGAACCAGAACCAGGAGGGAAAACCTCCATCTGGACCAGAACCCGGAGGAAAAACCTCCATCTGGACCAGAACCAGGAGAGAAAACCTCCATCTGGACCAGAACCAGGAGGGAAAATCACCATCTGGACCAGAACCAGGACAGAAAACCTCCATCTGGACCAGAACCGGGAGGGAAAACCTCCATCTGGACCAGAACCAGGAGGGAAAACCTCCATCAGGACCAGAACCAGGAGAGAAAACCTCCATCTGGACCAGAACCAGGAGGAAAAACCTCCATCTGGACCAGAACCAGGAGGAAAAACCTCCATCTGGACCAGAACCAGGACAGAAAACCTCCATCTGGACCAGAACCAGGTGGAAAAACCTCCTTCTGGACCAGGACAGAAAACCTCCATCAGAACCAGAACCAGGAGGAAAAACCTCCATCTGGACCAGAACCAGGAGGAAAAACCTACATCTGGACCAGAACCAGGAGGGAAAACCTCCATCTGGACCAGAACCAGGAGGAAAAACCTCTCCATCTGGACCAGAACCAGGACAGAAAACCTCCATCTGGACCAGAACCAGGACAGAAAACCTCCATCTGGACCAGAACCAGGAGGGAAAACCTCCATCTGGACCAGAACCAGGTGGAAAAACCTCCATCTGGACCAGGACAGAAAACCTCCATCAGAACCAGAACCAGGAGGGAAAACCTCCATCTGGACCAGAACCCGGAGGAAAAACCTCCATCTGGACCAGAACCAGGAGAGAAAACCTCCATCTGGACCAGAACCAGGAGGGAAAATCACCATCTGGACCAGAACCAGGACAGAAAACCTCCATCTGGACCAGAACCGGGAGGGAAAACCTCCATCTGGACCAGAACCAGGAGGGAAAACCTCCATCAGGACCAGAACCAGGAGAGAAAACCTCCATCTGGACCAGAACCCGGAGGAAAAACCTCCATCTGGACCAGAACCAGGAGAGAAAACCTCCATCTGGACCAGAACCAGGAGGGAAAATCACCATCTGGACCAGAACCAGGACAGAAAACCTCCATCTGGACCAGAACCGGGAGGGAAAACCTCCATCTGGACCAGAACCAAGAGGGAAAACCTCCATCAGGACCAGAACCAGGAGAGAAAACCTCCATCTGGACCAGAACCAGGAGGAAAAACCTCCATCTGGACCAGAACCAGGAGGAAAAACCTCCATCTGGACCAGAACCAGGACAGAAAACCTCCATCTGGACCAGAACCAGGAGGAAAAACCTCCATCTGGACCAGAACCAGGAGGAAAAACCTCCATCAGGACCGGATCCAGGAAGGAAATCTTCCATCAGGACCAGAACCAGGAGAGAAACCCTCCATCTGGACCAGAACCAAGAGGGAAAACCTCCATCTGGACCAGAACCAGGAGGGAAAACCTCCATCAGGACCGGATCCAGGAAGGAAATCTTCCATCAGGACCAGAACCAGGAGAGAAACCCTCCATCTGGACCAGAACCAAGAGGGAAAACCTCCATCTGGACCAGAACCAGGAGGGAAAACGTTCATCTGGACCAGAACCAGGAGGGAAAACCTCCATCTGGACCAGAACCAGGAGAGAAAAACCTCCATCTGGACCAGAACAAGGAGGGAAAACGTTCATCTGGACCAGAACCAGGAGGGAGAACCTCCATCTGGACCAGAACCAGGAGGAAAAACCTCCATCTGGACCAGAACAAGGAGGGAAAACGTTCATCTGGACCAGAACCAGGAGGGAGAACCTCCATCTGGATCAGAACCAGGAGAGAAAAACCTCCATCTGGACCAGAACAAGTAGGAAAAACCTCCATCTGGACCAGAACCAGGAGGGAAAACCTCCATCTGGACCAGAACAAGGAGGGAAAACCTCCATCTGGACCAGAACCAGGAGGAAAAACCTCCATCTGGACAAGAACAAGGAGGGAAAACGTTCATCTGGACCAGAACCAGGAGGGAGAACCTCCATCTGGACCAGAACCAGAAGGGAAAACCTCCATCTGGACCAGAACCCGGAGGAAAAACCTCCATCAGAACCAGAACCAGGAGGAAAAACCTCCATCTGGACCAGAACCAGGAGAGGAAACCTCCATCTGGACAAGAACCAGAAGGGAAAACCTCCATCTGGACCAGAACCAGGAGGAAAAACCTCCATCTGGACCAGAACCAGGAGGGAAAACCTCCATCTGGACCAGAACCAGGAGGAAAAACCTCCATCTGGACCAGAACCAGGACAGAAAACCTCCATCTGGACCAGAACCAGGTGGAAAAACCTCCTTCTGGACCAGGACAGAAAACCTCCATCTGGACCAGAACCGGGAGGGAAAACCTCCATCTGGACCAGAACCAGGAGGGAAAACCTCCATCAGGACCAGAACCAGGAGAGAAAACCTCCATCTGGACCAGAACCAGGAGGAAAAACCTCCATCTGGACCAGAACCAGGAGGAAAAACCTCCATCAGAACAAGAACCAGGAGGGAAAACCTCCATCTGGACCAGAACCAGGAAGGAAAACCTCCATCTGGACCAGAACCAGGAGGGAAAACCTCCATCTGGACCAGAACCAGGAGTGAAAACCTCCATCTGGACCAGAACCAGGAGGGAAAACCTCCATCTGGACCAGAACCAGGAGGGAAAACCTCCATCAGGACCAGAACCAGGAAGGAAAACCTCCATCTGGACCAGAACCAGGAGGAAAACCTCCACCAGAACCAGAACCAGAAAGGAAAACCTCCATCTGGACCAGGACCAGGAGGAAAACCTCCATCTGGACCAGGACCAGGAGGAAAACCTCCATCTGGACCAGAACCAGGAGGAAAAACCTCCATCTGGACCAGAACCAGGAGGAAAAACCTCCATCTGGACCAGAACCAAGAGGAAAAACCTCCATCTGGACCAGGACCAGGAGGGAAAACCTCCATCTGGACCAGAACCAGGACGGAAAACCTCCATCTGGACCAGAACCAGGAGGGAAAACCTCCATCTGGACCAGGACCAGGAGGAAAAACCTCCATCTGGACCAGAACCAGGACGGAAAACCTCCATCTGGACCAGAACCAGGAGGAAAAACCTCCATCTGGACCAGGACCAGGAGGAAAAACCTCCATCTGGACCAGGACCAGGAGGAAAAACCTCCATCTGGACCAGAACCAGGAAGAAAAACCTCCATCAGGACCAGAACCAGGAGGGAAAACCTCCATCTGGAAAAGAACCAGGAGGAAAAACCTCCATCTGGACCAGAACCAGGAGGGAAAACCTCCATCTGGACCAGAACCAGGAGGAAAAACCTCCATCTGGACCAGAACCAGGAGGGAAAACCTCCATCAGGACCAGAACCAGGAGGGAAAACCTCCATCTGGACCAGAACCAGGACGGAAAACCTCCATCTGGACCAGAACCAGGAAGGAAAACCTCCATCTGGACCAGAATCAGGAGGGAAAACCTCCATCTGGACCAGAACCAGGAGGAAAAACCTCCATCTGGACCAGGACCAGGAGGAAAAACCTCCATCTGGACCAGAACCAGGAAGGAAAACCTCCATCTGGACCAGAATCAGGAGGGAAAACCTCCATCTGGACCAGAACAAGGAGGAAAAACCTCCATCTGGACCAGGACCAGGAGGAAAAATCTCCATCTGGACCAGAAACAGGAAGGATCTTCCATCAGGACCAGAACCAGGAGGGAAAACCTCCATCTGGACCAGAACCAAGAGGGAAAACCTCCATCTGGACCAGAACCAGGAGGGAAAACCTCCATCTGGAAAAGAACCAGGAGGGAAAACCTCCATCTGGACCAGGACCAGGAGGAAAAATCTCCATCTGGACCAGAACCAGGAAGGATCTTCCATCAGGACCAGAACCAGGAGGGAAAACCTCCATCTGGACAAGAACCAGGAGGGAAAACCTCCATCTGGACCAGAACCAGGAGGAAAAACCTCCATCTGGACCAGAACCAGGAGGGAAAACCTCCATCAGGACCAGAACCAGGAGGGCAAACCTCCATCTGGACCAGAACCAGGACGGAAAACCTCCATCTGGACCAGAATCAGGAGGGAAAACCTCCATCTGGACCAGAACCAGGACAGAAAACCTCCATCTGGACCAGAACCAGGAGGAAAAACTTCCATCTGGACCAGAACCAAGAGGGAAAACCTCCATCTGGACCAGAACCAGGAGGGACAACCACCATCTGGACCAGAACCAGGACAGAAAACCTCCATCTGGACCAGAACCAGGAGGAAAAACCTCCATCTGGACCAGGACCAGGAGGAAAAATCTCCATCTGGACCAGAAACAGGAGGAAAAACCTCCATCTGGACCAGAACCAAGAGGGAAAACCTCCATCTGGACCAGAACCAGGAGGGAAAACCTCCATCTGGACCAGAACCAGGAGGAAAAACCTCCTTCTGGACCAGAACCAGGAGAGAAAACCTCCATCTGGACCAGAACCAAGAGGGAAAACCTCCATCTGGACCAGAACCAGGAGAGAAAACCTCCATCTGGACCAGAACCAAGAGGGAAAACCTCCATCTGGACCAGAACCAGGAGGAAAAACCTCCATCTGGACCAGAACCAGGACGGAAAACCTCCATCTGGACCAGAACCAGGAGGAAAAACCTCCATCTAGACAGGACCAGGAGGAAAAACCTCCATCTGGACCAGAACCAGGAGGAAAAACCTCCATCTGGACCAGAACCAGGAGGAAAAACCTCCATCTGGACAAGAACCAGGACGGAAAACCTCCATCTGGACCAGAACCAGGACGGAAAACCTCCATCCGGACCAGAACCAGGAGGGAAAACCTCCATCTGGACCAGGACCAGGAGGAAATCCTCCATCTGGACCAGAACCAGGAGGAAAAACCTCCATCAGGACCAGAACCAGGAGGGAAAACCTCCATCTGGTCCAGAACCAGGACGGAAAACCTCCATCCGGACCAGAACCAGGAGGGAAAACCTCCATCTGGACCAGGACCAGGAGGAAAAATCTCCATCTGGACCAGAACCAGGAAGGATCTTCCATCAGGACCAGAACCAGGAGGGAAAACCTCCATCTGGACCAGAACCAGGAGGGAAAACCTCCATCTGGACCAGAACCAGGAGGAAAAACCTCCATCTGGACCAGAACCAGGAGGGAAAACCTCCATCAGGACCAGAACCAGGAGGGCAAACCTCCATCTGGACCAGAACCAGGAGGGAAAACCTCCATCTGGACCAGAATCAGGAGGGAAAACCTCCATCAGAACCAGAACCAGGAGGAAAAACTTCCATCTGGACCAGAACCAAGAGGGAAAACCTCCATCAGAACCAGAACCAGGACAGAAAACCTCCATCTGGACCAGAACCAGGAGGGAAAACCTCCATCTGGACCAGATCCAAGAGGGAAAACCTCCATCTGGACCAGAACCAGGAGAGAAAACCTCCATCTGGACCAGAACCAGGAGGAAAAACCTCCATCTGGACCAGAACCAGGAGGAAAAACTTCCATCTGGACCAGAACCAAGAGGGAAAACCTCCATCTGGACCAGAACCAGGAGGGAAAACCTCCATCTGGACCAGAACCAGGAGGGAAAACCTCCATCTGGACCAGAACCAAGAGAGAAAACCTCCATCTGGACCAGAACCAGGAGGAAAAACTTCCATCTGGACCAGAACCAGGAGAGAAAACCTCCATCTGGACCAGAACCAGGAGGAGAAACCTCCATCAGAACCAGAACCAGGACGGAAAACCTCCATCTGGACCAGAACCAGGAGGAAAAACCTCCATCTGGACCAGAACCAGGAAGGAAAACCTCCATCTGGACCAGAATCAGGAGGGAAAACCTCTATCAGGACCAGAACCAGGAGGAAAAACCTCCACCTGGACCAGAACCAGGAGGAAAAACTTCCATCTGGACCAGAACCAGGAGGAGAAACCTCCATCAGAACCAGAACCAGGACGGAAAACCTCCATCTGGACCAGAACCAGGAGGAAAAACCTCCATCTGGACCAGAACCAGGAAGGAAAACCTCCATCTGGACCAGAACCAGGAGGAAAAACCTCCATCTGGACCAGAACCAGGAGGAAAAACCTCCATCTGGACCAGAACCAGGAGGGAAAACCACCATCAGAACCAGAACCAGGACAGAAAACCTCCATCTGGACCAGAACCAGGAGGGAAAACCTCCATCTGGACCAGATCCAAGAGGGAAAACCTCCATCTGGACCAGAACCAGGAGAGAAAACCTCCATCTGGACCAGAACCAGGAGGAAAAACCTCCATCTGGACCAGAACCAGGAGGAAAAACTTCCATCTGGACCAGAACCAAGAGGGAAAACCTCCATCTGGACCAGAACCAGGAGGGAAAACCTCCATCTGGACCAGAACCAGGAGGGAAAACCTCCATCTGGACCAGAACCAAGAGAGAAAACCTCCATCTGGACCAGAACCAGGAGGAAAAACTTCCATCTGGACCAGAACCAGGAGAGAAAACCTCCATCTGGACCAGAACCAGGAGGAAAAACCTCCATCAGAACCAGAACCAGGACGGAAAACCTCCATCTGGACCAGAACCAGGAGGAAAAACCTCCATCTGGACCAGAACCAGGAAGGAAAACCTCCATCTGGACCAGAACCAGGAGGAAAAACTTCCATCTGGACCAGAACCAGGAGGAGAAACCTCCATCAGAACCAGAACCAGGACGGAAAACCTCCATCTGGACCAGAACCAGGAGGAAAAACCTCCATCTGGACCAGAACCAGGAAGGAAAACCTCCATCTGGACCAGAACCAGGAGGAAAAACCTCCATCTGGACCAGAACCAGGAGGAAAAACCTCCATCTGGACCAGAACCAGGAAGGAAAACCTCCATCTGGACCAGAATCAGGAGGGAAAACCTCTATCAGGACCAGAACCAGGAGGAAAAACCTCCACCTGGACCAGAACCAGGAGGAAAAACTTCGATCTGGACCAGAACCAGGAGGAGAAACCTCCATCAGAACCAGAACCAGGACGGAAAACCTCCATCTGGACCAGAACCAGGAGGAAAAACCTCCATCTGGACCAGAACCAGGAAGGAAAACCTCCATCTGGACCAGAACCAGGAGGAAAAACCTCCATCTGGACCAGAACCAGGAGGAAAAACCTCCACCTGGACCAGAACCAGGAGGAAAAACTTCCATCTGGACCAGAACCAAGAGGGAAAACCTCCATCTGGACCAGAACCGGGAGGGAAAACCACCATCTGGACCAGAACCAGGACAGAAAACCTCCATCTGGACCAGAACCAGGAGGAAAAACCTCCATCTGGACCAGATCCAGGAGGAAAAACTTCCATCTGGACCAGAACCAAGAGGGAAAACCTCCATCTGGACCAGAACCAGGAGGGAAAACCTCCATCTGGACCAGATCCAAGAGGGAAAACCTCCATCTGGACCAGAACCAGGTGAGAAAACCTCCATCTGGACCAGAACCAGGAGGAAAAACCTCCATCTGGACCAGAACCAGGAGGAAAAACTTCCATCTGGACCAGAACCAAGAGGAAAAACTTCCATCTGGACCAGAACCAGGAGGGAAAACCTCCATCTGGACCAGAACCAGGAGGGAAAACCACCATCTGGACCAGAACCAGGACAGAAAACCTCCATCTGGACCAGAACCAGGAGGGAAAACCTCCATCTGGACCAGAACCAAGAGGAAAAACTTCCATCTGGACCAGAACCAGGAGGAAAAACTTCCATCTGGACCAGAACCAGGAGAGAAAACCTCCATCTGGACCAGAACCAGGAGGAGAAACCTCCATCAGAACCAGAACCAGAAGGGAAAACCTCCATCTGGACCAGAACCAGGAGGAAAAACCTCCATCTGGACCAGAACCAGGAGGGAAAACCTCCATCTGGACCAGAACCAGAAGGGAAAACCTCCATCTGGACCAGAACCAGGAGGAAAAACCTCCATCTGGACCAGAACCAGGAGGAAAAACCTCCATCAGAACCAGAAGCAGAAGGGAAAACCTCCATCTGGACCAGAACCAGGAGGGAAAACCACCATCTGGACCAGAACCAGGACAGAAAACCTCCATCTGGACCAGAACCAGGAGGGAAAACCTCCATCTGGACCAGAACCAAGAGAGAAAACCTCCATCTGGACCAGAACCAGGAGGAAAAACTTCCATCTGGACCAGAACCAAGAGGGAAACCCTCCATCTGGACCAGAACCAGGACAGAAAACCTCCATCTGGACCAGAACCAGGAGGGAAAACCACCATCTGGACCAGAACCAGGAGGAAAAACCTCCATCTGGACCAGAACCAGGAGGAAAAACCTCCATCTGGACCAGATCCAGGAGGAAAAACTTCCAACTGGACCAGAACCAGGAGGAAAAACCTCCATCTGGACCAGAAACAGGAGGAAAAACCTCCATCTGGACCAGAACCAGGAGGAAAAACCTCCATCTGGACCAGAACCAGGAGAGAAAACGTTCATCTGGACCAGAACCAGGAGGAAAAACCTCCATCTGGACCAGAACCAGGAGGGAAAACCTCCATCTGGACCAGAACCAGGAGGGAAAACTTCCATCTGGACCAGAACCAGGATGAAAAACCTCCATCTGGACCAGGACCAGGATGAAAAACCTCCATCTGGACCAGAACCAGGAGGGAAAACCACCATCTGGACCAGAACCAGGAGGAAAAACCTCCATCTGGACCAGAACCAGGAGGGAAAACCTCCATCTGGACCAGAACCAGGAGGAAAAACCTCCATCTGGACCAGAACCAGGAGGGAAAACCTCCATCTGGACCAGGACCAGGATGAAAAACCTCCATCTGGACCAGGACCAGAAGGGAAAACTTCCATCTGGACCAGAACCAGGATGAAAAACCTCCATCTGGACCAGAACCAGGAGGAAAAACCTCCATCTGGACCAGAACCAGGAGGAAAAACCTCCATCTGGACCAGAACCAGGAGAGAAAACGTTCATCTGGACCAGAACCAGGAAGGAAAACCTCCATCTGGACCAGAACCAGGAGAGAAAACGTTCATCTGGACCAGAACCAGGAAGGAAAACCTCCATCTGGACCAGAACCAGGAGGAAAAACCTCCATCTGGACCAGAACCAGGAAGGGAAAACCTCCATCTGGACCAGAACCAGGAGGGAAAACCTCCATCTGGACCAGAACCAGTAGGAAAAACCTCCATCTGGACCAGAACCAGAAGGGAAAACCTCCATCTGGACCAGAACCAGAAGGGAAAACCTCCATCTGGACCAGAACCAGGAGGAAAAACTTCCATCTGGACCAGAACCAGGAAGAAAAATCTCCATCTGGACCAGAACCAGGAGGGAAAACCTCCATCTGGACCAGAACCAGGAGAGAAAACGTTCATCTGGACCAGAACCAGGAGGGAAAACTTCCATCTGGACCAGAACCAGGAAAGATCTTCCATCTGGACCAGAACCAGGAGAGAAAACGTTCATCTGGACCAGAACCAGGAGGAAAAACCTCCATCTGGACCAGAACCAGGAGGGAAAACCTCCATCTGGACCAGAACCAGGAGGGACAACCTCCATCAGGACCAGAACCAGGACGGAAAACCTCCATCTGGACCAGAACCAGGAGGAAAACCTCCATCAGGACCAGAACCAGGATGGAAAACCTGCATCAGAACCAGAACCAGGAGGAAAAACCTCCATCTGGACCAGAACCAGGAGGAAAAACCTCCATCTGGACCAGAACCAGGAGGAAAAACCTCCATCTGGACCAGAACCAGGAGGAAAAACCTCCATCTGGACCAGAACCAGGAGGGACAACCTCCATCAGGACCAGAACCAGGACGGAAAACCTCCATCTGGACCAGAACCAGGAGGGAAAACCTCCATCAGGACCAGAACCAGGATGGAAAACCTGCATCAGAACCAGAACCAGGAGGAAAAACCTCCATCTGGACCAGAACCAGGAGGAAAAACCTCCATCTGGACCAGAACCAGGAGGAAAAACCTCCATCTGGACCAGAACCAGGAGAGAAAACGTTCATCTGGACCAGAACCAGGAGGAAAAACCTCCATCTGGACCAGAACCAGGAGGAAAAACCTCCATCTGGACCAGAACCAGGAGGAAAAACCTCCATCTGGACCAGAACCAGGAGGAAAAACCTCCATCTGGACCAGAACCAGCTTTATCTTATTTGGCACCAAGTCTTGAATCAGAAACATTTAAGTCAGACATGTTTCTGGAAGGTTCTCCAACCGGTGAGGCTTTTGCGATCGGGTATAAAACCAGCATCTGCAAACCCTTTGGTTCTGGTTCTGGTTCTGGTTCTGATTCGGTACTTGCTCCAGACTCAATCAGAGAATCATCGGACCTCCCAGCCATATCTGTCAGCAGCAGGTTTTTCAGCGAGTTAAAGATGCTGCCAGATGTTTTTCTGCCTCCTCCCGTCTTTCCAGATGTTCATCAGCCATTCGGTTTTATGTGTGGAAAGTGCGGCGGTGATGTTGTCGTCGCTGTTTCCTCCATTAAATAAAGATATATTGATGATCAGCTGATTTATCAATAATAAAAATCTGTTTCCCTGCAGGCCCTGAGGAAGGAGCCCTCTCCTCCTCCTCCTTCTCATACACCGTTGAGCTGGAGTCAGTAACCATGGCAACCACCTCCCTCAACCAACCTGGAGGGGGTGGTACAGGACGAGGAGGAGGAGAGAGGAGGAGGAGGAGGGACGAGGAGACCAGATGGAGAACAGGAGGGTTTGGACCTCCTGATCTAGACCTCGACCTTGTGGAGAAAGAAGCAAGAGAGGAAGAGTCAAAGAGGAGAGAGGAGGAGGAGGCGTTAAGGAGATGGCAAGAAGAAGAGAAGAGGAGAAGAATGAAGGAGGAGAAGGAGAGGAGGTGTCAGACAGTCAGGCTCCAGAGGGAGCAGGGGAGGATGAGCAGGAGCTTACCCAGGAACGGGGCTTCGTCCTGGGGCTCGCTGCAGAGGGAGGAGGCAGGAGGAGGAGACAGGAGGAGGAGCGAGATGAAGAGCAGCAGGAAGGAGGACAACAGCTCCAGAGAGCAGCAGGCAGTGTTCTCCTTCCTCATGCCGATGGAAGACGCCGAGCGTCAGTCTGACAGCGAATCTGCTGTCAGCTACTCAGAAGTCAGCCTATCGGCAGCGAGCATTGCCACGGGGGGGCGGGAGGACTCTGATTGGAGAAAAGCCAAGTCGTCATGGCGACAGGGGAACACCCCAGGCCTGTGGCTGAAACCAAGCCAGCAGAGACTCATGCAGGTTCTGATTGACAGTCGGCTGGGTGGGCGGGGACTAGTGGGCGGTCTCGCTCTCTGATTGGCCAACAGGAAGGACATGCTCCTTTTTCATTTTATTTTGTTTCCACTTTCTGTATCAGCTGCTTATAAGGGCTTGTTTGATTGGCCGACTGAGAGCGGACCTGCCTTCCTCTGTCCCTGATTGGATGTGATAAGCGACCAGAAGGAAGACTTGTTTCTGATTGGCTGCTCATTTCGTCAACCCTGCCTCAGTCTCATGGAGCGATGAAAGCTCCGCCCACTTTGGGCTCCAACATGGATCAGAGTGGCACCCTGGTTACCATGGCAACCAGTCCCACCTGTCGCCCTGGGGACAGAAACACGTTACCAGTCGCTATACCGAACCAGTTACTGGTTACCGGTTACTTTAGCTAACTGGTTCCAGGTGACCAGAGCGGGTTCTGATCAGTTTGTTCATCATCATCCTCACCTGCGCCCTCTGAAACGTATGCAAACCCGGCGTGACATTGCTCCGCCTTGTTGTAACCTGAGCATGTGAATATCACAGGAATGATTTTTTTTATTTTTATAAAACATATAAAGGATCAATGAGCTTATTATTACTGATATTATTGATATGATTATTGATGATGGAACCGTAGCGGTTCTGATCTGCCTGCTTGCTTGTAAACATGTAAAGAACTTTGTCCTGATGACCGAACAGAGCCATACGAACACTCCCAGCCAGATGTCAGGTCCAGCTGTGGTCCTGATGCTGACAGTTGCCGTAGCATCGCCATGGCAACATGGGCAGCCTGCCCACCTACAGGACGACCTGCAGCTCCGGATCAGAACAAGTGCCTCATTTTATTCCAGCCTTCGTCCTGCAAAACCATCAGATGCCACGGGCTGTCCCACCTGTCTTATCTGTCCCACCTGTCCCACCTGTCTTATCTGTCCCACCTGTCCCACCTGTCTTATCTGTCCCACATGTCCCACCTGTCTTATCTGTCCCACCTGTCTTATCTGTCCCACATGTCCCACCTGTCTTATCTGTCCCACATGTCCCACCTGTCTTATCTGTCCCACCTGTCCCACCTGTAATATCTGTCCCACCTGTCCCACCTGTCTTATCTGTCCCACATGTCCCACCTGTCTTATCTGTCCCACATGTCCCACCTGTCTTATCTGTCCCACCTGTCCCACCTGTCTTATCTGTCCCACATGTCCCACCTGTCCCACCTGTCTTATCTGTCCCACATGTCCCACCAGCCTCATCAGTCCCACCTGTCCCAACTTACACAATCTAACTTTCACCTGCCAGCTTTTTATATTAAAGGTTAAAATAAACTGATCAAATGTTCTCTGTTTGTGTCCTCTTCAACCAGTCTGTTACCATGACAACAGATGTGTTTCCAGTTGTACTGCGTTAACTTCCCATTGCTGATGGCGATGACACTTGTCCACATTCCCTGCAGGCTGGATGGCGTACAGCAGCTTCTAGGAAATCTGGAATCTTTTCCTGCTCTGGATCCTTCTGGTCCGTCTCCCGATGTGTCTAACAGGAATGCAGTTTTTCCTGCAACCACGTCTTCCGTTCTGGTTCTACCAGCTGGTTGTGGGACCTGGTTCTGGTTCTACCAGCCGGTTGTGGGACCTGGTTCTGGTTCTACCAGCCGGTTGTGGGACCTGGTTCTGGTTCTACCAGATGGTTGTGGTCCCGGTTCTGGTTCTACCAGTTGGTTGGTTGACCTGGTTCTGGTTCTACCAGCCGGTTGTGGGACCTGGTTCTGGTTCTACCAGATGGTTGTGGTCCCGGTTCTGGTTCTACCAGCTGGTTGGTGGACCTGGTTCTGGTTCTACCAGCTGGTTGGTGGACCTGGTTCTGGTTCTACCAGCTTGTTGGTGGACCTGGTTCGGGTTCTACCAGATGGTTGTGGTCCCGGTTCTGGTTCTACCAGTTGGTTGGTCGACCTGGTTATGGTTCTATCAGCTGCTGGTTGTGGGACCTGGTTCTGGTTCTACCAGCTGGTTGTGGTCCCAGTTCTGGTTCTACCAGCTGGTTGGTCGACCTGGTTCTGGTTCTACCAGCTGGTTGGTGGACCTGGTTCGGGTTCTACCAGTTGGTTGGTCGACCTGGTTATGGTTCTATCAGCTGCTGGTTGTGGGACCTGGTTCTGGTTCTACCAGATGGTTGTGGTCCCGGTTCTGGTTCTACCAGCTGGTTGGTGGACCTGGTTCGGGTTCTACCAGATGGTTGTGGTCCTGGTTCTGGTTCTACCAGCTGGTTGGTGGACCTGGTTCTGGTTCTACCAGCTGGTTGGTGGACCTGGTTCTGGTTCTACCAGCTGGTTGGTGGACCTGGTTATGGTTCTATCAGCTGCTGGTTGTGGGACCTGGTTCAGGTTCTACCAGCTGGTTGTGGTCCCGGTTCTGGTTCTACCAGCTGGTTGTGGGACCTGGTTCCGGTTCTACCAGCTGGTTGTGGGACCTGGTTCCGGTTCTACCAGCTGGTTGTGGGACCTGGTTCAGGTTCTACCAGCTGGTTGTGGGACCTGGTTCCGGTTCTACCAGCTGGTTGTGGGACCTGGTTCCGGTTCTACCAGCTGGTTGTGGGACCTGGTTCCGGTTCTACCAGCTGGTTGTGGGACCTGGTTCAGGTTCTACCAGCTGGTTGTGGGACCTGGTTCCGGTTCTACCAGCTGGTTGTGGGACCTGGTTCCGGTTCTACCAGCTGGTTGTGGGACCTGGTTCCGGTTCTACCAGCTGGTTGTGGGACCTGGTCTGAGAGGAGAGCAGCAGATTTATCCCTCAGACCGTTTTCATCCTGATCGGTAACGTTACTTACATCACTGCTCGTCAGTGACGACAGATGAGACGTGTCCGACACCTGAGACGATCTGGTCTGTGATGGAATATTGAAAAGAATCTGTACGTCTGGACACCATTTTTCCTGTTGAAATGCTGGTTTCAGCTCAGATCAGATCTCATCAGGTCAGAACTAAGTGATGATTGTTGGTTTGCTTTTCAACTTGCAGCCAAAGATTATTTTCCAGGGAAAAAAATAAACTTTGATGAACTAATAAACCGATTAATGGAACGGCCAAAAAAGGTTATGAAAAACCTGGAACTGCCTGGAATGTGGTGCCAGATTTAAATAAGCCAATCAGAGGGACTGTCACAGCTTTAGTCGCTATGGTTACCATTCTGCAGGTGGAGAACCCTAACCCAAACATCCAAGCAAACATTTAGCTAACATTAGCTTGAACTGCTGTCAGATTTTACATCCAACAGCAGGTGGCGCTGCTGCTGCAGGTGAATACCCAGCAGGTGTTCTCTGATACCATTTTGGCTGTGCCCACTCAGACATGACTTGTCTGATGTCAGGCCTGGAATTCATGTGTCATCCAGTCATTGCATGTGACAATAACATGATTTTGTCACACAGAAGAAAGACTACAACTGCCATCAACCCCTTAGCCATAAGCCACGCCCCTTGGACTGGGAACTCTTCTATGCATCTTCTAAGTTTCTGTTTGTGATCAATTCTCTGATTTGATGAGCAGCTGATTGCAGGATCAGAGAGTCTGGACTCTGACTTAACAGAAGGTCCAGTTTTGGACCAGGTTCTGGTCCAGAAAGGTAGACACCCATGTTGGACACACAGGTTTATCTTTTGATATTATCATGTTTGGATCGAGTTTCAGTTTGAAGTTGGACTGGTTCTGTTTCTCTGTATCCATCCTGAATCAGATGTTCTTATTAAACATGTTCAAAGTTTGAATTCAGGAAGTATCATGGAGGTGTTACATGTATGTTGTGCCACCACCCTCATGACAGGAGAGGTGTTTCTCATACCTGCAGGATCAGATTACCAGGGCTGATTCTTCTCGTAGTTTTGTGTTTTAGCCTTTAGACAGAAGATAAAGTTCCACAAAGGGAAGATATCAGAAGAAAATAATTTAAAGCTAACCTGAAGCTAACATAGACCTAACTATAAGGTAACCTTGAGCAAACATAAAGCTAACATGGAGTCACAGAATAAAGACACAGCTAAAAACCCATTTAAAAGCTTCTCTTTAACCTCTGAGCTCAGCCTGCTGTTTGCTAAATGTTAGCCTGTACTTAATAGACTGTTAGCTTAGCCTGCTGGTGCCTGACTGGTAGCTTAGCCTTATGCCTGCTCATTGTGAGCCTCTTGTCAGCTGTTAGCCTGTTATTAATTTACCATTAGCTGACTGTTAGCCTGCTACTAATTTCCAGGTAGCTGACTGTTAGCCTGATATTAATTTCCAGTTAGCTGACTGTTAGCCTGATGTTAATCTCCTGTTAGCTGATTGTTAGCTTAGTATTCTGATTGCTGACTGTTAGCCTTCTGTTAGCTAACTTCTAGCCTTTTGTGAGCTGTCAGTCTCGGATTAATGTTCTGCTAGCAGATTGTCTAGTTAATTGTTAGCCTGATTTTTGCTGCCTGTCGGGCAGCTGTCAGATAACTGTTAGCTGACTGGTGACTTATACTTGTGGCTACACTTAATAAACAAAATTGAAGACTTTGATACAACTTGAAGTTCAGATCTGGGAAACTTTTACGTCATGAGGTGGTAACACAAATAACTTCTGCCAGAAGTTCAAACTACACAAAACCTCTTTAAATAGATAAATATAACCAGTTCGTTATTAAAAATGACCTAATGACCTTGAATTTCCCCTCGGGGATAAATAAAGTATCTTTGATTGGATTTGATTGATAATGGGTGCAGTTGCCAGCTGAGTTTTCTTCATAAACTATTTGATCAATTGCTTAGCGGAGCCATACTGGGTTACTAGACTGAACCCAACAGAATATTTCTCTGTGTTAATGATCAGTTTGTTAAAGAAGGACAACAACAGATCTGGATAAAATACCACAAAACAAGCAGACAGACACAACTGATAGTTGTGGACTGAAAAGAAGTTTAGAAGCAGTCACAGTGACAAGGCGAGAAAAGACCTGGCAGGTGATGACTTTTTTTTTATCGATAGAAGACTATTAGGGGCCACTGAAGAAATAAATTAAAATTCTCATACCTATTTTGGATATTTGTGATCAGATTTCTTGGTGATGGGGGGATCTCAGAGTGTCGGGTATCGTCTTTTGAGAAGCAAAAGGTGATTAAAATGGATATTTACTGGTTGTTTTCTCATTTTTGTACATTAAAAATGTGTAGCAATCCCATTGGGCTAGCTTCCATGATACCATGCTAATTGCTATATATGTTACAATCACATTATTGTCCTTACTGTTTTTCTTCATACAATCATACGGACTCCACTGGTGACTGGTTAACTGGTTCTTTCTGCTTACATCAACCGTACACGGCTGCTGCTGATTGTTTACGTACACAATATGCATCAGCTAACCTCAAAAGCATGATATAATGTTACTGCAGTGGTTTGTGTTGGAGACATTCTGATTTAAATAGATGGCGTTGCCTTTTTTTAAATTAATTGTGTTTTAATTAATTGCACACCCTCCCTGAAAAAAATATTAATAAGCTTTCAAGACCTTATTAACCAATGTGCCTATATTAATTATTCACATACTAAAGAGGTGCAGAGCTGCTGATGGCCTTTGTTTTCTGACTTTTATTAGTGTAATATTAAAAGATTTGCAACAGTAAGCAGGTCATTATGAGCTAAGGTGCTCTCGACTTTATTCATATTAGATCTTTGCATCATTTAGCAGGAAAACAACAAAGCAATTCATCTAAAATTGTTCCTGTTGTGAAAGTACAACTGTCGAAAGTACTATACTATCAAGACAAAAGATCAGTGTAGTTTTTATACTTTTACGTATTTGTGACATTTTTTTATGTCACTTTTATCATCATGACACATGAGAGGACATTTTTTTGGGACTGCTGCATTTGTAACGTTTGGGTGAAAATATGGGGACACAGAATACGTCTGATAAACTAAAGTAACTTATATATCAAGTTAACAACCATATGTGCTTTGAGAAATGTTTCTA
This sequence comes from Telmatherina bonti, assembly GCF_933228915.1. Lineage (NCBI taxonomy): Eukaryota > Metazoa > Chordata > Actinopteri > Atheriniformes > Telmatherinidae > Telmatherina > Telmatherina bonti. Next base: position 38,924,874 of record NC_136622.1, read on the forward strand.
AAGGAAAACTAAAGTGTGTGTATGTTTATTTAAAACAAAACTTGTTCCGGAGGCTGATGGCTGCTGGCAGGAATGATCTTCTGTATCTTTCAGTCTTACATCGGACCTGAAGAAGCCTCTCACTGAACACACTTTGTTGTTTCATCACTGTGTTGTGGAGAGGGTGTGAAGAATCCTCCATCATCTTCATCAGCTTGTGCAGCATTCTTCTTTGGACAATCAGCTCCAGCGGCTCCAGAGTTACTCCAAGCACAGAAGCAGCTTTCTGGATCAGTTTGTTGATTCTCTTCAAGTCTCTGGTTCTGATGCTACTACCCCAGCAGATGCTGCAAAGCTGACTGCACTCTCCACAACAGACTTCTAGAAGATATGCAACATCTTGGTGCAGACGTTAAACCATCTCAGCTTCCTTAAGAAGTACAGTCTGCTCTGACCTTTCTTGTAGATGTAGTCAGTGTTGCATTTCCAGTCCAGTTTGTTGTCCAGCTGAACTCCAAGATACTTGTATTCCTCCACCACCTCCACCTCCTCTCCCAGGATGGAAACAGTGCTTTGTTTATTCTTCTTCCTCCTGAAGTCAACAATCATCTCTTTTGTTTTGCTGCTATTTAATATGAGATGATTGTCACCGCACCATTTAACAAACTGACTGACCAGTTCTCTGTACTCTGCTTCTTGTCCATCCCTGATACACCCCACAACTGCAGAGTCATCAGAGTATTTCTGCAGATGACAGGACTCAGAGTTGGACTGGAAGTCTGAGGTGTACAGAGTGAAGAGGAATGGCCAGAGTACAGTTCCTTGTGGTGCACCAGTGCTGCTGACCTCCATCTCAGACACACAACCTTTCAGTCTCACAAACTGTGGTCTGTTTGTGAGGTAGTCATAGATCCAGGTGGTTGTGGAGGTATCCACCTGGAATTTATGGAGCTTCTCACATAACAAAGCAGGCTGAATGGTATTAAAAGCACTGAGAAATGAAAGAACATGACCCTCAGAGTGCTGCCTGAATGGTCCAGATGAGAGTGTGCTCTCTGGAGCAGGTATATGATGGCATCTTCAACCCCAAGTCCATTATGATATGCAAACTGGAATGGGTCCTGAAAGGTGTTTACTTGCTTGTTGAGGTGAGCCAGTAAGAGTCTCTCCAGGACTTTCATGATGTGAGATGTCAGGGCAACTGGTCTGTAGTCACTTGGTTCAGCTGGTTGTGTTTTTTTAGGCACTGGAACAAGGCAGGAGGTTTTCCACAGCACTGGGACTCTATTTTGTCTCAGACAGGTGTTGAAAAGGTGCTGGAGAATCGGACATAGTTGTTCTGAGCAGGTCTTGAGAACTCTGGGACTGACACCATCTGGACCTGCAGCCTTGTTCTGGTTCAGTTTCTCAAGTTGCTTCTTAACCTGATTGCAGGAGACAAACAAGGTGGAGGTCTCAGGATGTCCTGATGTGGAGGGAGATGAAGCTGTGTTCTGGTCCATGACTGAGCTGCAGGGTGACAGATTGGAGGCGTGACAGGAAAGCAGTGGGCTTATGGAGGGTGTGTGGTCTGTTGGGCTGGAGGTAGGGGGTGAACTGAACCTGTTGAAGACTATGTTCAGCTCATTAGCTCTGTCCAGACCTCCATCAGGCTGGTCCCCCTTTAACTTGAAGCCGGTGATCTTCTTCATTCCAGACCACACATCCCTCAGGTTATTCTGCTGGAGCTGACTTTCTAACTTCTTCCTGTAGTCCTCCTTGCACTTCTTAGTTTGGGTTTTAAGTTGTTTTTGTGTTGCCCTCAATAACTCCCTGTCTCCATCCCTGAAGGCTTTCTTTTTGATGTTCAGCAGCTTTTTCAGGTCACTGGTGATCCAGGGTTTGTTATTGGGGAAGCACCTCACTGTTCTTGTGGGGACGATGCTGTCCACACAGAAGTTTATGTAATCTGTCACACACTCAGTCATGGCGTTGATGTCGTCTCCATGAGGTTCACAGAGGACGTTCCAGTCTGTTGCCTCAAAGCCTCCTCTAAGAGCATCTTCAGCTTCAGCAGACCAGATTTTGATAGTCTTTGTGATGACTGGTTGCTGCTGAACGATGGGCTTGTAGGTGGAGGTGAGAAGAACCAGATTATGGTCAGATCTTCCTAAAGGAGGCAGGGCAGAACAACTGGATCCATTATTCATATTTGCATAAAATAAGTCCAACATCTTATTTTCTCTGGTGGAGCAGCTGACAAACTGCTGGAATGTTGGTAGAGTTGCAGAGAGGGAGACGTTGTTGAAGTCTCCGGAGATCGCCATGAATGAGTTTGGATGCTGTGTTTGTAGCCGAGCAACGACGGAGCTGATGACGTCACAGGCTGTGTCTGGTGCGGTACCAGGTATTATATAAACCTCTACCAGAATAACACAGGTAAACTCTCTGGGTAAATAATATGGACGGAAGCTCACAGCTAACAGTTCCATGTCCCTTGTGCATATCTTCTCCTTGACAGTAACATGTCCAGGATGACACCAACGCTGGTTAACCAGCACTGCAATTCCACCACCCTTTAGCTTTCCGCTGTGTTGTCTACTGCGGTCTGCACGGACCGTTTTAAAGCCCGGTACAGACACATTACAGTCAGGGATGTGTTCATGCAGCCATGTCTCGGTGAAACACGAAATACTGCACTCTCTGTATTCTTTCTGAGACCTTGTTAGCATCTCGAGCTCGTCCGTTTTGTTAGCTAGCGATCTCATGTTACCCATGACGACGGTTGGTAGAAATGGTTTAAATCTCCATCGCTTTCTCCTCTGTCTCACTCCCGCTCTGCATCCTCTTCTCTTTCTTTTCAACTCCATCGGGATTTGATTGTAATGAGTTACCCTGAGGATCCGTAATTCAGCCACACACAGGGAGTTCTGGACAAATGACCAGTTTATTGGTGGAGGAGTATGAACAGAAGATCAGTCCGGGGGAATGGTCTGCAGAAGAAACCAGGCAACAGCTGGGAGGTAAACAGGATGGCAAAATACTCGTCCAGGCAAAGACAAGGCTCAGAGATCCAAAGACAGGCAGGGTCGGTAACCAGAAGATCCGAAAAGTAGCGGTATCCGTCGAGGGCAAGGCAAGGAGGGTAATCCAGGGGCATAAAGCAGAAGGTCGGCAACTGAGGATCAATCCGTAGAACGCTGAAACAAAACTAGACATAGGTCTGATTATTATCTGGCAGAGAAGGAGGGATTGGAGGGAGCTTAAGTAGGCAGTGAGAGAAAAGGAAACCAGGTGAACTGAATGAGGTAGCAGAGGCAATTAGGAAGCCAGCAGGTGGATCGAGTAATCAGTGATGAGCGCCAGGAGATCAGGGTGGCAAAAACATGACATTGATGTGTTGTTTCGCTGATAATCCTGATTTGGGAGAGGTTAATCAGTTGATCCTGATTGTAAACAAGTCTTTCGTTGCCATGGAGACTCATCATAACAAGTCTTGAAAGAGCCAAAAATATGCAGAAAAATCTTCCTTGCAGCACCCTCCGAACCGGCATGAAATCCTCAGAGAAAAAAGACGTAATTTCAGCTATTATCTCTGTGAGAAGAGTTCGTACTTTAAAAAAAAAAAATCAAGATAGCAAGTCAGAGCTACTACAATTTGCTGCTATCAGACGGCGCAATCTAGAGTCATCTAGAACAATCTAGAATTGATGATGATGATGATGATGATAGTAAATGTGATGATGATTCGTCTTTTGTTTCTTTTAATTATGTAGATAATGAATTCTGATTTCTTCTTTGGTCTTTATGCTGCTATATCTATCGACACATTTTACATAATTTTATTTTCATAATCTGACAACGGCGTGCTGTCCAGGGTGTACCCTGCCTGTCGCCCAAAGCCGGCTGGGATAGGCTCCAGCTTCCCCGCGACCCTGAATTGGAATAAGCGGTTCGGAAAATGAATGAATGAATGAATAATCTGACAACGGGATTGTGCTAAAAGCACATATCTGTATGCTGACTGGGATCAAAAGCTTCTACAGGCTTTTTTTTTTTTTTTTTTTTTTTTTTAGATTAGAATAAGACCAGAAAAACTAACAATAATCAAATAAAATATCTGTTGGCTTCATGGGTTAAAATGAAAGAACCTGCTGATGATCAGTCAGAACTGAGGCTGATGCTATGACTATCCATCACCAGCAGGGGACAATGGATTACCACAGTTTATGTCGCTGTACTGCAGATAAGACCGCCTTTAGCTACTGTCAGGCTCCTGAGTGGAGAAGTTCTTTAGGCCTTGTGCCATCCTCCAAATATACAGAGTCTCATCAGAGAAAATAATGTCCAGGTTTACATGGAAGTTTCTAGGTAAAGTTTGAAGGCAAATTATTTAACTTTTTTAAATAAAAATAAATGAGTTAGATTTTTCAGCATCAGCAGCTGATAGAGGTGGAGCTTGTCTAACAGATGGTTTAATCTGTCACAACCTGCTTCCAAAACCTGAGACGGCCCGGTTCTTCCAGAATCTGAGATGACCCGGTTCTACCTCAGAGTCAGTGGAACGCTGAAGCACAGAAAACATCGTTTTACTGCAACAGAAAACAGTGAAAGGACAGAAAGAGGTAAATCCTCTGAGTCCAGCAGCAGCACAGAGGATTATGAACGGCTTAATATAGAAGCTTAGCACAATCACACACACACACACACACAGACACACACACACACACACACACACACACACACACACACACACACACACACACACCACCCTGCGTTCTTTATCTCTCATCTGATGGAAACATAGATTTCTGTTTGTCCAACTGACAGCAAGTCTGTGTCATCACCATAATCAAGATCACAATCATCATCACTACCATCATCATCATCATCAGTAACATGATCATCACCATTACAATCATCATCACCATCATCATCAACCATCACTATCATTGCCATCACTATCATTTCAGCATTATCATCACCATAATTAATCCTACGAAACGTATAGCGGTTGGTTAGCTTACAGTGGCTAACACTGAGTCATTCTTCCTTCAAAATCGACAGCGGTCAGTTAGCTTACAGTGGCTAAAGCTGAGTCATTCTTCCTTCAAAATCGACAGCGGTCAGTTAGCTTACAGTGGCTAAAGCTGAGTCATTCTTCCTTCAAAATCGACAGCGGTCAGTTAGCTTACAGTGGCTAACACTGAGTCATTCTTCCTTCAAAATCGACAGCGGTCAGTTAGCTTACAGTGGCTAAAGCTGAGTCATTCTTCCTTCAAAATCGACAGCGGTCAGTTAGCTTACAGTGGCTAAAGCTGAGTCATTCTTCCTTCAAAATCGACAGCGGTCAGTTAGCTTACAGTAGCTAACGCTGAGTCATTCTTCCTTCAAAATCGACAGCGGTCAGTTAGCTTACAGTGGCTAACACTGAGTCATTCTTCCTTCAAAATCGACAGCGGTCAGTTAGCTTACAGTAGCTAAAGCTGAGTCATTCTTCCTTCAAAATCGACAGCGGTCAGTTAGCTTACAGTGGCTAACGCTGAGTCATTCTTCCTTCAAAATCGACAGCGGTCAGTTAGCTTACAGTGGCTAAAGCTGAGTCATTCTTCCTTCAAAATCGACAGCGGTCAGTTAGCTTACAGTAGCTAACGCTGAGTCATTCTTCCTTCAAAATCGACAGCGGTCAGTTAGCTTACAGTGGCTAACACTGAGTCATTCTTCCTTCAAAATCGACAGCGGTCAGTTAGCTTACAGTAGCTAAAGCTGAGTCATTCTTCCTTCAAAATCGACAGCGGTCAGTTAGCTTACAGTGGCTAACGCTGAGTCATTCTTCCTTCAAAATCGACAGCGGTCAGTTAGCTTACAGTGGCTAAAGCTGAGTCATTCTTACTTCAAAATTGATAAAAATCAGTTAGCTTACAGTGGCTAACACTGAGTCATTCTTCCTTCAAAATCGACAGCGGTCAGTTAGCTTACAGTGGCTAACGCTGAGTCATTCTTCCTTCAAAATCGACAGCGGTCAGTTAGCTTACAGTGGCTAAAGCTGGGTCATTCTTCCTTCAAAATCGACAGCGGTCAGTTAGCTTACAGTGGCTAAAGCTGGGTCATTCTTCCTTCAAAATCGACAGCGGTCAGTTAGCTTACAGTAGCTAAAGCTGAGTCATTCTTCCTTCAAAATCGACAGCGGTCAGTTAGCTTACAGTGGCTAACGCTGAGTCATTCTTCCTTCAAAATCGACAGCGGTCAGTTAGCTTACAGTGGCTAAAGCTGAGTCATTCTTACTTCAAAATTGATAAAAATCAGTTAGCTTACAGTGGCTAACACTGAGTCATTCTTCCTTCAAAATCGACAGCGGTCAGTTAGCTTACAGTGGCTAAAGCTGAGTCATTCTTCCTTCAAAATCGACAGCGGTCAGTTAGCTTACAGTGGCTACAGCTGAGTCATTACAACAACGACGGGTTCCTCCCTGCTTAATCCGTGCTATACAGTTTTGGTATACACACCAAACAGTGCAGGTTAATTGTGCAACCGTTATACCAGACCCTTTTCAAGTGACCAATGGGGTGAGGCAGGGTGGGGTGTTGTCACCCATACTTTTTAATCTGTACATGGATGATCTTTCTCTAAGGTTAAAACCTGTAAGACTGGCTGTATGGTGGGGGAAAGGCTGTTAAACCACCTTCTTTATGCAGATGATCTGGTCATCATGTCGCCCTATTCTGCAGGCCTGCAGCAACTGCTCAAAGTTTGTTCTGTATATGGTGAGCAATTTAACATCAAGTTTAACACTAAAAAGAGTGTAGTGATGGTTGTGAGGCCTAAAGAGCAGCATAAGACACTTTTACCTGCATTCTACTTGTCTGAAGGGGAGCTTTCTGTGGTGGATAAAGTGATATATCTTGGTCACATCATCAGAAGTGATCTGTGTGATGATGATGACATTCAAAGGCAGCACTGTAAACTGTATGCACAAGCCAATATTCTGGCACGAAAATTTGGAATGTGCTCACCTAATGTGAAAATAGCTTTGTGTAAAGCCTACTGCACCCCACTTTATACTGCCCCCTTGTGGTGCCGTTACACTCAAGGCTCAGAGCAGGATGTATTTTTTAAGAAGGCTGGCATCCTTTAGAGTCTGTTCAAAGTTACTGTACATGTTCTACCAATCGATTGTATCTAGTGCTCTTTTTTATGCTGTTGTGTGCTGGGGGGGCAACGCTAAAAAGAGGGACACTCAGAGGCTGGACAGGCTCATAAGGAAAGCAGGCTCTGTGGTTGGACTCGGCCTGGACTCTGTGGAAAAGGTGGTGGAGCAGAGGACGCTCTCTAAGATCAGGGCAATCCTCTCCAATCAGAGCCACCCCCTATATCTTGTCTTCTCTCGGCAGAGGAGCTCTGTTAGCTCCAGGTTTCTCTCATTGGGCTGCTCCACTGATAGACTAAAAAACTCTTTCATCCCTCGTGCCATCAGGCTGTATAATGCAGCCACTTCAGGGAGGAGCAGGAGAGACTGATACTAGTCCTGAACTTTGTTTTTTCAGTGCCTTAACTTGTAGCACCTTAACCTGTAGCACTTTATCTTTTAATGCTGTTGAATTATTTATTTGTCTGGTTTTTTTAAACTTTAAATTTTCTCTTTTGCTGTTTTATGAATGTGAGCACCGGACAACTGCACAATTTCCTTCGGGATTAATAAAGTATTTATCTATCTATCTATCTATCTACACAAAGTCCAAATTCAGGAAGCTGCAAGATGCATACAACGATGCTCTCCGGCTCCTGCTGAAGGTCCCTCGTTGGACAAGTGCTAGTCGGCTGTTCGTGCAGAACAATGTGACAACATTAAATGCTGTCATAAGAAATTTTGTATACAAGTTTTTGATGAGACTCATTGACACAAAATGAGATTGTTTGTGTTCTTGTAAGACCTGAGCAGAGCAGTGTAAGGTTCGCCTCTGTGCTCTGGAGGCACTGGAGGGAGTGCTTATATGGACTATAACTGCTTACAAACTGTTTTGTCTTTTTTATGTATTTTTATGGACTTTTTAAGTCTGAAATAAAGACTGATTGATTGATTGATTGATTGATTGATTGATTGATTGATTGATTGATTGATTGATTGATTGATTCTTCCTTCAAAAATTATAGCGGTCAGTTGGCTTACAGTAGCTAACGCTAGTGTTTCTCAGGATCCTGCTTTAGGTTCAACACATGTAGGGGCAGTCCTGTTCTCTGTGCATTAGACTATGTTTGTGGTAAACTAAGCTACAGGGTCAGGCCAGAACCAAGATTTGGGTCTAGAGCACAGTCGTGAATCTCACGTCTTTGAGGGCCGGTATCCTGCAAGATTTTGTTGTTTTGGTGCTGACCAGGACAACAAAAACCTGACCAAATAATCAAACAGTCAGACCACAAGATCAGTCTGGAACAGGGTCCATCTGGACTCGTCAGACCTTTGGACCTTCTTCCGGCTCCAGAGTCTTTATGCTACCCTGCAAATTGAAGGCTTCATCTCCTCTATTGATTTCTTACCATCGTCTTCATCCCGTCTCTTCTCTAAGACCCGTCCAGCAGCAAATGTTGGTTTTATCTTGACTTATTTTATCTCTTGCTCTCTCTTTTTTTCTCTTTCTTTTTTCTTTCTTTCTCTTCTGAATTTCCCCTCGGGGATGAATAAAGTATCTTTGATTTGATTTGATTTGATTCCTCTCTACCCCCGAATAATATCCTCTTGGTTTCTCTTAAGAATTGAAACTCGGCTGGAAAGTGATGCAGTGTCCTGTATGAAAAACCACCCAGTCCGAGGATGCTGCAGGACAACAATGTCTGTAGAAGTATTCATGAGAAATATCACTTTCCCATCAAAATCAGGCAAAAACAGAATTTTAAGGTGTAGGGACAGGAAAGAGGGTCAGCCAGCAGAACCAGCTGTAATCCTGAAATCCTGTTGTGAAAACAGCAGAAGCTGTGTTTCCATGACCGTCTTTTGCTAAGTAAAAGAGATCATTCTAAAATTTCGACAAACTACAATTGCAATGTGCAGCTGTTTCCATCTATGATATTTAGCCAGGTAGCTATTTAGCCATGTTGCCAGGTAACTATGTAACTGTGTTGCCCAGTAGCCAGGTGGCCAGGTGGCCATATAACCAATGACACATGGTGGGAGTTCTTGGATTAGGTAGGCAGAAAGTTGCAAGTTGTGACAGACACACCAATGATAATTTATATGTGTCGGCAGGTGCCAAGCGCCTGCTCAATTTAACAAAATCTACATTTTAAGACACCATTAAAAACCTTGCAACGCTAGCTAAATGATTCGATAGCAGTCCCTGGGGGCTCATTTCTAAAGCTCTCGCAGAAAACCCGGCGTACGCTACTTTTAGTCCACTTCTTGGATTTATAAAACCACGACTTGTGGAGGTACAATGTCCCTACCTCCACACCAACTCTGACCCTGGCGTACGCACAACATCTGGACTCTCTATTACTGTGCTGTCCTAAATATGCCCTGAAAAGCCTTCAGCTGATCCAGAATTCTGCAGCCAGAGTCCTGACCAGAACCAGCAGGAGAGATCATATTTCTCCAGTTTTAGTCTCTCTTCATTGGCTGCCTGTTGAATCTAGAATAGAATTTAAAATCCTTCTCCTTACATATAAAACCCTCCACAACCAGGCACCACTATATATCAAAGACCTCATTGTTCCTTATATACCAAGCAGAGTACTTCGTTTGCAGACTGCAGGCTTACTTGTGGTTCCTAGAGTCTCAAAGAGCCGAGCAGGAGGCAGAGCCTTTGGTTATCAGGCCCCTCTCTTATGGAATAAGCTCCCAGTTAATGTTAGGGAAGCAGACACCCTCCCCACCTTTAAGACTAGGCTGAAGACTTATCTTTTTGATAAGTCCTATAGCTAGGGATGGTTAGCATCCCTTAGTTATGCTGCTATAGGTTTAGACTGCTGAGGGACATTTTCTGATACACTGAGCTTCTTTCTCTTTATCTCTCTCTCTTATCCCCCCCCACTAATAACAGTGTAGCATCATTAACATGTATGTCTCCTGTCTCAGCAGGTCTCCCTGGCCGGGAGTAGCAGTTCCTGTTGTCTGTTGTCTTTCTGTCCTCTTCCCCCCACACAGCAGAGGCAGATGGCTGCCTGTCCTGAGCCGGGTTCTGCCGGAGGTTTCCTTCCTGTTAAAAGGGAGTTTTTTCCTTCCCACTGTCGCCAGTGTGCTTGCTCAGGATGGGAGATTGAGTTGGACTCAACTCAATCTGTTGGTTTCCTTATATAGGCTGTTATGAATTGGCCTTCATTATGTTTTCCCCTCTGTCTGTAAAGCGTCTTGAGATGGCATTGCCGTGATTTGACGCTATATAAATAAAGTTGAATTGAATTGAAGTGGAGAAACGGGAAACGGTGACACCCAAGGCAGAAAATAAAACCAAAGAAACGGTGTGAAATCTGAGCCATTTGTTCCAAATGAAACGTAAACTTTCCCCCAGAATGTTGGACATTAACAGCATCTGCAGAAGAAGAGAAAAAGTTCCTCCAGCACGTAAAACGTCCAGCAGGAAAATGTTCTGAAACCAAGCAGTTCTACATGTTAGAAAAGCCACATCACACAGTTAATAAGTCGTACAGAAGCTGCCGTACTAATAAAGCTCTACATGAAGACCTGCAGGTAAAAGGAGGCGGTCGCCATGACAACAGCCCATCATCAGGCTGCTCAGGTGTTTCCTCCACCTGCAGATACAGAACATGAAGTGATGGTTGGATATAAAATGCTCCCAATGTGGCTTATCTGTCCCTGCTGGTGGACACGGAACATGGAGACTCTGGACTCCAGTCCGGCACCTTCCAAAGGGAAGGGACTGACAGGTCGGGTCCGCTCCTTTTCCCAACCCAGAGCAGAGGAACAGAACGATGTTCTCCACAGCCAGACGTGGTGTAGCGGCCATCGGGCAGATGGAGGCAGGTGGAGGTGCCTCCATGCCCAGGAGGAAACCTGTTGTACAGCTGCAGATGTGTGCAGATAGTGGAGACGCTACATAACATGCTACTAAATGGTAACGTGTCCTGTTCATATTGCAAAAAATTTCTCTTTTTTCCTTTTTTCCTGCTGAACCGTCATGGAAATTAGATGGATTAATATTTATCAGGGCATTCGCCTGACCTTTTATAGCCAACATGTAGATGTGACAAGATGTTCCCTCGTAGCAAAATTTACTGTTGATCCTGATTTATAAAGGAAACAGGTGTGGGACGTGCTGCTTTAGAAACCAGGAAGTTTTTCCTGTTTTCTGTACGTATGCTGCCTGGAGTCATTGTTCTATGAACAGGTTTATAAATGAGGTTCCTGGTCTGTCAAAATTACTTTCATATACCCCTTCCTGAGCCGTCACCTTATCGTGGTGGAGGGGTTTGTGCGTCCCGAAGATCCTAGCAGCTATGTTGTCGGGGGCTTTATGTTCCTGGTAGGATCACCATGGAAACAGGTGTCTAGGGGAGGGACCAGACCAAGTCCGGCCCAAAGACCCCTATGATGAATACAACCATTGGCATAAATGTTCCCTTTCCCAGCCACGGGTTACCAGGACCCCCCCTCTGGAGCCAGGCCTGGAGGTGGGGTACGAGAGCGAGCGTCTGGTGACCGGGCCTTTGCCCGTGGGGCTGGGTCAAGCTCAGCATGAAAGACATGGGCCCCACCTCCCGTGGACTCACCATCTGCGGGAGGAGCCGTAGGGGTCGGGTGCAGTGTGAGCTGGGGGCGGGGACCCTGGCGGTCCGATCCCCGGCTGCAGAAGCTGGCTCTAGGGACGTGGAACGTCACCTCTCTGGTGGGGAAGGAGCCTGAGCTTGTGCGCAAGGTTGAGCGGTTCCGGCTAGATATAGTTGGACTCACCTCGACGCATGGCTTGGGCTCTGGAACCAGTACCCTCGAGAGGGGCTGGACTTTCTTCCACTCTGGAGTTGCTCATGGTGGGAGGCGCCGAGCTGGTGTGGGCATTCTCATCAGCCCCCAGCTTGGTGCCTGCACGTTGGGGTTTACCCCGGTGGATGAAAGGGTAGTTTCCCTCCGCCTCCGGGTGGGGGGACGGGTCCTGACTGTTGTCTGTGCTTATGCACCGAACGGCAGTTCAGAGTACCCACCCTTTCTGGAGTCCTTGGAGGGAGTGCTGGAGGGTGCTCCTTCTGGGGACTCCATTGTTCTGCTGGGGGACTTCAATGCTCACGTGGGCAATGACAGTGAGACCTGGAGGGGAGTGATTGGGAGGCATGGTCCCCCCCCTCTGAACCCAAATGGTGTTTTGTTATTGGACTTCTGTGCTCGTCATGGATTGTCCATAACGAACACCATGTTCCAACATAAGAGTGTCCATATGTACACCTGGCATCAGGACTCCCTGGGCCGCAGTTCAATGATGGATTTTGTAGTCGTATCGTCGGACCTGCGGCCACATGCCTCGGACACTCGGGTGAAGAGGGGGGGCGGAGCTTCAACTGATCACCACCTGGTGGTGAGTTGGCTCAGATGGTGGGGGAGGAAGCCGGTCAGATCTGGCAGGCCCAAACATGTTGTGAGGGTCTGCTGGGAACGTCTGGCTGAGTCCCCCGTCAGAGCGAGCTTCAACTCCCACCTTCAGCAGAGCTTCAACCATGTCCCGGGTGAGGCGGGGGACATTGAGTCTGAATGGGCTGTGTTCCGTGCCTCTATTGCTGAGGCGGCCGGCCGGAGCTGTGGCTGTAAGGTAGTTGGTGCCTGTCGTGGCGGTAATCCCAGGACTCGTTGGTGGACACCAGCAGTGAGGGATGCCGTCAAGCTGAAGAAGGAGTCCTATCGGGACTTCTTGGCCTGTGGGACTCTGGAGGCAGCTGATGGGTACCGACAGGCTAAGCACCATGCGGCTTCGGCTGTTGCCAAGGGAAAAACTCAGCAACAGCCCCATGGGAGGAGTTCGGCGAGGCCATGGAGAAAGACTTCCGGACGGCTTCGAGGAGATTCTGGTCCACCATCCGGCGGCTCAGGAGGGGGAAGCAGTGCTCCATCAACACTGTGTACAGTGGAGGTGGGGTGCTGCTGACCTCAACTCGGGACGTAGTGGGTCGGTGGAGGGAATACTTCGAAGACCTCCTCAATCCTACCAACACGTCTTCCGATGAGGAAGCAGAGCTGGTGGACTCAGGGGTGGACTCTCCTATCTCTGGGGCTGAAGTCGCTGAGGTGGTCAAAAAGCTCCTTGGCAGCAAGGCCCCGGGGGTGGATGAGATCCGCCCGGAGTTCCTTAAGGCTCTGGATGCTGTGGGGCTGTCCTGGCTGACACGCCTCTGCAGCATCACGTGGACATCGGGGACAGTGCCGCTGGACTCTGCTTTTTGCAGATGACGTGGTCCTGTTGGCTTCATCTGGTCGTGATCTCCAGCTCTCACTTGAGCGATTCGCAGCCGAGTGTGAAGCGGCTGGGATGAGAATCAGCACCTCTAGATCTGAGACCATGGTCCTCAGCCGGAATAGGGTGGATTGCCCTCTCCGGGTCGGGGGTCAGGTCCTGCCTCAAGTGGAGGAGTTTAAATATCTCGGGGTCTTGTTCACGAGTGAGGGAAGGATGGAGCGTGAGATCGACAGACGGATCGGTGCGGTGTCTGCAGTAATGCGGACTCTGCGCCGGTCTGTCGTGGTGAAGAAGGAGCTGAGCCAGAAGGCGAAGCTCTCGATTTACCAGTCGATCTACATTCCTACCCTCACCTATGGTCATGAGCTGTGGGTCGTGACCGAAAGAAGGAGATCTCGTATACAGGCGGCTGAAATGAGTTTCCTCCGCAGGGTGGCCGGGCTCACCCTTAGAGATAGGGTGAGGAGCTCGGTCATCCGGGAGGAGATCAGAGTAGAACCGCTATGGTTCTCCTTTTAAAGCAATAATAAGTTCTGATTCTGCTTCTTAAATCCTGACTGGGTTTTTGTTCTGCTTCTTGAAGCAGGTAAAGTCTGGATTCACCTGAACAGCTGGTTTACTGGTGTCTCAGAAGAAAAGCCACAGAAATATGATCTCTGCTGCTGGTTGGCTGCCCGTGTCTGGATTAGTTCTTTATTTTTGGGACATCAACAAGTTTCCACCTGTCAAAATAAAATTCTGAACAAGAAGAAGAAAAGCTTCAAACCATAATCATGATCATCATCATCATCACATTGGGACATTTATGAGAGAGTCTATCATCAGATTTTTATTCTCTGCACCTTTAATCCCCCCCCAGACACACGGACGCGTGCACATGCCATCTTTTTTTCTGTTTAATCCCCAACTGGGAGAGAGCGAGAAAGAAAGAGAGAGGGAGAGCGAACGAGAGAGAGAGAGAGCGAGAGCAAACGAGAAATAGGGTGAGAGAGATAGAGAATGGGGAAAACAGATTAGTCAATCCAGCTTCTGTCGCATCTCTCCTGGATTTTTCTCTGTTTCTTTCCTACAGGGATGAAAATTAATCAGCTGATCGATGAAGTGATCAGCTGACTGATGAAGTGATCAGCAGCTGTGGATCAAGGCGGAAAAGTTGTTGGTAAAACAGAGGAAGAGGAGTAGACCTGATGAAGATGCCCATCAGAGCGTGGAGCTGAACTACAGAGGAGATGTACGAGGACGACCACAGAGGTAAAAGTTCTGGTCCAGTTCTGTTAGGTCCCATTTTGCCCAGAGACCTGCTGGGTCCAAAATCCTGCTGGGTCCAGAGTCCTGTTTAGTCCATAGTCCTGTTTAGTCCATTGGCATCTTTAATCCAGAGTCCTGTTTATTCCATAGTCATGTTTAGTCCATCGTCCTGTTTAGTCCAGAGTCCTGTGTAGTCCATAGTCCTGTTTAGTCCAGAGTCCTGTGTAGTCCATAGTCCTGTTTAGTCCAGAGTCCTGTGTAGTCCATAGTCCTGTTTAATCCATAGTCCTGTTTAATCCGTTGCCATCTTTAATCCAGAGTCCTGTTTAGTCCATAACTATCTTTAATCCAGAGTCCTGTTTAGTCCATCACTATCTTTAATCCAGAGTCCTTTTTTAGTCCAGAGTCCTGTTTAGTCCATAGTCTTGTTTAGTCCATAACTATCTTTAATCCAGAGTCCTGTTTAGTCCATAACTATCTTTAATCCAGAGTCCTGTTTAGTCAATCACTATCTTTAATCCAGAGTCCTTTTTTAGTCCAGAGTCCTGTTTAGTCCATAGTCTTGTTTAGTCCATAACTATCTTTAA
This sequence comes from Telmatherina bonti, assembly GCF_933228915.1. Lineage (NCBI taxonomy): Eukaryota > Metazoa > Chordata > Actinopteri > Atheriniformes > Telmatherinidae > Telmatherina > Telmatherina bonti. The sequence goes on from NC_136622.1 coordinate 38,940,058, forward strand.
TCCAGAGTCCTGTTTAGTCCATAACTATCTTTAATCCAGAGTCCTGTTTAGTCCATAACTATCTTTAATCCAGAGTCCTGTTTAGTCCATCACTATCTTTAATCCAGAGTCCTTTTTCAGTCCAGAGTCCTGTTTAGTCCATAGTCTTGTTTAATCCAGAGTCCTGTTTAATCCAGAGTCCTTTTTAGTCCATAGTCCTGTTTAATCCATAGTCCTGTTTAGTCCATAGTCCTGTTTAGTCCATAGTCATGTTTAGTCCATAGTCCTGTTTAGTCCATAGTCCTGCTTAATCCGGAGTCCTGTTTAGTCCATAGTCCTGTTTAGTCCATAGTCATGTTTAGTCCATAGTCCTGTTTAGTCCATAGTCCTGCTTAATCCAGAGTCCTGTGTAGTCCATAGTCATGTTTAGTCCATAATCCTGTTTAGTCCATAGTCCTGATTAATCCGGAGTCCTTTTTAGTCCAGAGTCCTGTTTAGTCCATAGTCTTGTTTAATCCAGAGTCCTTTTTAGTCCAGAGTCCTGTTTAGTCCGAAGTCCTGTTTAGTCCATAGTATTGTTTAATCCATAGTCCTGTTTAGTCCGTAGTCGTGTTTAGTCCATAGTCCTGCTTAATCCATAGTCCTTTTTAATCCAGAGTCCTGTTTAGTCCGTAGTCCTGTTTAGTCCATAGTCCTTTATAACCCAGAGTCCTGTTTAGTTCAAAGTACTCTTTAATCCTTAGTCCTGTTTAGTCCAGAGGCCTATTTAATCCAAAATCCTGGTCAGACCACAGACCTGTTTATGCCAGATTCCTGTTTAGTCCATAGTCCTGTTTAGTCCATGGTCTTGTTTAATCCGGAGTCCTGTTTAGTCCGTAATCCTTTTTAGCCCATAGTCCTGTTTAGTACGTAGTCCTGTTTAGTCCATAGTCCTGTTTAGCCCAGAGTCCTGTTTAGTCCATAGTCCTGTTTATTCCATAGTCATGTTTAGTCCATAGTCCTGTTTAGTCCATAGTCCTGCTTAATCCAGAGTCCTGTGTAGTCCATAGTCTTGTTTAATCCAGAGTCCTGTTTAGTCCGTAGTCCTGTTTAGCCCAGAGTCCTGTTTAGTCCATAGTCCTTTTTAATCCAGAGTCCTGTTTAGTCCGTAGTCCTGTTTAGTCCATAGTCCTTTTTAACCCAGAGTCCTGTTTAGTTCAAAGTACTCTTTAATCCAGAGTCCTGTTTAGTCCAGAGGCCTATTTAATCCAAAATCCTGGTCAGACCACAGACCTGTTTATGCCAGATTCCTGTTTAGTCCATAGTCCTGTTTAGTCCATAGTCATGTTTAGTCCATAGTCCTGTTTAGTCCATGGTCTTGTTTAATCCGGAGTCCTGTTTAGTCCGTAATCCTGTTTAGCCCATAGTCCTGTTTAGTCCGTAGTCCTGTTTAGTCCATAGTCCTGTTTAGCCCAGAGTCCTGTTTAGTCCATAGTCCTGTTTATTCCATAGTCATGTTTAGTCCATAGTCCTGTTTAGTCCATAGTCCTGTTTAATCCTGAGTCCTTTTTAATCCAGAGTCCTGTTTAATCCAGAGTCCTGTTTAGTCCATTGCCATCTTTAATCCAGAGTCCTGTTTAGTCCATAGCTATCTTTAATCCAGAGTCCTTTTTAGTCCAGAGTCCTGTTTAGTCCATAGTCTTGTTTAATCCAGAGTCCTGTTTATTCCGTAGTCCTGTTTAGTCCATAGTCATGTTTAATCCATAGTCCTTTTTAATCCAGAGTCCTGTTTAGTCCGTAGTCCTGTTTAGTCCATAGTCGTGTTTAGTCCATAGTCCTGCTTAATCCATAGTCCTTTTTAATCCAGAGTCCTGTTTAATCCACAGTCCTGTTTAGTCCATAGTCCTGTTTAGTCCATTGCTATCATTAATCCAGAGTCCTGTTCAGTCCATAGTCATCATTAATCCAGAGTACTGTTTAGTCCAGAGACAAATTGAGACCACAGACCTGTTTAATCCTTAGTCCTGTTATATTCATAGTCCTGCTAAATTTATAGTCATCTTTAATCTAGAGTTCTGCTTAGTCCATAATCTTGTTTAGTTCATAGTCCTGTTTAATCCAGAGACCTGTTTAGTCCATAGTCTTGATTAATCCTTAGTCCTGTTTAGTTCATAGTCCTGATTAATCCTTAGTCCTATTTAGTCCATAGTCCTGTTTAGTTCATAGTCCTGATTAATGCTTAGTCCTATTTAGTCCATAGTCCTGCTTTGTCCAGAGTCCTGTTTAGTCCATAGTCCTGTTTAGCCCAGAGTCCTTTTTAGTCCATAGTCCTGTTTATTCCATAGTCATGTTTAGTCCATAGTCCTGTTTAGTCCATAGTCCTGTTTAATCCTGAGTCCTTTTTAATCCAGAGTCCTGTTTAATCCAGAGTCCTGTTTAGTCCATTGCCATCTTTAATCCAGAGTCCTGTTTAGTCCATAGCTATCTTTAATCCAGAGTCCTTTTTAGTCCAGAGTCCTGTTTAGTCCATAGTCTTGTTTAATCCAGAGTCCTGTTTATTCCGTAGTCCTGTTTAGTCCATAGTCATGTTTAATCCATAGTCCTTTTTAATCCAGAGTCCTGTTTAGTCCGTAGTCCTGTTTAGTCCATAGTCGTGTTTAGTCCATAGTCCTGCTTAATCCATAGTCCTTTTTAATCCAGAGTCCTGTTTAATCCACAGTCCTGTTTAGTCCATAGTCCTGTTTAGTCCATTGCTATCATTAATCCAGAGTCCTGTTCAGTCCATAGTCCTGTTTAGTCCATTGGCATCTTTAATCCAGAGTCCTGTTTATTCCATAGTCATGTTTAGTCCATCGTCCTGTTTAGTCCAGAGTCCTGTGTAGTCCATAGTCCTGTTTAGTCCAGAGTCCTGTGTAGTCCATAGTCCTGTTTAGTCCAGAGTCCTGTGTAGTCCATAGTCCTGTTTAATCCATAGTCCTGTTTAATCCGTTGCCATCTTTAATCCAGAGTCCTGTTTAGTCCATAACTATCTTTAATCCAGAGTCCTGTTTAGTCCATCACTATCTTTAATCCAGAGTCCTTTTTTAGTCCAGAGTCCTGTTTAGTCCATAGTCTTGGTTAGTCCATAACTATCTTTAATCCAGAGTCCTGTTTAGTCCATAACTATCTTTAATCCAGAGTCCTGTTTAGTCAATCACTATCTTTAATCCAGAGTCCTTTTTTAGTCCAGAGTCCTGTTTAGTCCATAGTCTTGTTTAGTCCATAACTATCTTTAATCCAGAGTCCTGTTTAGTCCATAACTATCTTTAATCCAGAGTCCTGTTTAGTCCATAACTATCTTTAATCCAGAGTCCTGTTTAGTCCATCACTATCTTTAATCCAGAGTCCTTTTTCAGTCCAGAGTCCTGTTTAGTCCATAGTCTTGTTTAATCCAGAGTCCTGTTTAATCCAGAGTCCTTTTTTGTCCATAGTCCTGTTTAATCCATAGTCCTGTTTAGTCCATAGTCCTGTTTAGTCCATAGTCATGTTTAGTCCATAGTCCTGTTTAGTCCATAGTCCTGCTTAATCCGGAGTCCTGTTTAGTCCGTAGTCCTGTTTAGCCCATAGTCCTGTTTAGTCCGTAGTCCTGTTTAGTCCATTGTCCTGTTTAGCCCAGAGTCCTGTTTAGTCCAAAGTCCTGTTTATTCCATAGTCATGTTTAGTCCATAGTCCTGTTTAGTCCATAGTCCTGCTTAATACAGAGTCCTGTGTAGTCCATGGTCTTGTTTAATCCAGAGTCCTGTTTAATCCATAGTCTTGTTTAATCCAGAGTCCTGTTTAGTCCGTAATCCTGTTTAGTCCATAGTCGTGTTTAATCCATAGTCCTGTTTAGTCCATAGTCCTGTTTAGTCCATAGTCATGTTTAGTCCATAGTCCTGTTTAGTCCATAGTCCTGCTTAATCCAGAGTCCTGTGTAGTCCATAGTCATGTTTAGTCCATAATCCTGTTTAGTCCATAGTCCTGATTAATCCGGAGTCCTTTTTAGTCCAGAGTCCTGTTTAGTCCGTAGTCCTGTTTAGTCCATAGTATTGTTTAATCCATAGTCCTGTTTAGTCCGTAGTCGTGTTTAGTCCATAGTCCTGCTTAATCCATAGTCCTTTTTAATCCAGAGTCCTGTTTAGTCCGTAGTCCTGTTTAGTCCATAGTCCTTTTTAACCCAGAGTCCTGTTTAGTTCAAAGTACTCTTTAATCCTTAGTCCTGTTTAGTCCAGAGGCCTATTTAATCCAAAATCCTGGTCAGACCACAGACCTGTTTATGCCAGATTCCTGTTTAGTCCATAGTCCTGTTTAGTCCATGGTCTTGTTTAATCCGGAGTCCTGTTTAGTCCGTAATCCTTTTTAGCCCATAGTCCTGTTTAGTCCGTAGTCCTGTTTAGTCCATAGTCCTGTTTAGCCCAGAGTCCTGTTTAGTCCATAGTCCTGTTTATTCCATAGTCATGTTTAGTCCATAGTCCTGTTTAGTCCATAGTCCTGCTTAATCCAGAGTCCTGTGTAGTCCATAGTCTTGTTTAATCCAGAGTCCTGTTTAGTCCGTAGTCCTGTTTAGCCCAGAGTCCTGTTTAGTCCATAGTCCTTTTTAATCCAGAGTCCTGTTTAGTCCGTAGTCCTGTTTAGTCCATAGTCCTTTTTAACCCAGAGTCCTGTTTAGTTCAAAGTACTCTTTAATCCTTAGTCCTGTTTAGTCCAGAGGCCTATTTAATCCAAAATCCTGGTCAGACCACAGACCTGTTTATGCCAGATTCCTGTTTAGTCCATAGTCCTGTTTAGTCCATAGTCATGTTTAGTCCATAGTCCTGTTTAGTCCATGGTCTTGTTTAATCCGGAGTCCTGTTTAGTCCGTAATCCTGTTTAGCCCATAGTCCTGTTTAGTCCGTAGTCCTGTTTAGTCCATAGTCCTGTTTAGCCCAGAGTCCTGTTTAGTCCATAGTCCTGTTTATTCCATAGTCATGTTTAGTCCATAGTCCTGTTTAGTCCATAGTCCTGTTTAATCCTGAGTCCTTTTTAATCCAGAGTCCTGTTTAATCCAGAGTCCTGTTTAGTCCATTGCCATCTTTAATCCAGAGTCCTGTTTAGTCCATAGCTATCTTTAATCCAGAGTCCTTTTTAGTCCAGAGTCCTGTTTAGTCCATAGTCTTGTTTAATCCAGAGTCCTGTTTATTCCGTAGTCCTGTTTAGTCCATAGTCATGTTTAATCCATAGTCCTTTTTAATCCAGAGTCCTGTTTAGTCCGTAGTCCTGTTTAGTCCATAGTCGTGTTTAGTCCATAGTCCTGCTTAATCCATAGTCCTTTTTAATCCAGAGTCCTGTTTAATCCACAGTCCTGTTTAGTCCATAGTCCTGTTTAGTCCATTGCTATCATTAATCCAGAGTCCTGTTCAGTCCATAGTCCTGTTTAGTCCATTGGCATCTTTAATCCAGAGTCCTGTTTATTCCATAGTCATGTTTAGTCCATCGTCCTGTTTAGTCCAGAGTCCTGTGTAGTCCATAGTCCTGTTTAGTCCAGAGTCCTGTGTAGTCCATAGTCCTGTTTAGTCCAGAGTCCTGTGTAGTCCATAGTCCTGTTTAATCCATAGTCCTGTTTAATCCGTTGCCATCTTTAATCCAGAGTCCTGTTTAGTCCATAACTATCTTTAATCCAGAGTCCTGTTTAGTCCATCACTATCTTTAATCCAGAGTCCTTTTTTAGTCCAGAGTCCTGTTTAGTCCATAGTCTTGTTTAGTCCATAACTATCTTTAATCCAGAGTCCTGTTTAGTCCATAACTATCTTTAATCCAGAGTCCTGTTTAGTCAATCACTATCTTTAATCCAGAGTCCTTTTTTAGTCCAGAGTCCTGTTTAGTCCATAGTCTTGTTTAGTCCATAACTATCTTTAATCCAGAGTCCTGTTTAGTCCATAACTATCTTTAATCCAGAGTCCTGTTTAGTCCATAACTATCTTTAATCCAGAGTCCTGTTTAGTCCATCACTATCTTTAATCCAGAGTCCTTTTTCAGTCCAGAGTCCTGTTTAGTCCATAGTCTTGTTTAATCCAGAGTCCTGTTTAATCCAGAGTCCTTTTTTGTCCATAGTCCTGTTTAATCCATAGTCCTGTTTAGTCCATAGTCCTGTTTAGTCCATAGTCATGTTTAGTCCATAGTCCTGTTTAGTCCATAGTCCTGCTTAATCCGGAGTCCTGTTTAGTCCGTAGTCCTGTTTAGCCCATAGTCCTGTTTAGTCCGTAGTCCTGTTTAGTCCATTGTCCTGTTTAGCCCAGAGTCCTGTTTAGTCCAAAGTCCTGTTTATTCCATAGTCATGTTTAGTCCATAGTCCTGTTTAGTCCATAGTCCTGCTTAATACAGAGTCCTGTGTAGTCCATGGTCTTGTTTAATCCAGAGTCCTGTTTAATCCATAGTCTTGTTTAATCCAGAGTCCTGTTTAGTCCGTAATCCTGTTTAGTCCATAGTCGTGTTTAATCCATAGTCCTGTTTAGTCCATAGTCCTGTTTAGTCCATAGTCATGTTTAGTCCATAGTCCTGTTTAGTCCATAGTCCTGCTTAATCCAGAGTCCTGTGTAGTCCATAGTCATGTTTAGTCCATAATCCTGTTTAGTCCATAGTCCTGATTAATCCGGAGTCCTTTTTAGTCCAGAGTCCTGTTTAGTCCGTAGTCCTGTTTAGTCCATAGTATTGTTTAATCCATAGTCCTGTTTAGTCCGTAGTCGTGTTTAGTCCATAGTCCTGCTTAATCCATAGTCCTTTTTAATCCAGAGTCCTGTTTAGTCCGTAGTCCTGTTTAGTCCATAGTCCTTTTTAACCCAGAGTCCTGTTTAGTTCAAAGTACTCTTTAATCCTTAGTCCTGTTTAGTCCAGAGGCCTATTTAATCCAAAATCCTGGTCAGACCACAGACCTGTTTATGCCAGATTCCTGTTTAGTCCATAGTCCTGTTTAGTCCATGGTCTTGTTTAATCCGGAGTCCTGTTTAGTCCGTAATCCTTTTTAGCCCATAGTCCTGTTTAGTCCGTAGTCCTGTTTAGTCCATAGTCCTGTTTAGCCCAGAGTCCTGTTTAGTCCATAGTCCTGTTTAGTCCATAGTCCTTTTTAACCCAGAGTCCTGTTTAGTTCAAAGTACTCTTTAATCCTTAGTCCTGTTTAGTCCAGAGGCCTATTTAATCCAAAATCCTGGTCAGACCACAGACCTGTTTATGCCAGATTCCTGTTTAGTCCATAGTCCTGTTTAGTCCATGGTCTTGTTTAATCCGGAGTCCTGTTTAGTCCGTAATCCTTTTTAGCCCATAGTCCTGTTTAGTCCGTAGTCCTGTTTAGTCCATAGTCCTGTTTAGCCCAGAGTCCTGTTTAGTCCATAGTCCTGTTTATTCCATAGTCATGTTTAGTCCATAGTCCTGTTTAGTCCATAGTCCTGCTTAATCCAGAGTCCTGTGTAGTCCATAGTCTTGTTTAATCCAGAGTCCTGTTTAGTCCGTAGTCCTGTTTAGCCCAGAGTCCTGTTTAGTCCATAGTCCTTTTTAATCCAGAGTCCTGTTTAGTCCGTAGTCCTGTTTAGTCCATAGTCCTTTTTAACCCAGAGTCCTGTTTAGTTCAAAGTACTCTTTAATCCTTAGTCCTGTTTAGTCCAGAGGCCTATTTAATCCAAAATCCTGGTCAGACCACAGACCTGTTTATGCCAGATTCCTGTTTAGTCCATAGTCCTGTTTAGCCCAGAGTCCTGTTTAGTCCATAGTCCTGCTTAATCCAGAGTCCTGTGTAGTCCATAGTCTTGTTTAATCCAGAGTCCTGTTTAGTCCGTAGTCCTGTTTAGCCCAGAGTCCTGTTTAGTCCATAGTCCTTTTTAATCCAGAGTCCTGTTTAGTCCGTAGTCCTGTTTAGTCCATAGTCCTTTTTAACCCAGAGTCCTGTTTAGTTCAAAGTACTCTTTAATCCTTAGTCCTGTTTAGTCCAGAGGCCTATTTAATCCAAAATCCTGGTCAGACCACAGACCTGTTTATGCCAGATTCCTGTTTAGTCCATAGTCCTGTTTAGTCCATAGTCATGTTTAGTCCATAGTCCTGTTTAGTCCATGGTCTTGTTTAATCCGGAGTCCTGTTTAGTCCGTAATCCTGTTTAGCCCATAGTCCTGTTTAGTCCGTAGTCCTGTTTAGTCCATAGTCCTGTTTAGCCCAGAGTCCTGTTTAGTCCATAGTCCTGTTTATTCCATAGTCATGTTTAGTCCATAGTCCTGTTTAGTCCATAGTCCTGTTTAATCCTGAGTCCTTTTTAATCCAGAGTCCTGTTTAATCCAGAGTCCTGTTTAGTCCATTGCCATCTTTAATCCAGAGTCCTGTTTAGTCCATAGCTATCTTTAATCCAGAGTCCTTTTTAGTCCAGAGTCCTGTTTAGTCCATAGTCTTGTTTAATCCAGAGTCCTGTTTATTCCGTAGTCCTGTTTAGTCCATAGTCATGTTTAATCCATAGTCCTTTTTAATCCAGAGTCCTGTTTAGTCCGTAGTCCTGTTTAGTCCATAGTCGTGTTTAGTCCATAGTCCTGCTTAATCCATAGTCCTTTTTAATCCAGAGTCCTGTTTAATCCACAGTCCTGTTTAGTCCATAGTCCTGTTTAGTCCATTGCTATCATTAATCCAGAGTCCTGTTCAGTCCATAGTCCTGTTTAGTCCATTGGCATCTTTAATCCAGAGTCCTGTTTATTCCATAGTCATGTTTAGTCCATCGTCCTGTTTAGTCCAGAGTCCTGTGTAGTCCATAGTCCTGTTTAGTCCAGAGTCCTGTGTAGTCCATAGTCCTGTTTAGTCCAGAGTCCTGTGTAGTCCATAGTCCTGTTTAATCCATAGTCCTGTTTAATCCGTTGCCATCTTTAATCCAGAGTCCTGTTTAGTCCATAACTATCTTTAATCCAGAGTCCTGTTTAGTCCATCACTATCTTTAATCCAGAGTCCTTTTTTAGTCCAGAGTCCTGTTTAGTCCATAGTCTTGTTTAGTCCATAACTATCTTTAATCCAGAGTCCTGTTTAGTCCATAACTATCTTTAATCCAGAGTCCTGTTTAGTCAATCACTATCTTTAATCCAGAGTCCTTTTTTAGTCCAGAGTCCTGTTTAGTCCATAGTCTTGTTTAGTCCATAACTATCTTTAATCCAGAGTCCTGTTTAGTCCATAACTATCTTTAATCCAGAGTCCTGTTTAGTCCATAACTATCTTTAATCCAGAGTCCTGTTTAGTCCATCACTATCTTTAATCCAGAGTCCTTTTTCAGTCCAGAGTCCTGTTTAGTCCATAGTCTTGTTTAATCCAGAGTCCTGTTTAATCCAGAGTCCTTTTTTGTCCATAGTCCTGTTTAATCCATAGTCCTGTTTAGTCCATAGTCCTGTTTAGTCCATAGTCATGTTTAGTCCATAGTCCTGTTTAGTCCATAGTCCTGCTTAATCCGGAGTCCTGTTTAGTCCGTAGTCCTGTTTAGCCCATAGTCCTGTTTAGTCCGTAGTCCTGTTTAGTCCATTGTCCTGTTTAGCCCAGAGTCCTGTTTAGTCCAAAGTCCTGTTTATTCCATAGTCATGTTTAGTCCATAGTCCTGTTTAGTCCATAGTCCTGCTTAATACAGAGTCCTGTGTAGTCCATGGTCTTGTTTAATCCAGAGTCCTGTTTAATCCATAGTCTTGTTTAATCCAGAGTCCTGTTTAGTCCGTAATCCTGTTTAGTCCATAGTCGTGTTTAATCCATAGTCCTGTTTAGTCCATAGTCCTGTTTAGTCCATAGTCATGTTTAGTCCATAGTCCTGTTTAGTCCATAGTCCTGCTTAATCCAGAGTCCTGTGTAGTCCATAGTCATGTTTAGTCCATAATCCTGTTTAGTCCATAGTCCTGATTAATCCGGAGTCCTTTTTAGTCCAGAGTCCTGTTTAGTCCGTAGTCCTGTTTAGTCCATAGTATTGTTTAATCCATAGTCCTGTTTAGTCCGTAGTCGTGTTTAGTCCATAGTCCTGCTTAATCCATAGTCCTTTTTAATCCAGAGTCCTGTTTAGTCCGTAGTCCTGTTTAGTCCATAGTCCTTTTTAACCCAGAGTCCTGTTTAGTTCAAAGTACTCTTTAATCCTTAGTCCTGTTTAGTCCAGAGGCCTATTTAATCCAAAATCCTGGTCAGACCACAGACCTGTTTATGCCAGATTCCTGTTTAGTCCATAGTCCTGTTTAGTCCATGGTCTTGTTTAATCCGGAGTCCTGTTTAGTCCGTAATCCTTTTTAGCCCATAGTCCTGTTTAGTCCGTAGTCGTGTTTAGTCCATAGTCCTGTTTAGCCCAGAGTCCTGTTTAGTCCATAGTCCTGTTTAGTCCATAGTCCTTTTTAACCCAGAGTCCTGTTTAGTTCAAAGTACTCTTTAATCCTTAGTCCTGTTTAGTCCAGAGGCCTATTTAATCCAAAATCCTGGTCAGACCACAGACCTGTTTATGCCAGATTCCTGTTTAGTCCATAGTCCTGTTTAGTCCATGGTCTTGTTTAATCCGGAGTCCTGTTTAGTCCGTAATCCTTTTTAGCCCATAGTCCTGTTTAGTCCGTAGTCCTGTTTAGTCCATAGTCCTGTTTAGCCCAGAGTCCTGTTTAGTCCATAGTCCTGTTTATTCCATAGTCATGTTTAGTCCATAGTCCTGTTTAGTCCATAGTCCTGCTTAATCCAGAGTCCTGTGTAGTCCATAGTCTTGTTTAATCCAGAGTCCTGTTTAGTCCGTAGTCCTGTTTAGCCCAGAGTCCTGTTTAGTCCATAGTCCTTTTTAATCCAGAGTCCTGTTTAGTCCGTAGTCCTGTTTAGTCCATAGTCCTTTTTAACCCAGAGTCCTGTTTAGTTCAAAGTACTCTTTAATCCTTAGTCCTGTTTAGTCCAGAGGCCTATTTAATCCAAAATCCTGGTCAGACCACAGACCTGTTTATGCCAGATTCCTGTTTAGTCCATAGTCCTGTTTAGCCCAGAGTCCTGTTTAGTCCATAGTCCTGTTTATTCCATAGTCATGTTTAGTCCATAGTCCTGTTTAGTCCATAGTCCTGTTTAATCCTGAGTCCTTTTTAATCCAGAGTCCTGTTTAATCCAGAGTCCTGTTTAGTCCATTGCCATCTTTAATCCAGAGTCCTGTTTAGTCCATAGCTATCTTTAATCCAGAGTCCTTTTTAGTCCAGAGTCCTTTTTAGTCCATAGTCTTGTTTAATCCAGAGTCCTGTTTATTCCGTAGTCCTGTTTAGTCCATAGTCATGTTTAATCCATAGTCCTTTTTAATCCAGAGTCCTGTTTAGTCCGTAGTCCTGTTTAGTCCATAGTCGTGTTTAGTCCATAGTCCTGCTTAATCCATAGTCCTTTTTAATCCAGAGTCCTGTTTAATCCACAGTCCTGTTTAGTCCATAGTCCTGTTTAGTCCATTGCTATCATTAATCCAGAGTCCTGTTCAGTCCATAGTCATCTTTAATCCAGAGTACTGTTTAGTCCAGAGACAAATTGAGACCACAGACCTGTTTAATCCTTAGTCCTGTTATATTCATAGTCCTGCTAAATTTATAGTCATCTTTAATCTAGAGTTCTGCTTAGTCCATAATCTTGTTTAGTTCATAGTCCTGTTTAATCCAGAGACCTGTTTAGTCCATAGTCTTGATTAATCCTTAGTCCTGTTTAGTTCATAGTCCTGATTAATCCTTAGTCCTATTTAGTCCATAGTCCTGTTTAGTTCATAGTCCTGATTAATGCTTAGTCCTATTTAGTCCATAGTCCTGCTTTGTCCAGAGTCCTGTTTAGTCCATAGTCCTGTTTAGCCCAGAGTCCTGTTTAGTCCATAGTCCTGTTTATTCCATAGTCATGTTTAGTCCATAGTCCTGTTTAATCCTGAGTTCTTTTTAATCCATAGTCCTGTTTAATCCAGAGTCCTGTTTAGTCCATTGCCATCTTTAATCCAGAGTCCTGTTTAGTCCATAGCTATCTTTAATCCAGAGTCCTTTTTAGTCCAGAGTCCTGTTTAGTCCATAGTCTTGATTAATCCTTAGTCCTGTTTAGTTCATAGTCCTGATTAATCCTTAGTCCTATTTAGTCCATAGTCCTGCTTTGTCCAGAGTCCTGTTTAGTCCATAGTCTTGTTTAGACCAGAGTCCTGTTTAGTCCATAGTCTTGTTTAGACCATAGTCTTGTTTAATCCAGAGTCCTGTTTAATCCATGTCCTGTTTAATCCATAGTCATGTTTAATCATTAGTCCTGTTTAATCCAGAATCCTGTTTAGTCCAGAGTTGTCTTTAATCCAAAATCCTGTCTAATCCAGAGTCCTGTTAAATCCAAAGTCCTGTTTAGTCCATAGTCATCTTTAATCCATATTCCTGTTTAATCCTTAGTCCTTTTTAGTCCAAAATCCTGTTTAATCCAGAGTCCTGTTTCGTCCATAGTCCTGTTTAAGGCAGAGTCCTGTTTTATCCAGATTCCTGTTTAGTCCAGAGACATGTTAAAACCAGAGACCTGTTGATCCAGAGTCCTGTTTATTCCAGAGTCCTGTGTAGTCCATCGTTATCTTTAATCCAGAATCCTGTTTCGTCCACAGTCCTATTTATTCCAGAGTCCTTTTTAGTCCATTGTCCTGTTTATTCCATAGTCATGTTTAGTCCATAGTCCTGCTTAATCCAGAGCCCTGTTTAATCCATAGTCCTGCTTAATCCAGAGTCTTGTGTAGTCCATCGTCATCTTTGATCCAGAGTCCTTTTTAATCCAGAGTCCTGTTTAATCCAGAGTCCTGTTCAGTTCAAAGTCCCGTTTAGACTGGAGACCTGTTTAGACCTGTTTAGTCCAGAGAACTTTTCAGTCCAGAGACCTGTTTACTCCAGGGATTTGTTTTGTCCAGAGACCTCCTCAGTCCAGAGATTTGTTCAGTTTAGAGACCTGTTCAGTCTAGAGACCTTTTTAGTCCATCGTCCTGTTTAGTTCAGTCTTGTTCAGTCAGCTGCAATAAAACTGTGGACCTCATTCACCAAAGCAGGGCTCCAAAGTTTAACCGATATGTCAGAGAACTGTTTCAGATTGGGTATAAAGTCCATTCACTTTTCCCTGTAACACAGATGGCCGAGTTTCCAGTTCCTGTCCAGCAGGATTAAGGTTTCCAACTGTTCCCAGTAAAGGGCACCATGATTCTTCTTCTTCACATGCACTTAAAAACTGGTCTCTGACATGAAAAGTCCTGCAGAAGCAGTGGCTGGAGTTCCAACCTGTGTCCTTCAGCAGTCCCTGTGCAGGAGTACCACCATGTGTCCTTCAGGACTCCCCACCAGGACACCAACCTGTGTCCTTTAGGAGTCCCCATCAGGAGTACTAACCTGCATCCTTCAAGAGTCCCCCATTTGGGAGTACCAATTTGTGTTCTTCAGGAGTCCCCATGCGGGAGTACTAACCTGCATCCTTCAAGAGTCCCCCATGTGGGAGTACTAACCTGCATCCTTCAAGAGTCCCCCATGTGGGAATACCAACCTGCATCCTTCAAGAGTCCCCCATGTGGGAATACCAACCTGCATCCTTCAAGAGTCCCCCATGTGGGAATACCAACCTGCATCCTTCAAGAGTCCCCCATGTGGGAGTACCAATTTGTGTTCTTCAGGAGTCCCCATGCGGGAGTACTAACCTGCATCCTTCAAGAGTCCCCCATTTGGGAGTACCAATTTGTGTTCTTCAGGAGTCCCCATGCGGGAGTACTAACCTGCATCCTTCAAGAGTCCCCCATGTGGGAGTACTAACCTGCATCCTTCAAGAGTCCCCCATGTGGGAATACCAACCTGCATCCTTCAAGAGTCCCCCATGTGGGAGTACCAATTTGTGTTCATCAGGAGTCCCCATGCGGGAGTACTAACCTGCATCCTTCAAGAGTCCCCCATTTGGGAGTACCAATTTGTGTTCTTCAGGAGTCCCCATGCGGGAGTACTAACCTGCATCCTTCAAGAGTCCCCCATGTGGGAGTACTAACCTGCATCCTTCAAGAGTCCCCCATGTGGGAATACCAACCTGCATCCTTCAAGAGTCCCCCATGTGGGAATACCAACCTGCATCCTTCAAGAGTCCCCCATGTGGGAATACCAACCTGCATCCTTCAAGAGTCCCCTATGTGGGAGTACCAATTTGTGCTCTTCAGCAGTCCCTGTGCGGGAGTACCACCCTGTGTCCTTCAGGACTCCCCACCAGGATACCAACCTGTGTCCTTTAGGAGTCCCCATCAGGAGTACTAACCTGCATCCTTCAAGAGTCCCCCATTTGGGAGTACCAACTTGCATCCTTCAGAAGTCTTCATGTGTTTTGTGACGGTAACTTGGCTGTCTCAGACATTCATCATTACTGAGATGACCTATTCGGACCACATTATATGTGAATGACAGGGGTTACAGTGGTGGTGGGTATTGACTAAACAATCATCATGATCTGTTACTAGTGCGACCTTTGATGTCAAGTGGGGGCAGAACTACTGAAACTTCCATCTTTTAAAGAGCGGCTCAGTTTAATCCGCTGATCCCGATGAAGGATCAGATTTCCTGCTCTTGCTGAATTAAGCTTGCCTCCATGGACCCTCTGATAACGTTGTCATGGACTTTCAACATATGACATCAGCCGTTGCCGTGACAGCAGAGTTAATCTTCCTTTTGTTCTGTCTGTGCAGCAAAAGCTTTTTTTTTTTTTAAACTCTTCTTAAAGTTAAATGTAGCCTGCAGACAGAGAATGAAGACTTGATTCCAGAGACCAGACACCTGATCCTAGAGCCCAAAGACCTGATCCCAGAGACCAGACATCTGATCCTAGAGTGCAAAGACCTGATCCCAGAGACCAGACATCTGATCCTAGAGCCCAAAGACCTGATCCCAGAGACCAGACACCTGATCCTAGAGCCCAAAGACCTGATGCCAGAGACCAAACACCTGATCATAGAGCCTGAAGACCTGATCCAGGAAACCAGACACCTGATCCTAGAGCCCAAAGACCTGATCCCAGAGACCACACACCTGATCCTAGAGCCCACAGACCTGATCCCAGAGACCAAACACCTGATCATAGAGCCTGAAGACCTGATCCAGGAAACCAGACACCTGATCCTAGAGCCCAAAGACCTGATCCCAGAGACCACACACCTGATCCTAGAGCCCAAAGACCTGATCCCAGAGACCAAACACCTGATCATAGAGCCTGAAGACCTGATCCAGGAAACCAGACACCTGATCCTGGAGCCCAAAGACCTGATCCCAGAGACCAGACATCTGATCCTAGAGTGCAAAGAGCTGATCCTAGAAGCCAGAGTCCTGATCCTACAGTCCATAGATCTGATCCTTTCGGCTAGACACCTGATCCCTGGTCCTAAACCCCAGAGACTGATATCAGAGGCCAGAGACCTGATCATACCATCTGGACACCTGATCCAGGAGGTCGGAGACCTGATCCTAGAACCAGATAACTGTCATGATGTGGTGGTTTGTGTTTTTCCTTAGTTCAGGTTTCCTGTTTTATTTTGTAGTTTTTCCTGTTTGGTTTCCTTGTTTGTTGTTTAGCTTTATTGATTTCCTGTTCATTGAGTTCACCTGGTCTTGTTTCAGTTCATTCCATTCACCTGTTTCTTGTTTGGTTCCCCAGTGTATTTATACCCCTCAGTTTTAGTTCTTCGTTGCTGGATCGTTTTGTTGTGCTAGTTTTGTTTGTTGTTGTCCCCGGAGATCCTTGGTTAAAATAAATCTACTAAAATCTGAATCCCTGTTCCCTCATCTCTGCGTTTGGGTCCACACCTTCACCTTCCTCACCACCACCCCTTGACAATAACTTAGACCTCTGTTGGTGCGATTAATGGCTTCAGGTAGTAAACAGGTGTTCCACCAGGCCCCGCCCTCAGCCCTACAATCATTCTATCAGTAGAACAAGTTTTACCTGAACATTCATGTTGTTTTAAAGGTTTAGAACAGAAAAATGTCCATGTTGTCTTTTAGTTTCCTTTAAACAGTGGAGATGCAAGCGTCTGTGTGGACAAATGAGACACTTCCATCCTGGAGCCAATCAGGATCCTTTGAAGCTTTTACTACCAGAAGTGTTTCCCAGTTAAACACAGACACGCTCGGTTTGGTAATGTGACGGCCTGCAGCTGCTTTGCTTCACTGTGGAAACATCTGTCTCCACCTCTGCTCAGCTGCTCACTTTGTTCACAGACTGAGAAATCAGAAATTTCACCCAGTTTTCACCTCAAAACGGGTTTTATTTCTGCTCCTGCTGCTGAAAACTGGTTTCAGGTTCTAAAATCAAGACTTTAATGAACAGCATGCAATGACCATAAAACCATGAGAGAGGAAGGTGTAACTTAAACCCGTCATCTCAGGAAGCTTTAGGTAACCAGATTGGCTTCACTCTGACAGTTTGGAGAAAAACCTGGAGGCTTCTTCTAACCTGGATTCATCTTCACAGGACGGACAAGAGCAGCTGCATGGAGCAGAACAAACCTCTGATTCAGCAGCTTTTCTGGAAGAAACAATAAAAAGATCCAGCAGCGATTCAGACTCATATTAATGTCTCATCTGCAGAGCGTTCCAATCTTAGTCTAGTAAAAACGTGCAGAACTGCAGGCCTTAAACCGAGCGGTCCTGGTCTAGATGTCAGCACCAAGTTCCAAGACAGCCTTGGAACGTGACTAAACCTGGAATATGACTAAACCTGGAATCTGACCTGGAAACCTGACTAAACCTGGAATCTGACCTGGAATATGACTAAACCTGGAATCTGACCTGGAAACCTGACTAAACCTGGAATCTGACCTGGAATATGACTAAACCTGGAATCTGACCTGGAAACCTGACTAAACCTGGAATCTGACCTGGAATATGACTAGACCTGGAATCTGACCTGGAAACCTGACTAAACCTGGAATCTGACCTGGAATATGACTAAACCTGGAATCTGACCTGGAAACGTGACTAAACCTGGAATCTGACCTGGAATATGACTAAACCTGGAATCTGACCTGGAAACCTGACTAAACCTGGAATCTGACCTGAAAACCTGACTAAACCTGGAATCTGACCTGGAATATGACTAAACCTGGAATCTGACCTGGAAACCTGACTAAACCTGGAATCTGACCTGGAATATGACTAAACCTGGAATCTGACCTGGAATATGACTAAACCTGGAATCTGATCTGGAAACGTGACTAAACCTGGAATATGACCTGGAATATGACTAAACCTGGAATATGACTAAACCTGGAATCTGACCTGGAAACCTGACTAAACCTGGAATCTGACCTGGAATATGACTAAACCTGGAATCTGACCTGGAAACCTGACTAAACCTGGAATCTGACCTGGAATATGACTAAACCTGGAATCTGACCTAAAAACCTGACTAAACCTGGAATCTGACCTGGAATATGACTAAACCTGGAATCTGACCTGGAAACGTGACTAAACCTGGAATATGACCTGGAATATGACTAAACCTGGAATCTGACCTGGAAACCTGACTAAACCTGGAATCTGACCTGAAAACCTGACTAAACCTGGAATCTGACCTGGAAACGTGACTAAACCTGGAATATGACTAAACCTGGAATCTGACCTGGAAACCTGACTAAACCTGGAATCTGACCTGGAATATGACTAAACCTGGAATATGACCTGAAAACCTGACTAAACCTGGAATCTGACCTGGAATATGACTGAACCTGGAATCTGACCTGGAAACGTGACTAAACCTGGAATATGACCTGGAATATGACTAAACCTGGAATCTGACCTGGAAACCTGACTAAACCTGGAATCTGACCTGAAAACCTGACTAAACCTGGAATCTGACCTGGAATATGACTAAACCTGGAATCTGACCTGGAAACCTGACTAAACCTGGAATCTGATCTGGAAACGTGGCTAAACCTGGAATATGACCTGGAATATGACTAAACCTGGAATCTGACCTGGAATATGACTGAACCTGGAATCTGACCTGGAAACCTGACTAAACCTGGAATCTGACCTGGAATATGACTAAACCTGGAATCTGACCTGGAAACCTGACTAAACCTGGAATCTGACCTGGAATATGACTAAACCTGGAATCTGATCTGGAAACGTGACTAAACCTGGAATATGACCTGGAATATGACTAAACCTGGAATCTGACCTGGAATATGACAAAACCTGGAATCTGACCTGGAATATGACTGAACCTGGAATCTGACCTGGAATATGACTGAACCTGGAATCTGACCTGGAAACGTGACTAAACCTGGAATCTGATCTGGAAACCTGACTGAACCTGGAATCTGACATGGAATATGACTGAACCTGGAATCTGACCTGGAATATGACTGAACCTGGAATCTGACCTGGAACAAGACTGAACCTGGAATCTGACTTGGAATATGACTGAACCTGGAATCTGACCTGGAACCTGACTGAACCTTGAATCTGACCTGGAACCTGACTGAGCCTGGAATCTGACCTGGAATCTGACGTGTAACAAGACTGAACCTGGAATCTGACATGGAACAAGACTGAACCTGGAATCTGACTTGGAACAAGACTGAACCTGGAATCTGACCTGGAATATGACTGAACCTGGAATCTGATCTGGAACCTGACTGAACCTTGAATCTGACCTGGAACATAACTGAATCTGGAATCTGACCTGGAACCTGACTGAGCCTGGAATCTGACCTGGAATCTGATCTGTAACAAGACTGAACCTGGAATCTGCCCTGGAATCTGACCTGTAACAAGACTGAACCTGGAATCTGCCCTGGAATCTGACTGAGCCTGGAATCTGACCTGGAAACTTACTAACACTGGAATCTGACCTGGAACATGACTGAACCTGGAATCTGCCCTGGAATCACCCTGGAATCTGACTGAACCTGGAATCTGCCCTGGAATCTGCCCTGGAATCTGACATTGAATCTGCCCTGGAATCTGACCTGGAACATGATTGAACCTGGAATCTGCCCTGGAATCTGCCCTGGAATATGACCTGGAACCTGCCCTGGAATCTGCCCTGGAATCCGACTGAACCTGGAATCTGACCTGGAATCTGCCCTGGAATCTGACTGAACCTGGAATCTGCCCTGGAATATGACCTGGAACCTGCCCTGGAATCTGCCCTGGAACATGACTGAACATGGAATCTGACCTGGAATCTGACCTGGAACATGACTGAACATAGAATCTGACCTGGAATCTGATCTGGAATCTGACCTGGAACATGACTGAACATGGAATCTGACCTGGAACCTGCCCTGGAATCTGACCTAGAACATGACTGAACATGGAATCTGACATTGAATCTGACCTGGAATCTGACCTGGAACATGATTGAACCTGGAATCTGCCCTGGAATATGACCTCGAACCTGCCCTGGAATCTGACTGAACCTGGAATCTGACCTGGAATCTGACCTGGAACATGACTGAACATGGAATCTGACCTGGAACCTGCCCTGGAATCTGACCTGGAACATGACTGAACATGGAATCTGACCTGGAACCTGCCCTGGAATCTGACCTGGAACATGACTGAACATGGAATCTGACATTGAATCTGACCTGGAATCTGACCTGGAACATGACTGAACCTGGAATCTGCCATGGAATCTGACCTGGAACATGACTGAACCTGGAATCTGCCCTGGAATATGACCTGGAACCTGCCCTGGAATCTGCCCTGGAATCTGACTGAACCTGGAATCTGACCTGGAATCTGACCTGGAACATGACTGAACATGGAATCTGACCTGGAACCTGCCCTGGAATCTGACCTGGAACATGACTGAACATGGAATCTGACATTGAATCTGACCTGGAATCTGACCTGGAACCTGACTGAACCTTGAATCTGACCTGGAACCTGACTGAGCCTGGAATCTGACCTGGAATCTGACCTGTAACAAGACTGAACCTGGAATCTGACATGGAACAAGACTGAACCTGGAATCTGACCTGGAACAAGACTGAACCTGGAATCTGACCTGGAATATGACTGAACCTGGAATCTGATCTGGAACCTGACTGAACCTTGAATCTGACCTGGAACATGACTGAACATGGAATCTGACATTGAATCTGACCTGGAATCTGACCTGGAAAAGTGACTAAACCTGGAATCTGACCTGGAATATGACTAAACCTGGAATCTGACCTGGAAACCTGACTAAACCTGGAATCTGACCTGAAAACCTGACTAAACCTGGAATCTGACCTGGAATATGACTAAACCTGGAATCTGACCTGGAAACCTGACTAAACCTGGAATCTGACCTGGAATATGACTAAACCTGGAATCTGATCTGGAAACGTGACTAAACCTGGAATATGACCTGGAATATGACTAAACCTGGAATATGACTAAACCTGGAATCTGACCTGGAAACCTGACTAAACCTGGAATCTGACCTGGAATATGACTAAACCTGGAATCTGACCTGGAAACGTGACTAAACCTGGAATCTGACCTGGAATATGACTAAACCTGGAATATGACCTGAAAACCTGACTAAACCTGGAATCTGACCTGGAATATGACTGAACCTGGAATCTGACCTGGAAACGTGACTAAACCTGGAATATGACCTGGAATATGACTAAACCTGGAATCTGACCTGGAAACCTGACTAAACCTGGAATCTGACCTGAAAACCTGACTAAACCTGGAATCTGACCTGGAATATGACTAAACCTGGAATCTGACCTGGAAACCTGACTAAACCTGGAATCTGATCTGGAAACGTGGCTAAACCTGGAATATGACCTGGAATATGACTAAACCTGGAATCTGACCTGGAATATGACTGAACCTGGAATCTGACCTGGAAACGTGACTAAACCTGGAATCTGACCTGGAATATGACTAAACCTGGAATCTGACCTGGAAACCTGACTAAACCTGGAATCTGACCTGGAATATGACTAAACCTGGAATCTGATCTGGAAACGTGACTAAACCTGGAATATGACCTGGAATATGACTAAACCTGGAATCTGACCTGGAATATGACAAAACCTGGAATCTGACCTGGAATATGACTGAACCTGGAATCTGACCTGGAATATGACTGAACCTGGAATCTGACCTGGAAACGTGACTAAACCTGGAATCTGATCTGGAAACCTGACTGAACCTGGAATCTGACCTGGAATATGACTGAACCTGGAATCTGACCTGGAATATGACTGAACCTGGAATCTGACCTGGAACAAGACTGAACCTGGAATCTGACCTGGAATATGACTGAACCTGGAATCTGACCTGGAACCTGACTGAACCTTGAATCTGATCTGGAACCTGACTGAGCCTAGAATCTGACCTGGAATCTGACCTGTAACAAGACTGAACCTGGAATCTGACATGGAACAAGACTGAACCTGGAATCTGACCTGGAACAAGACTGAACCTGGAATCTGACCTGGAATATGACTGAACCTGGAATCTGATCTGGAACCTGACTGAACCTTGAATCTGACCTGGAACATAACTGAATCTGGAATCTGACCTGGAACCTGACTGAGCCCTGAATCTGACCTGGAATCTGATCTGTAACAAGACTGAACCTGGAATCTGCCCTGGAATCTGACCTGTAACAAGACTGAACCTGGAATCTGCCCTGGAATCTGACTGAGCCTGGAATCTGACCTGGAAACTTACTAACACTGGAATCTGACCTGGAACATGACTGAACCTGGAATCTGCCCTGGAATCACCGTGGAATCTGACTGAACCTGGAATCTGCCCTGGAATCTGCCCTGGAATCTGACATTGAATCTGCCCTGGAATCTGACCTGGAACATGATTGAACCTGGAATCTGCCCTGGAATCTGCCCTGGAATATGACCTGGAACCTGCCCTGGAATCTGCCCTGGAATCCGACTGAACCTGGAATCTGACCTGGAATCTGCCCTGGAATCTGACTGAACATGGAATCTGCCCTGGAATATGACCTGGAACCTGCCCTGGAATCTGCCCTGGAACATGACTGAACATGGAATCTGACCTGGAATCTGACCTGGAACATGACTGAACATAGAATCTGACCTGGAATCTGATCTGGAATCTGACCTGGAACATGACTGAACATGGAATCTGACCTGGAACCTGCCCTGGAATCTGACCTGGAACATGACTGAACATGGAATCTGACATTGAATCTGACCTGGAACATGATTGAATCTGGAATCTGCCCTGGAATATGACCTCGAACCTGCCCTGGAATCTGACTGAACCTGGAATCTGACCTGGAATCTGACCTGGAACATGACTGAACATGGAATCTGACCTGGAACCTGCCCTGGAATCTGACCTGGAACATGACTGAACATGGAATCTGACCTGGAACCTGCCCTGGAATCTGACCTGGAACATGACTGAACATGGAATCTGACATTGAATCTGACCTGGAATCTGACCTGGAACATGACTGAACCTGGAATCTGCCCTGGAATATGACCTGGAACCTGCCCTGGAATCTGCCCTGGAATCTGACTGAACCTGGAATCTGACCTGGAATCTGACCTGGAACATGACTGAACATGGAATCTGACCTGGAACCTGCCCTGGAATCTGACCTGGAACATGACTGAACATGGAATCTGACATTGAATCTGACCTGGAAACCTGACTAAACCTGGAATCTGACCTGAAAACCTGACTAAACCTGGAATCTGACCTGGAAACGTGACTAAACCTGGAATATGACTAAACCTGGAATCTGACCTGGAAACCTGACTAAACCTGGAATCTGACCTGGAATATGACTAAACCTGGAATATGACCTGAAAACCTGACTAAACCTGGAATCTGACCTGGAATATGACTGAACCTGGAATCTGACCTGGAAACGTGACTAAACCTGGAATATGACCTGGAATATGACTAAACCTGGAATCTGACCTGGAAACCTGACTAAACCTGGAATCTGACCTGAAAACCTGACTAAACCTGGAATCTGACCTGGAATATGACTAAACCTGGAATCTGACCTGGAAACCTGACTAAACCTGGAATCTGATCTGGAAACGTGGCTAAACCTGGAATATGACCTGGAATATGACTAAACCTGGAATCTGACCTGGAAACCTGACTAAACCTGGAATCTGACCTGGAATATGACTAAACCTGGAATCTGACCTGGAAACCTGACTAAACCTGGAATCTGACCTGGAATATGACTAAACCTGGAATCTGATCTGGAAACGTGACTAAACCTGGAATATGACCTGGAATATGACTAAACCTGGAATCTGACCTGGAATATGACAAAACCTGGAATCTGACCTGGAATATGACTGAACCTGGAATCTGACCTGGAATATGACCTGGAACATGACTGAACATGGAATCTGACCTGGAACCTGCCCTGGAATCTGACCTGGAACATGACTGAACATGGAATCTGACATTGAATCTGACATTGAAACCTGACTAAACCTGGAATCTGACCTGAAAACCTGACTAAACCTGGAATCTGACCTGGAAACGTGACTAAACCTGGAATATGACTAAACCTGGAATCTGACCTGGAAACCTGACTAAACCTGGAATCTGACCTGAAAACCTGACTAAACCTGGAATCTGACCTGGAAACGTGACTAAACCTGGAATATGACTAAACCTGGAATCTGACCTGGAAACCTGACTAAACCTGGAATCTGACCTGGAATATGACTAAACCTGGAATATGACCTGAAAACCTGACTAAACCTGGAATCTGACCTGGAATATGACTGAACCTGGAATCTGACCTGGAAACGTGACTAAACCTGGAATATGACCTGGAATATGACTAAACCTGGAATCTGACCTGGAAACCTGACTAAACCTGGAATCTGACCTGAAAACCTGACTAAACCTGGAATCTGACCTGGAATATGACTAAACCTGGAATCTGACCTGGAAACCTGACTAAACCTGGAATCTGATCTGGAAACGTGGCTAAACCTGGAATATGACCTGGAATATGACTAAACCTGGAATCTGACCTGGAAACCTGACTAAACCTGGAATCTGACCTGGAATATGACTAAACCTGGAATCTGACCTGGAAACCTGACTAAACCTGGAATCTGACCTGGAATATGACTAAACCTGGAATCTGATCTGGAAACGTGACTAAACCTGGAATATGACCTGGAATATGACTAAACCTGGAATCTGACCTGGAATATGACAAAACCTGGAATCTGACCTGGAATATGACTGAACCTGGAATCTGACCTGGAATATGACTGAACCTGGAATCTGACCTGGAAACGTGACTAAACCTGGAATCTGATCTGGAAACCTGACTGAACCTGGAATCTGACCTGGAATATGACTGAACCTGGAATCTGACCTGGAATATGACTGAACCTGGAATCTGACCTGGAACAAGACTGAACCTGGAATCTGACCTGGAATATGACTGAACCTGGAATCTGACCTGGAACCTGACTGAACCTTGAATCTGATCTGGAACCTGACTGAGCCTAGAATCTGACCTGGAATCTGACCTGTAACAAGACTGAACCTGGAATCTGACATGGAACAAGACTGAACCTGGAATCTGACCTGGAACAAGACTGAACCTGGAATCTGACCTGGAATATGACTGAACCTGGAATCTGATCTGGAACCTGACTGAACCTTGAATCTGACCTGGAACATAACTGAATCTGGAATCTGACCTGGAACCTGACTGAGCCCTGAATCTGACCTGGAATCTGATCTGTAACAAGACTGAACCTGGAATCTGCCCTGGAATCTGACCTGTAACAAGACTGAACCTGGAATCTGCCCTGGAATCTGACTGAGCCTGGAATCTGACCTGGAAACTTACTAACACTGGAATCTGACCTGGAACATGACTGAACCTGGAATCTGCCCTGGAATCACCCTGGAATCTGACTGAACCTGGAATCTGCCCTGGAATCTGCCCTGGAATCTGACATTGAATCTGCCCTGGAATCTGACCTGGAACATGATTGAACCTGGAATCTGCCCTGGAATCTGCCCTGGAATATGACCTGGAACCTGCCCTGGAATCTGCCCTGGAATCCGACTGAACCTGGAATCTGACCTGGAATCTGCCCTGGAATCTGACTGAACATGGAATCTGCCCTGGAATATGACCTGGAACCTGCCCTGGAATCTGCCCTGGAACATGACTGAACATGGAATCTGACCTGGAATCTGACCTGGAACATGACTGAACATAGAATCTGACCTGGAATCTGATCTGGAATCTGACCTGGAACATGACTGAACATGGAATCTGACCTGGAACCTGCCCTGGAATCTGACCTGGAACATGACTGAACATGGAATCTGACATTGAATCTGACCTGGAATCTGACCTGGAACATGATTGAATCTGGAATCTGCCCTGGAATATGACCTCGAACCTGCCCTGGAATCTGACTGAACCTGGAATCTGACCTGGAATCTGACCTGGAACATGACTGAACATGGAATCTGACCTGGAACCTGCCCTGGAATCTGACCTGGAACATGACTGAACATGGAATCTGACCTGGAACCTGCCCTGGAATCTGACCTGGAACATGACTGAACATGGAAACTGACATTGAATCTGACCTGGAATCTGACCTGGAACATGACTGAACCTGGAATCTGCCCTGGAATATGACCTGGAACCTGCCCTGGAATCTGCCCTGGAATCTGACTGAACCTGGAATCTGACCTGGAATCTGACCTGGAACATGACTGAACATGGAATCTGACCTGGAACCTGCCCTGGAATCTGACCTGGAACATGACTGAACATGGAATCTGACATTGAATCTGACCTGGAATCTGACCTGGAACCTGACTGAACCTTGAATCTGACCTGGAACCTGACTGAGCCTGGAATCTGACCTGGAATCTGACCTGTAACAAGACTGAACCTGGAATCTGACATGGAACAAGACTGAACCTGGAATCTGACCTGGAACAAGACTGAACCTGGAATCTGACCTGGAATATGACTGAACCTGGAATCTGATCTGGAACCTGACTGAACCTTGAATCTGACCTGGAACATGACTGAACATGGAATCTGACATTGAATCTGACCTGGAATCTGACCTGGAACATGACTGAACATGGAATCTGACCTGGAATCTGATCTGGAATCTGACCTGGAACATGACTGAACATGGAATCTGACCTGGAACCTGCCCTGGAATCTGACCTGGAACATGACTGAACATGGAATCTGACCTGGAACCTGCCCTGGAATCTGACCTGGAACATGACTGAACATGGAATCTGACCTGGAATCTGACCTGGAACCTGCCCTGGAATCTGACCTGGAACATGACTGAACATGGATTCTGACCTGGAACCTGCCCTGGAATCTGACCTGGAACATGATTGAACATGGAATCTGACCTGGAACCTGCCCTGGAATCTGACCTGGAACATGACTGAACATGGAATCTGACATTGAATCTGACCTGGAATCTGACCTGGAACCTGACTGAACCTTGAATCTGACCTGGAACCTGACTGAGCCTGGAATCTGACCTGGAATCTGACCTGTAACAAGACTGAACCTGGAATCTGACATGGAACAAGACTGAACCTGGAATCTGACCTGGAACAAGACTGAACCTGGAATCTGACCTGGAATATGACTGAACCTGGAATCTGATGGGGAACCTGACTGAACCTTGAATCTGACCTGGAACATGACTGAACATGGAATCTGACATTGAATCTGACCTGGAATCTGACCTGGAACATGACTGAACATGGAATCTGACCTGGAATCTGATCTGGAATCTGACCTGGAAGATGACTGAACATGGAATCTGACCTGGAACCTGCCCTGGAATCTGACCTGGAACATGACTGAACATGGAATCTGACCTGGAATATGACCTCGAACCTGCCCTGGAATCTGACTGAACCTGGAATCTGACCTGGAATCTGACCTGGAACATGACTGAACATGGAATCTGACCTGGAATCTGACCTGGAATCTGACCTGGAACATGACTGAACATGGAATCTGACATTGAACATGACTGAACCTGGAATCTGACCTGGAATCTGCCCTGGAATCTGACCTGGAACATGACTGAACATGGAATCTGATCGGGAACCTGACTGAATCTGGGATCTGACCTGGAACATGACTGAACATGGAATCTGACATTGAATCTGACCTGGAATCTGACCTGGAACATGACTGAACATGGAATCTGACCTGGAATCTGATCTGGAATCTGACCTGGAACATGACTGAACATGGAATCTGACCTGGAACCTGCCCTGGAATCTGACCTGGAACATGACTGAACATGGAATCTGACCTGGAATCTGACCTGGAACCTGCCCTGGAATCTGACCTGGAACATGACTAAACCTGGAATCTGACCTGGAATATGACTAAACCTGGAATCTGACCTGGAAACCTGACTAAACCTGGAATCTGATCTGGAAACGTGGCTAAACCTGGAATATGACCTGGAATATGACTAAACCTGGAATCTGACCTGGAATATGACTGAACCTGGAATCTGACCTGGAAACCTGACTAAACCTGGAATCTGACCTGGAATATGACTAAACCTGGAATCTGACCTGGAAACCTGACTAAACCTGGAATCTGACCTGGAATATGACTAAACCTGGAATCTGATCTGGAAACGTGACTAAACCTGGAATATGACCTGGAATATGACTAAACCTGGAATCTGACCTGGAATATGACAAAACCTGGAATCTGACCTGGAATATGACTGAAACTGGAATCTGACCTGGAATATGACTGAACCTGGAATCTGACCTGGAAACGTGACTAAACCTGGAATCTGATCTGGAAACCTGACTGAACCTGGAATCTGACCTGGAATAAGACTGAACCTGGAATCTGACCTGGAATATGACTGAACCTGGAATCTGACCTGGAACAAGACTGAACCCCGGAATCTGACCTGGAATATGACTGAACCTGGAATCTGACCTGGAACCTGACTGAACCTTGAATCTGACCTGGAACCTGACTGAGCCTGGAATCTGACCTGGAATCTGACCTGTAACAAGACTGAACCTGGAATCTGACATGGAACAAGACTGAACCTGGAATCTGACATTGAATCTGACCTGGAATCTGACCTGGAACATGACTGAACATGGAATCTGACCTGGAATCTGATCTGGAATCTGACCTGGAAGATGACTGAACATGGAATCTGACCTGGAACCTGCCCTGGAATCTGACCTGGAACATGACTGAACATGGAATCTGACCTGGAATATGACTGAATCTGGGATCTGACCTGGAACATGACTGAACATGGAATCTGACATTGAATCTGACCTGGAATCTGACCTGGAACATGACTGAACATGGAATCTGACCTGGAATCTGATCTGGAATCTGACCTGGAACATGACTGAACATGGAATCTGACCTGGAACCTGCCCTGGAATCTGACCTGGAACATGACTGAACATGGAATCTGACCTGGAATCTGACCTGGAACCTGCCCTGGAATCTGACCTGGAACATGACTAAACCTGGAATCTGACCTGGAATATGACTAAACCTGGAATCTGACCTGGAAACCTGACTAAACCTGGAATCTGATCTGGAAACGTGGCTAAACCTGGAATATGACCTGGAATATGACTAAACCTGGAATCTGACCTGGAATATGACTGAACCTGGAATCTGACCTGGAAACCTGACTAAACCTGGAATCTGACCTGGAATATGACTAAACCTGGAATCTGACCTGGAAACCTGACTAAACCTGGAATCTGACCTGGAATATGACTAAACCTGGAATCTGATCTGGAAACGTGACTAAACCTGGAATATGACCTGGAATATGACTAAACCTGGAATCTGACCTGGAATATGACAAAACCTGGAATCTGACCTGGAATATGACTGAAACTGGAATCTGACCTGGAATATGACTGAACCTGGAATCTGACCTGGAAACGTGACTAAACCTGGAATCTGATCTGGAAACCTGACTGAACCTGGAATCTGACCTGGAATAAGACTGAACCTGGAATCTGACCTGGAATATGACTGAACCTGGAATCTGACCTGGAACAAGACTGAACCCCGGAATCTGACCTGGAATATGACTGAACCTGGAATCTGACCTGGAACCTGACTGAACCTTGAATCTGACCTGGAACCTGACTGAGCCTGGAATCTGACCTGGAATCTGACCTGTAACAAGACTGAACCTGGAATCTGACATGGAACAAGACTGAACCTGGAATCTGACCTGGAACAAGACTGAACCTGGAATCTGACCTGGAATATGACTGAACCTGGAATCTGATCTGGAACCTGACTGAACCTTGAATCTGACCTGGAACATAACTGAATCTGGAATCTGACCTGGAACCTGACTGAGCCTGGAATCTGACCTGGAATCTGATCTGTAACAAGACTGAACCTGGAATCTGCCCTGGAATCTGACCTGTAACAAGACTGAACCTGGAATCTGCCCTGGAATCTGACTGAGCCTGGAATCTGACCTGGAAACTTACTAACACTGGAATCTGACCTGGAACATGACTGAACCTGGAATCTGCCCTGGAATCACCCTGGAATCTGACTGAACCTGGAATCTGCCCTGGAATCTGCCCTGGAATCTGACATTGAATCTGCCCTGGAATCTGACCTGGAACATGATTGAACCTGGAATCTGCCCTGGAATCTGCCCTGGAATATGACCTGGAACCTGCCCTGGAATCTGCCCTGGAATCCGACTGAACCTGGAATCTGACCTGGAATCTGCCCTGGAATCTGACTGAACCTGGAATCTGCCCTGGAATATGACCTGGAACCTGCCCTGGAATCTGCCCTGGAACATGACTGAACATGGAATCTGACCTGGAATCTGACCTGGAACATGACTGAACATAGAATCTGACCTGGAATCTGATCTGGAATCTGACCTGGAACATGACTGAACATGGAATCTGACCTGGAACCTGCCCTGGAATCTGACCTGGAACATGACTGAACATGGAATCTGACATTGAATCTGACCTGGAATCTGACCTGGAACATGATTGAACCTGGAATCTGCCCTGGAATATGACCTCGAACCTGCCCTGGAATCTGACTGAACCTGGAATCTGACCTGGAATCTGACCTGGAACATGACTGAACATGGAATCTGACCTGGAACCTGCCCTGGAATCTGACCTGGAACATGACTGAACATGGAATCTGACCTGGAACCTGCCCTGGAATCTGACCTGGAACATGACTGAACATGGAATCTGACCTGGAACCTGACTGAACCTTGAATCTGACCTGGAACCTGACTGAGCCTGGAATCTGACCTGGAATCTGACCTGTAACAAGACTGAACCTGGAATCTGACATGGAACAAGACTGAACCTGGAATCTGACCTGGAACAAGACTGAACCTGGAATCTGACCTGGAATATGACTGAACCTGGAATCTGATCGGGAACCTGACTAAACCTTGAATCTGACCTGGAACATGACTGAACATGGAATCTGACATTGAATCTGACCTGGAATCTGACCTGGAACATGACTGAACATGGAATCTGACCTGGAATCTGATCTGGAATCTGACCTGGAAGATGACTGAACATGGAATCTGACCTGGAACCTGCCCTGGAATCTGACCTGGAACATGACTGAACATGGAATCTGACCTGGAACCTGCCCTGGAATCTGACCTGGAACATGACTGAACATGGAATCTGACCTGGAATCTGATCTGGAATCTGACCTGGAACATGACTGAACATGGAATCTGACCTGGAACCTGCCCTGGAATCTGACCTGGAACATGACTGAACATGGAATCTGACCTGGAATCTGACCTGGAACCTGCCCTGGAATCTGACCTGGAACATGACTGAACATGGATTCTGACCTGGAACCTGCCCTGGAATCTGACCTGGAACATGATTGAACATGGAATCTGACCTGGAACCTGCCCTGGAATCTGACCTGGAACATGACTGAACATGGAATCTGACATTGAATCTGACCTGGAATCTGACCTGGAACCTGACTGAACCTTGAATCTGACCTGGAACCTGACTGAGCCTGGAATCTGACCTGGAATCTGACCTGTAACAAGACTGAACCTGGAATCTGACATGGAACAAGACTGAACCTGGAATCTGACCTGGAACAAGACTGAACCTGGAATCTGACCTGGAATATGACTGAACCTGGAATCTGATCGGGAACCTGACTGAACCTTGAATCTGACCTGGAACATGACTGAACATGGAATCTGGCATTGAATCTGACCTGGAATCTGACCTGGAACATGACTGAACATGGAATCTGACCTGGAATCTGATCTGGAATCTTACCTGGAAGATGACTGAACATGGAATCTGACCTGGAACCTGCCCTGGAATCTGACCTGGAACATGACTGAACATGGAATCTGACCTGGAATATGACCTCGAACCTGCCCTGGAATCTGACCTGGAACATGACTGAACATGGAATCTGATCGGGAACCTGACTGAATCTGGGATCTGACCTGGAACATGACTGAACATGGAATCTGACATTGAATCTGACCTGGAATCTGACCTGGAACATGACTGAACATGGAATCTGACCTGGAATCTGATCTGGAATCTGACCTGGAACATGACTGAACATGGAATCTGACCTGGAACCTGCCCTGGAATCTGACCTGGAACATGACTGAACATGGAATCTGACCTGGAATCTGACCTGGAACCTGCCCTGGAATCTGACCTGGAACATGACTGAACATGGATTCTGACCTGGAACCTGCCCTGGAATCTGACCTGGAACATGATTGAACATGGAATCTGACCTGGAACCTGCCCTGGAATCTGACCTGGAAAATGACTGAACATGGAATCTGACATTGAATCTGACCTGGAATCTGACCTGGAACCTGAATGAACCTTGAATCTGACCTGGAACCTGACTGAGCCTGGAATCTGACCTGGAATCTGACCTGTAACAAGACTGAACCTGGAATCTGACATGGAACAAGACTGAACCTGGAATCTGACCTGGAACAAGACTGAACCTGGAATCTGACCTGGAATATGACTGAACCTGGAATCTGATGGGGAACCTGACTGAACCTTGAATCTGACCTGGAACATGACTGAACATGGAATCTGACATTGAATCTGACCTGGAATCTGACCTGGAACATGACTGAACATGGAATCTGACCTGGAATCTGATCTGGAATCTGACCTGGAGCATGACTGAACATGGAATCTGACCTGGAACCTGCCCTGGAATCTGACCTGGAACATGACTGAACATGGAATCTGACCTGGAATATGACCTCGAACCTGCCCTGGAATCTGACTGAACCTGGAATCTGACCTGGAATCTGACCTGGAACATGACTGAACATGGAATCTGACCTGGAATCTGACCTGGAATCTGACCTGGAACATGACTGAACATGGAATCTGACATTGAACATGACTGAACCTGGAATCTGACCTGGAATCTGCCCTGGAATCTGACCTGGAACATGACTGAACATGGAATCTGACATTGAATCTGACCTGGAATCTGACCTGGAACATGACTGAACCTGGAGTCTGCCCTGGAATATGACCTGGAACCTGCCCTGGAATCTGCCCTGGGATCTGACTGAACCTGGAATCTGACCTGGAACATAACTGAACATGGATTCTGACCTGGAACCTGCCCTGGAATCTGACCTGGAACATGATTGAACATGGAATCTGACCTGGAACCTGCCCTGGAATCTGACCTGGAACATGACTGAACATGGAATCTGACATTGAATCTGACCTGGAATCTGACCTGGAACCTGACTGAACCTTGAATCTGACCTGGAACCTGACTGAGCCTGGAATCTGACCTGGAATCTGACCTGTAACAAGACTGAACCTGGAATCTGACATGGAACAAGACTGAACCTGGAATCTGACCTGGAACAAGACTGAACCTTGAATCTGACCTGGAATATGACTGAACCTGGAATCTGATCGGGAACCTGACTGAACCTTGAATCTGACCTGGAACATGACTGAACATGGAATCTGACATTGAATCTGACCTGGAATCTGACCTGGAACATGACTGAACATGGAATCTGACCTGGAATCTGATCCGGAATATGACCTGGAGCATGACTGAACATGGAATCTGACCTGGAACCTGCCCTGGAATCTGACCTGGAACATGACTGAACATGGAATCTGACCTGGAATATGACCTCGAACCTGCCCTGGAATCTGACTGAACCTGGAATCTGACCTGGAATCTGACCTGGAACATGACTGAACATGGAATCTGACCTGGAATCTGACCTGGAATCTGACCTGAAACATGACTGAACCTGGAATCTGACCTGGAATCTGCCCTGGAATCTGACCTGGAACATGACTGAACATGGAATCTGACATTGAATCTGACCTGGAATCTGACCTGGAACATGACTGAACCTGGAGTCTGCCCTGGAATATGACCTGGAACCTGCCCTGGAATCTGCCCTGGGATCTGACTGAACCTGGAATCTGACCTGGAACATAACTGAACATGGAATCTGCCCTGGAATCTGACCTGGAACATGACTGAACCTGGAATCTGCCCTGGAATATGACCTGGAACCTGCCCTGGAATCTGCCCTGGAATCTGACTGAACCTGGAATCTGACCTGGAATCTGACCTGGAACATGACTGAACATGGAATCTGACCTGGAACCTGCCCTGGAATCTGACCTGGAACATGACTGAACATGGATTCTGACATTGAATCTGACCTGGAATCTGACCTGGAACATGACTGAACCTGGAATCTGCCCTGGAATCTGACCTGGAATCTGACCTGGAACATGACTGAACCTGGAATCTGCCCTGGAATATGACCTGGAACCTGCCCTGGAATCTGCCCTGGAATCTGACTGAACCTGGAATCTGACCTGGAATCTGACCTGGAACATGACTGAACATGGAATCTGACCTGGAACCTGCCCTGGAATCTGACCTGGAATCTGACCTGGAACCTGACTGAACCTTGAATCTGACCTGGAATCTGACCTGTAACAAGACTGAACCTGGAATCTGACATGGAACAAGACTGAACCTGGAATCTGACCTGGAACAAGACTGAACCTGGAATCTGACCTGGAATATGACTGAACCTGGAATCTGATCTGGAACCTGACTGAACCTTGAATCTGACCTGGAACATAACTGAATCTGGAATCTGACCTGGAACCTGACTGAGCCTGGAATCTGACCTGTATTCTGACCTGTAACAAGACTGAACCTGGAATCTGCCCTGGAATCTGACCTGTAACAAGACTGAACCTGGAATCTGCCCTGGAATCTGACTGAGCCTGGAATCTGACCTGGAAACTTACTAACACTGGAATCTGACCTGGAAAATGACTGAACCTGGAATCTGCCCTGGAATCAACCCTGGAATCTGACTGAACCTGGAATCTGCCCTGGAATCTGCCCTGGAATCTGACATTGAATCTGACCTGGAATCTGACCTTGAACATGATTGAACCTGGAATCTGCCCTGGAATATGACCTGGAACCTGCCCTGGAATCTGCCCTGGAATCTGACTGAACCTGGAATCTGACCTGGAATCTGACCTGGAACATGACTGAACATGGAATCTGCCCTGGAATCTGACTGAACCTGGAATCTGACCTGGAACATGACTGAACATGGAATCTGACCTGGAACCTGCCTTGGAATCTGACCTGGAACATGACTGAACATGGAATCTGACATTGAATCTGACCTGGAATCTGACCTGGAACATGATTGAACCTGGAATCTGCCCTGGAATATGACCTCGAACCTGCCCTGGAATCTGACTAATCCTGGAATCTGACCTGGAATCTGACCTGGAACATGACTGAACAGGGAATCTGACCTGGAATCTGATCTGGAATCTTACCTGGAACATGACTGAACATGGAATCTGACCTGGAACCTGCCCTGGAATCTGACCTGGAACATGACTGAACATGGAATCTGACCTGGAACAAGACTGAACCTGGAATCTGACCTGGAACATGACTGAACATGGAATCTGACCTGGAACCTGCCCTGGAATCTGACCTGGAACATGACTGAACATGGAATCTGACATTGAATCTGACCTGGAATCTGACCTGGAACATGACTGAACCTGGAATCTGCCCTGGAATCTGCCCTGGAATCTGACCTGGAACATGACTGAACCTGGAATCTGCCCTGGAATATGACCTGGAACCTGCCCTGGAATCTGACCTGGAATCTGACCTGGAACATGACTGAACATGGAATCTGACCTGGAACCTGCCTTGGAATCTGACCTGGAACATGACTGAACATGGAATCTGACATTGAATCTGACCTGGAATCTGACCTGGAACATGACTGAACCTGGAATCTGCCCTGGAATCTGCCCTGGAATATGACCTGGAATCTGCCCTGGAATCTGACTGAACCTGGAATCTGACCTGGAATCTGACCTGGAACATGACTGAACATGGAATCTGCCCTGGAATCTGACTGAACCTGGAATCTGACCTGGAACATGACTGAACATGGAATCTGACATTGAATCTGACCTGGAATCTGACCTGGAACATGACTGAACCTGGAATCTGCCCTGGAATCTGACCTGGAATCTGACCTGGAATCTGACCTTGAACATGATTGAACCTGGAATCTGCCCTGGAATCTGCCCTGGAATATGACCTGGAACCTGCCCTGGAATCTGCCCTGGAATCTGACTGAACCTGGAATCTGACCTGGAATCTGACCTGGAATCTGACCTGGAACATGACTGAACATGGAATCTGCCCTGGAATCTGACTGAACCTGGAATCTGACCTGGAACATGACTGAACATGGAATCTGACCTAGAACCTGCCCTGGAATCTGACCTGGAACATGACTGAACATGGAATCTGACTTTGAATCTGACCTGGAATCTGACCTGGAACATGATTGAACCTGAAATCTGCCCTGGAATATGACCTCGAACCTGCCCTGGAATCTGACTGAACCTGGAATCTGACCTGGAATCTGACCTGGAACATGACTGAACATGGAATCTGCCCTGGAATCTGACCTGGAACATGACTGAACCTGGACTCTGCCCTGGAATATGACCTGGAACCTGCCCTGGAATCTGACCTGGAATCTGACTGAACCTGGAATCTGACCTGGAATCTGACCTGGAACATGACTGAACATGGAATCTGACCTGGAACCTGCCCTGGAATCTGACCTGGAACATGACAGAACATGGAATCTGACATTGAATCTGACCTGGAATCTGACCTGGAACCTGACTGAACCTTGAATCTGACCTGGAACCTGACTGAGCCTGGAATCTGACCTGTAACAACACTGAACCTGGAATCTGACATGGAACAAGACTGAACCTGGAATCTGACCTGGAACAAGACTGAACATGGAATCTGACCTGGAAAATGACTGAACCTGGAATCTGATCTGGAACCTGACTGAACCTTGAATCTGACCTGGAACATGACTGAACATGGAATCTGACATTGAATCTGACCTGGAATCTGACCTGGAACATGACTGAACATGGAATCTGACCTGGAATCTGATCTGGAATCTGACCTGGAACATGACTGAACATGGAATCTGACTTGGAACCTGCCCTGGAATCTGACCTGGAACATGACTGAACATGGAATCTGACATTGAATCTGACCTGGAATCTGACCTGGAACATGATTGAACCTGGAATCTGCCCTGGAATATGACCTGGAACCTGCCCTGGAATCTGACTGAACCTGGAATCTGACCTGGAATCTGACCTGGAACATGACTGAACATGGAATCTGACCTGGAATCTGACCTGGAACATGACTGAACATGGAATCTGACCTGGAACCTGCCCTGGAATCTGACCTGGAACATGACTGAACATGGAATCTGACCTGGAACCTGCCCTGGAATCTGACCTGGAACATGACTGAACATGGAATCTGACATTGAATCTGACCTGGAATCTGACTTGGAACATGACTGAACCTGGAATCTGCTCTGGAATCTGACCTGGAGTCTGACCTGGAACATGACTGAACCTGGAATCTGCCCTGGAATATGACCTCGAACCTGCCCTGGAATCTGACTGACCCTGGAATCTGAACTGGAATCTGACCTGGAACCTGACTGAACATGGAATCTGACCTGGAATCTGATCTGGAATCTGACCTGGAACATGACTGAACATGGAATCTGACCTGGAACCTGCCCTGGAATCTGACCTGGAACATGACTGAACATGGAATCTGACCTGGAATCTGATCTGGAATCTGACCTGGAACATGACTGAACATGGAATCTGACCTGGAACCTGCCCTGGAATCTGACCTGGAACATGACTGAACATGGAATCTGACCTGGAATATGACCTCGAACCTGCCCTGGAATCTGACTGACCCTGGAATCTGACCTGGAATCTGACCTGGAACATGACTGAACATGGAATCTGACCTGGAATCTGACCTGGAATCTGACCTGGAACATGACTGAACATGGAATCTGACCTGGAACCTTCCCTGGAATCTGACCTGGAACATGACTGAACATGTAATCTGACCTGGAACCTGCCCTGGAATCTGACCTGGAACATGACTGAACATGGAATCTGACCTGGAACCTGCCCTGGAATCTGACCTGGAACATGACTGAACATGGAATCTGACCTGGAACCTGCCCTGGAATCTGACCTGGAAAATGACTGAACATGGAATCTGACATTGAATCTGCCCTGGAATCTGACCTGCAACCTGACTGAACCTGGAATCTGCCCTGTAACAAGTCTGAACATGGAATCTGACATGGAACAAGACTGAACCTGGAATCTGACCTGGAACAAGACTGAACCTGGAATCTGACCTGGAATATGACTGAACCTGGAATCTGATCTGGAACCTGACTGAACCTTGAATCTGACCTGGAACATGACTGAACATGGAATCTGACATTGAATCTGACCTGGAATCTGACCTGGAACATGACTGAACATGGAATCTGACCTGGAATCTGATCTGGAATCTGACCTGGAACATGACTGAACATGGAATCTGACTTGGAACCTGCCCTGGAATCTGACCTGAAACATGACTGAACATGGAATCTGACATTGAATCTGACCTGGAATCTGACCTGGAACATGACTGAACATGGAATCTGACCTGGAATCTGATCTGGAATCTGACCTGGAACATGACTGAACATGGAATCTAACTTGGAACCTGACCTGGAATCTGACCTGGAACATGACTGAACATGGAATCTGACATTGAATCTGACCTGGAATCTGACCTGGAACATGATTGAACCTGGAATCTGCCCTGGAATATGACCTCGAACCTGCCCTGGAATCTGACTGAACCTGGAATCTGACCTGGAATCTGACCTGGAACATGACTGAACATGGAATCTGTCCTGGAATCTGACCTGGAACATGACTGAACATGGAATCTGACCTGGAACCTGCCCTGGAATCTGACCTGGAACATGACTGAACATGGAATCTGACATTGAATCTGACCTGGAATCTGACCTGGAACATGACTGAACCTGGAATCTGCCCTGGAATATGACCTGGAACCTGCCCTGGAATCTGCCCTGGAATCTGACTGAACCTGGAATCTGACCTGGAATCTGACCTGGAACATGACTGAACATGGAATCTGACCTGGAACCTGCCCTGGAATCTGACCTGGAACATGACTGAACATGGAATCTGACATTGAATCTGACCTGGAATCTGACCTGGAACCTGACTGAACCTTGAATCCGACCTGGAACCTGACTGAGCCTGGAATCTGACCTGGAATCTGACCTGTAACAAGACTGAACCTGGAATCTGACATGGAACAAGACTGAACCTGGAATCTGACCTGGAACAAGACTGAACCTGGAATCTGACATGGAATATGACTGAACCTTGAATCTGATCTGGAACCTGACTGAACCTTGAATCTGACCTGGAACATAACTGAATCTGGAATCTGACCTGGAACCTGACTGAGCCTGGAATCTGACCTGTAATCTGACCTGTAACAAGACTGAACCTGGAATCTGCCCTGGAATCTGACCTGTAACAAGACTGAACCTGGAATCTGCCCTGGAATCTGACTGAGCCTGGAATCTGACCTGGAAACTTACTAACACTGGAATCTGACCTGGAACATGACTGAACCTGGAATCTGCCCTGGAATCCACCCTGGAATCTGACTGAACCTGGAATCTGCCCTGGAATCTGCCCTGGAATCTGACATTGAATCTGACCTGGAATCTGACCTTGAACATGATTGAACCTGGAATCTGCCCTGGAATCTGCCCTGGAATCTGCCCTGGAATATGACCTGGAACCTGCCCTGGAATCTGCCCTGGAATCTGCCCTGGAATCTGACCTGGAATCTGACCTGGAACATGACTGAACATGGAATCTGCCCTGGAATCTGACTGAACCTGGAATCTGACCTGGAACATGACTGAACATGGAATCTGACCTGGAACCTGCCTTGGAATCTGACCTGGAACATGACTGAACATGGAATCTGACATTGAATCTGACCTGGAATCTGACCTGGAACATGATTGAACCTGGAATCTGCCCTTGAATATGACTTCGAACCTGCCCTGGAATCTGACTGATCCTGGAATCTGACCTGGAATCTGACCTGGAACATGACTGAACATGGAATCTGACCTGGAATCTGATCTGGAATCTTACCTGGAACATGACTGAACATGGAATCTGACCTGGAACCTGCCCTGGAATCTGACCTGGAACATGACTGAACATGGAATCTGACCTGGATCAAGACTGAACCTGGAATCTGACCTGGAACATGACTGAACATGGAATCTGACCTGGAACCTGCCCTGGAATCTGACCTGGAACATGACTGAACATGGAATCTGACATTGAATCTGACCTGGAATCTGACCTGGAACATGACTGAACCTGGAATCTGCCCTGGAATCTGACCTGGAAAATGACTGAACCTGGAATCTGCCCTGGAATATGACCTGGAACCTGCCCGGGAATCTGCCCTGGAATCTGACCTGGAATCTGACCTGGAACATGACTGAACATGGAATCTGACCTGGAACCTGCCCTGGAATCTGACCTGGAACATGACTGAACATGGAATCTGACATTGAATCTGACCTGGAATCTGACCTGGAACATGACTGAACCTGGAATCTGCCCTGGAATCTGACCTGGAACATGACTGAAACTGGAATCTGCCCTGGAATATGACCTGGAACCTGCCCTGGAATCTGCCCTGGAATCTGACATTGAATCTGACCTGGAATCTGACCTTGAACATGATTGAACCTGGAATCTGCCCTGGAATCTGCCCTGGAATATGACCTGGAACCTGCCCTGGAATCTGCCCTGGAATCTGACTGAACCTGGAATCTGACCTGGAATCTGACCTGGAACATGACTGAACATGGAATCTGCCCTGGAATCTGACTGAACCTGGAATCTGACCTGGAACATGACTGAACATGGAATCTGACCTAGAACCTGCCCTGGAATCTGACCTGGAACATGACTGAACATGGAATCTGACATTGAATCTGACCTGGAATCTGACCTGGAACATGATTGAACCTGAAATCTGCCCTGGAATATGACCTCGAACCTGCCCTGGAATCTGACTGAACCTGGAATCTGACCTGGAATCTGACCTGGAACATGACTGAACATGGAATCTGACATGGAATCTGACCTGGAATCTGACCTGGAACATGACTGAACATGGAATCTGACCTGGAACCTGCCCTGGAATCTGACCTGGAACCTGCCCTGGAATCTGACCTGGAACATGACTGAACATGGAATCTGACATTGAATCTGACCTGGAATCTGACCTGGAACATGACTGAACCTGGAATCTGCCCTGGATTCTGACCTGGAACATGACTGAACATGGAATCTGCCCTGGAATATGACCTGGAACCTGCCCTGGAATCTGCCCTGGAATCTGACTGAACCTGGAATCTGACCTGGAATCTGACCTGGAACATGACTGAACATGGAATCTGACATTGAATCTGACCTGGAATCTGACCTGGAACCTGACTGAACCTTGAATCTGACCTGGAACCTGACTGAGCCTGGAATCTGACCTGGAATCTGACCTGTAACAAGACTGAACCTGGAATCTGACATGGAACAAGACTGAACCTGGAATCTGACCTGGAACAAGACTGAACCTGGAATCTGACCTGGAATATGACTGAACCTGGAATCTGATCTGGAACCTGACTGAACCTTGAATCTGACCTGGAACATAACTGAATCTGGAATCTGACCTGGAACCTGACTGAGCCTGGAATCTGACCTGTAATCTGACCTGTAACAAGACTGAACCTGGAATCTGCCCTGGAATCTGACCTGTAACAAGACTGAACCTGGAATCTGCCCTGGAATCTGACTGAGCCTGGAATCTGACCTGGAAACTTACTAACACTGGAATCTGACCTGGAACATGACTGAACCTGGAATCTGCCCTGGAATCCACCCTGGAATCTGACTGAACCTGGAATCTGCCCTGGAATCTGCCCTGGAATCTGACATTGAATCTGACCTGGAATCTGACCTTGAACATGATTGAACCTGGAATCTGCCCTGGAATCTGCCCTGGAATATGACCTGGAACCTGCCCTGGAATCTGCCCTGGAATCTGCCCTGGAATCTGACCTGGAATCTGACCTGGAACATGACTGAACATGGAATCTGCCCTGGAATCTGACTGAACCTGGAATCTGACCTGGAACATGACTGAACATGGAATCTGACCTGGAACCTGCCTTGGAATCTGACCTGGAACATGACTGAACATGGAATCTGACATTGAATCTGACCTGGAATCTGACCTTGAACATGATTGAACCTGGAATCTGCCCTTGAATATGACTTCGAACCTGCCCTGGAATCTGACTGATCCTGGAATCTGACCTGGAATCTGACCTGGAACATGACTGAACATGGAATCTGACCTGGAATCTGATCTGGAATCTTACCTGGAACATGACTGAACATGGAATCTGACCTGGATCAAGACTGAACCTGGAATCTGACCTGGAACATGACTGAACATGGAATCTGACCTGGAACCTGCCCTGGAATCTGACCTGGAACATGACTGAACATGGAATCTGACATTGAATCTGACCTGGAATCTGACCTGGAACATGACTGAACCTGGAATCTGCCCTGGAATCTGACCTGGAAAATGACTGAACCTGGAATCTGCCCTGGAATATGACCTGGAACCTGCCCGGGAATCTGCCCTGGAATCTGACCTGGAATCTGACCTGGAACATGACTGAACATGGAATCTGACCTGGAACCTGCCCTGGAATCTGACCTGGAACATGACTGAACATGGAATCTGACATTGAATCTGACCTGGAATCTGACCTGGAACATGACTGAACCTGGAATCTGCCCTGGAATCTGACCTGGAACATGACTGAAACTGGAATCTGCCCTGGAATATGACCTGGAACCTGCCCTGGAATCTGCCCTGGAATCTGACATTGAATCTGACCTGGAATCTGACCTTGAACATGATTGAACCTGGAATCTGCCCTGGAATATGACCTGGAACCTGCCCTGGAATCTGCCCTGGAATCTGACTGAACCTGGAATCTGACCTGGAATCTGACCTGGAACATGACTGAACATGGAATCTGCCCTGGAATCTGACTGAACCTGGAATCTGACCTGGAACATGACTGAACATGGAATCTGACCTAGAACCTGCCCTGGAATCTGACCTGGAACATGACTGAACATGGAATCTGACATTGAATCTGACCTGGAATCTGACCTGGAACATGATTGAACCTGAAATCTGCCCTGGAATATGACCTCGAACCTGCCCTGGAATCTGACTGAACCTGGAATCTGACCTGGAATCTGACCTGGAACATGACTGAACATGGAATCTGACATGGAATCTGACCTGGAATCTGACCTGGAACATGACTGAACATGGAATCTGACCTGGAACCTGCCCTGGAATCTGACCTGGAACCTGCCCTGGAATCTGACCTGGAACATGACTGAACATGGAATCTGACATTGAATCTGACCTGGAATCTGACCTGGAACATGACTGAACCTGGAATCTGC
Organism: Telmatherina bonti; assembly: GCF_933228915.1. Lineage (NCBI taxonomy): Eukaryota > Metazoa > Chordata > Actinopteri > Atheriniformes > Telmatherinidae > Telmatherina > Telmatherina bonti. Next base: position 38,983,203 of record NC_136622.1, read on the forward strand.
CCTGGATTCTGACCTGGAACATGACTGAACATGGAATCTGCCCTGGAATATGACCTGGAACCTGCCCTGGAATCTGACTGAACCTGGAATCTGACCTGGAATCTGACCTGGAACATGACTGAACATGGAATCTGACCTGGAACCTGCCCTGGAATCTGACCTGGAACATGACTGAACATGGAATCTGACATTGAATCTGACCTGGAATCTGACCTGGAACCTGACTGAACCTTGAATCTGACCTGGAACCTGACTGAGCCTGGAATCTGACCTGTAACAACACTGAACCTGGAATCTGACATGGAACAAGACTGAACCTGGAATCTGACCTGGAACAAGACTGAACATGGAATCTGACCTGGAATATGACTGAACCTGGAATCTGATCTGGAACCTGACTGAACCTTGAATCTGACCTGGAACATAACTGAACATGGAATCTGACATTGAATCTGACCTGGAATCTGACCTGGAACATGACTGAACATGTAATCTGACCTGGAATCTGATCTGGAATCTGACCTGGAACATGACTGAACATGGAATCTGACTTGGAATCTGACCTGGAATCTGACCTGGAACATGACTGAACATGGAATCTGACATTGAATCTGACCTGGAATCTGACCTGGAACATGACTGAACATGGAATCTGACCTGGAATCTGATCTGGAATCTGACCTGGAACATGACTGAACATGGAATCTGACTTGGAACCTGCCCTGGAATCTGACCTGGAGCATGACTGAACATGGAATCTGACATTGAATCTGACCTGGAATCTGACCTGGAACATGATTGAACCTGGAATCTGCCCTGGAATATGACCTGGAACCTGCCCTGGAATCTGACTGAACCTGGAATCTGACCTGGAATCTGACCTGGAACATGACTGAACATGGAATCTGACCTGGAATCTGACCTGGAACATGACTGAACATGGAATCTGACCTGGAACCTGCCCTGGAATCTGACCTGGAACATGACTGAACATGGAATCTGACCTGGAACCTGCCCTGGAATCTGACCTGGAACATGACTGAACATGGAATCTGACATGGAATCTGACCTGGAATCTGACCTGGAACATGACTGAACCTGGAATCTGACCTGGAATCTGACCTGGAATCTGACCTGGAACATGACTGAACCTGGAATCTGCCCTGGAATATGACCTGGAACCTGCCCTGGAATCTGACTGAACCTGGAATCTGACCTGGAATCTGACCTGGAACATGACTGAACATGGAATCTGACCTGGAACCTGCCCTGGAATCTGACCTGGAACATGACTGAACATGGAATCTGACATTGAATCTGACCTGGAATCTGACCTGGAACCTGACTGAACCTTGAATCTGACCTGGAACCTGACTGAGCCTGGAATCTGACCTGGAATCTGACCTGTAACAAGACTGAACCTGGAATCTGACATGGAACAAGACTGAACCTGGAATCTGACCTGGAACAAGACTGAACCTGGAATCTGACCTGGAATATGACTGAACCTGGAATCTGATCTGGAACCTGACTGAACCTTGAATCTGACCTGGAACACAACTGAATCTGGAATCTGACCTGGAACCTGACTGAGCCTGGAATCTGACCTGTAATCTGACCTGTAACAAGACTGAACCTGGAATCTGCCCTGGAATCTGACCTGTAACTAGACTGAACCTGGAATCTGCCCTGGAATCTGACTGAGCCTGGAATCTGACCTGGAAACTTACTAACACTGGAATCTGACCTGGAACATGACTGAACCTGGAATCTGCCCTGGAATCCACCCTGGAATCTGACTGAACCTGGAATCTGCCCTGGAATCTGACATTGAATCTGACCTGGAATCTGACCTTGAACATGATTGAACCTGGAATCTGCCCTGGAATCTGCCCTGGAATATGACCTGGAACCTGCCCTGGAATCTGCCCTGGAATCTGACTGAACCTGGAATCTGACCTGGAATCTGACCTGGAACATGACTGAACATAGAATCTGCCCTGGAATCTGACTGAACCTGGAATCTGACCTGGAACATGACTGAACATGGAATCTGACCTGGAACCTGCCTTGGAATCTGACCTGGAACATGACTGAACATGGAATCTGACATTGAATCTGACCTGGAATCTGACCTGGAACATGATTGAACCTGGAATCTGCCCTGGAATATGACCTCGAACCTGCCCTGGAATCTGACTGATCCTGGAATCTGACCTGGAATCTGACCTGGAACATGACTGAACATGGAATCTGACCTGGAATCTGATCTGGAATCTGACCTGGAACATGACTGAACATGGAATCTGACCTGGAACCTGCCCTGGAATCTGACCTGGAACATGACTGAACATGGAATCTGACATTGAATCTGACCTGGAATCTGACCTGGAACATGACTGAACCTGGAATCTGCCCTGGAATCTGCCCTGGAATCTGACCTGGAACATGACTGTACCTGGAATCTGCCCTGGAATATGACCTGGAACCTGCCCTGGAATCTGCCCTGGAATCTGACTGAACCTGGAATCTGACCTGGAATCTGACCTGGAACATGACTGAACATGGAATCTGACCTGGAACCTGCCCTGGAATCTGACCTGGAACATGACTGAACATGGAATCTGACATTGAATCTGACCTGGAACATGACTGAACCTGGAATCTGCCCTGGAATCTGACCTGGAACATGACTGAACCTGGAATCTGCCCTGGAATATGACTGAACCTGGAATCTGCTCTGGAATCTGACCTGGAATCTGACCTGGAATCTGACCTGGAACATGACTGAACCTGGAGTCTGCCCTGGAATATGACCTGGAACCTGCCCTGGAATATGACCTGGAACCTGCCCTGGAATCTGCCCTGGAATCTGACTGAACCTGGAATCTGACCTGGAATCTGACCTGGAACATGACTGAACCTGGAATCTGCCCTGGAATATGACCTGGAACCTGCCCTGGAATCTGCCCTGGAATCTGACTGAACCTGGAATCTGACCTGGAATCTGACCTGGAACATGATTGAACCTGGAATCTGCCCTGGAATATGACCTGGAACCTGCCCTGGAATCTGCCCTGGAATCTGACTGAACCTGGAATCTGACCTGGAATCTGACCTGGAACATAACTGAACATGGAATCTGCTCTGGAATCTGACCTGGAATCTGACCTGGAACATGACTGAACCTGGAGTCTGCTCTGGAATATGACCTGGAACCTGCCCTGGAATCTGCCCTGGGATCTGACTGAACCTGGAATCTGACCTGGAACATGACTGAACATGGAATCTGCCCTGGAATCTGACCTGGAATCTGACCTGGAACATGACTGAACCTGGAGTCTGCCCTGGAATATGACCTGGAACCTGACCTGGAATCTGCCCTGGGATCTGACTGAACCTGGAATCTGACCTGGAACATGACTGAACCTGGAATCTGACCTGGAACATAACTGAACATGGAATCTGCTCTGGAATCTGACCTGGAACATGACTGAACCTGGAGTCTGCCCTGGAATATGACCTGGAACCTGCCCTGGAATCTGCCCTGGGATCTGACTGAACCTGGAATCTGACCTGGAACATGACTGAACATGGAATCTGCCCTGGAATCTGACCTGGAATCTGCTCTGGAATCTGACATTACCATCCAAACGATCTTGATCTCTGAATCGGCCAATCAGATGGCAGAACCTGACCCTGTGAGATGACCTGGATGATGCAACGACAGTTATGTCTCCTCCAGCGACACTTGGCGGCTCCAAATGACGCTGTGTTTCCCCACTGACCTTGAACGCATCGCGCGTGTAAACCTCACCTGCCTGTAAACAAACCAACAGTAGGACGAAGCAGCAAGGCATTCTGGGAAACAGGAAATCTAGGAAATGATTCAGATGGAGGACATCATCTAAACGCTGATTGTGCGTGTATGCGTGTGCGTGTATGCGTGTGCTGGCAGGATGGTTGTGATGTTTAATGTTCCTGCATTCAGGCCCCACATGTCTGGAAAGATCACGTGTTCATGCGTGTCCTCAGGTTTTATCACATAAGTCACGGCCTACATCACACACGCACACGGATCTGGGTCACAGCTGTTCACTGCCACATTCACTCCTCTTTCATTTTCTCCTCTCTTCCCTCCATCCATCATCCATCATCCATCATCCATCCATCCATCCATCATCCACTCATCCATCCATCCATCCGTCATCCACTCATCCATCCATCCATCATCCTCTCATCCACTCATCCATCATCCATCATCCATCCATCTGTCCATCCATCATCCATCATCCTTAATCCATCATCCATCCATCCATCATCCACCATCCATCCATCCATCCATCCATCATCCACTCATCCATCATCCATCCATCCATCCATCCATCCATCCATCATCCTCTCATCCACTCATCCATCATCCATCCATCCATCCATCATCCTCTCATCCATCATCCATCCATCTGTCCATCCATCATCCATCATCCTTAATCCATCATCCACCATCCATCCATCCATCCATCCATCATCCATCATCCATCATCCATCATCCATCAATCCATCATCCATCAATCCATCCATCCATCCATCCATCATCCATCCATCTCTTCTCCAGGTGGAGGTCGCAATGGCTACAGCAAAGCAGAGGATGGTGATGATGGAGGTGGAGAGGAGGATGAGGGAGGAGAGGGGGATGGAGGAGAAGGAGGAGGAGGAGATGAAGAGAGGGATCCGGAGTGGGATGAGGAGTTGGATGGAGAGAACAATGGAGCAGTCAGGATGACCAGAACCGACACCCTTCACTCAACCACCAGTTCTACCGGAACGCAGAGGAGACGAGGACAGCATGCCAAGAAACAGGTGAGACAACATCTACATGCTCTGTCCTCTTCATCAGGTCCACCTTCTGGTACCAGGTCATCCTCTTCATCAGGACCTTCTGGTGCCAGCTCATCCTCTTCATCAGGACCTTCTGGTGCCAGCTCAACCTCTTCATCAGGACCTTCTGGTGCCAGCTCAACCTCTTCATCAGGACCTTCTGGTGCCAGCTCAACCTCTTCATCAGGACCTTCTGGTGCCAGCTCATCCTCTTCATCAGGACCTTCTGGTGCCAGCTCAACCTCTTCATCAGGACCTTCTGGTGCCAGCTCAACCTCTTCATCAGGACCTTCTGGTGCCAGCTCAACCTCTTCATCAGGACCTTCTGGTGCCAGCTCAACCTCTTCATCAGGACCTTCTGGTGCCAGCTCAACCTCTTCATCAGGACCTTCTGGTGCCAGCTCAACCTCTTCATCAGGACCTTCTGGTGCCAGCTCATCCTCTTCATCAGGACCTTCTGGTGCCAGCTCAACCTCTTCATCAGGACTTTCTGGTGCCAGCTCAACCTCTTCATCAGGACCTTCTGGTGCCAGCTCAACCTCTTCATCAGGACCTTCTGGTGCCAGCTCAACCTCTTCATCAGGACCTTCTGGTGCCAGCTCAACCTCTTCATCAGGACTTTCTGGTGCCAGCTCAACCTCTTCATCAGGACCTTCTGGTGCCAGCTCAACCTCTTCATCAGGACCTTCTGGTGCCAGCTCAACCTCTTCATCAGGACCTTCTGGTGCCAGCTCAACCTCTTCATCAGGACCTTCTGGTGCCAGCTCAACCTCTTCATCAGGACCTTCTGGTGCCAGCTCAACCTCTTCATCAGGACCTTCTGGTGCCAGCTCAACCTCTTCATCAGGACCTTCTGGTGCCAGCTCAACCTCTTCATCAGGACCTTCTGGTGCCAGCTCAACCTCTTCATCAGGACCTTCTGGTGCCAGCTCAACCTCTTCATCAGGACCTTCTGGTGCCAGCTCAACCTCTTCATCAGGACCTTCTGGTGCCAGCTCAACCTCTTCATCAGGACCTTCTGGTGCCAGCTCAACCTCTTCATCAGGACCTTCTGGTGCCAGCTCAACCTCTTCATCAGGACCTTCTGGTGCCAGCTCAACCTCTTCATCAGGACTTTCTGGTGCCAGCTCAACCTCTTCATCAGGACCTTCTGGTGCCAGCTCAACCTCTTCATCAGGACCTTCTGGTGCCAGCTCAACCTCTTCATCAGGACCTTCTGGTGCCAGCTCAACCTCTTCATCAGGACCTTCTGGTGCCAGCTCAACCTCTTCATCAGGACCTTCTGGTGCCAGCTCAACCTCTTCATCAGGACCTTCTGGTGCCAGCTCAACCTCTTCATCAGGACCTTCTGGTGCCAGCTCAACCTCTTCATCAGGACCTTCTGGTGCCAGCTCAACCTCTTCATCAGGACCTTCTGGTGCCAGCTCATCCTCTTCATCAGGACCTTCTGGTGCCAGCTCAACCTCTTCATCAGGACCTTCTGGTGCCAGCTCAACCTCTTCATCAGGACCTTCTGGTGCCAGCTCAACCTCTTCATCAGGACCTTCTGGTGCCAGCTCAACCTCTTCATCAGGACCTTCTGGTGCCAGCTCAACCTCTTCATCAGGACCTTCTGGTGCCAGCTCATCCTCTTCATCAGGACCTTCTGGTGCCAGCTCAACCTCTTCATCAGGACCTTCTGGTGCCAGCTCAACCTCTTCATCAGGACCTTCTGGTGCCAGCTCAACCTCTTCATCAGGACCTTCTGGTGCCAGCTCAACCTCTTCATCAGGACCTTCTGGTGCCAGCTCAACCTCTTCATCAGGACCTTCTGGTGCCAGCTCAACCTCTTCATCAGGACCTTCTGGTGCCAGCTCAACCTCTTCATCAGGACCTTCTGGTGCCAGCTCAACCTCTTCATCAGGACCTTCTGGTGCCAGCTCAACCTCTTCATCAGGACCTTCTGGTGCCAGCTCAACCTCTTCATCAGGACCTTCTGGTGCCAGCTCAACCTCTTCATCAGGATCTTCTGGTGCCAGGTTGTCCTCTTCATCAGGACCTTCTGGTGCCAGGTTGTCCTCTTCATCAGGACCTTCTGGTGCCAGGTTGTCCTCTTCATCAGGACTGGTATCTTGACATGATGATAATCTTAAACTGGGATCAGAACTACCACCACCATTCCACCAGGAGTCGGGATGGATTCATGTATTTACTATGTCTCTATGAGCACAAACTGGTATACAAGGTGCAGCAGTTCCAGTTGGACGTAACTAGGCTCACCTGGACGCATCACCTGGGATTTGGAGTAGTCCCCTCAAGGCGGTTATCTCAGAACTCGTTGGTGGTCACCAGCAGTGAAGCTTGCTGTCAGGCAGAAAAAGGTCCAGCAGTGCTCCATCAACACAGTGGGGATTGGAAGGGGGCTGCTGACTGCGACGCAAAACATTGCTGGTCGGTGGGGCAAATACATCAAAGACCTCTTTAATCCCACCAAAATGACGATCGTACATCTCTCAGCTAGGAATGCCTTGGAATTCCTAATTAAGGATGGATGATGGATGGATGGATGATAAATGGATGGACGACAGATGGATGGATGATAGATGGATGATAAATGGATGGATGATAGATGAATGGATGTTAAATGGATAGATGGATGGATGATAGATGGATGGATAATAAATGGATGGATGATAGATGGATGGATGATAGATGGATGGATAATAAATGGATGGATGATAGATGGATGGATGATAAATGGATGGATGATAAATGGATGGATGATAGATGGATGGATGATAGATGGATAAATGGATGGATGATAGATGGATGGATGATAGATGGATGATAAATGGATGGATGATAAATGGATGGATGATAGATGGATGATAAATGGATGGATGATAGATGGATGGATGATAGATGGATGATAAATGGATGGATGATAGATGGATGGATGATAGATGGATGGATGTATGGATGATAGATGGATGGATGATAGATGGATGGATGATAAATGGATGGATGATAGATGGATGGATGATAGATGGATGATAAATGGATGGATGATAAATGGATGGATGATAGATGGATGATAAATGGATGGATGATAAATGGATGGATGATAGATGGATAAATGGATGGATGATAGATGGATAAATGGATGGATGATAGATGGATGGATGATAGATGGATGATAAATGGATGGATGATAAATGGATGGATGATAGATGGATGATAAATGGATGGATGATAAATGGATGGATGATAGATGGATGATAAATGGATGGATGATAAATGGATGGATGATAGATGGATAAATGGATGGATGATAGATGGATGGATGATAGATGGATGATAAATGGATGGATGATAAATGGATGGATGATAGATGGATGGATGATAGATGGATAAATGGATGGGTGAAAGATGGATGGATGGATGGATGATAGATGGATAAATGGATGGATGAAAGATGGATGGATGGATGGATGATAGATGTGCTTCCTGACTCTGGTCATGTGACATATAGTACCACTCCCTCTCCAGGTGCAAGGCAGTAACCAGGTCCAGCGAGCTCCACGAGCCTTGTTCTGCCTGAAACTTAACAACCCAATCAGACGTGCCGCGCTGTCCATCGTCGAGTGGAAGTATCCTTTTCTGATTGATCAGCTGCTTCTGCTTACTGACTACTGATTGATTTCTGAATGACATCATCAGATGTATAACACATGACATCACTGTGTCTCACTACGTTTCTACAGTATGTTGCTATGTGTCACGTCTTCCTCTGTTCTTCCTCAACTGGTCTCCAGACCTTTTGACATCTTCATCCTGTTGGCCATCTTTGCAAACTGCGTGGCTCTGGGAGTTTCCAAGCCATTTCCTGAGGATGACTCTAACTCCACCAACCATGACCTGGTAAGCACAAACCTGCCACCAAACCTGGACGCAGACTCAGGGGTTCCCATGTGGACTCTTACTTTCGGTGTCTATGCTAAGCTGGTCTGTACCAGTGACCACGCAGAGATGGAGGTGTTCCTTAGTCTTGTTCTTGCTCCGCTCTGATAGGCTGTCCTCCAGAATCAAGCTCCTCAGCTGGAGCTCTGGAGGTCAGCGGCCCTGCATAAACGCTGGAGCAGCAGATGATTGACAGGTCTGTGATCAGTTCTGAGGAGTTTCTGCTCGGATGCTTCAGTGCTGAGCATCTCTCCACCTTCATTTACAGTCGGATTTTTCATGCAGTCGCTTCCTGTTGGCATGACAACTCTGATGCAAGCCACTGCTACGGCGATGCATCCTGATAAAAACAGAGAAGCTCTGGCCCAACAAGCGGAAAGAGATGTAGCTCCAATCTCTGCTTCATGGAGTTGTTCTTGTGTCCATCATAAAGGCGTTCCGAGAGACAACTGTTCCAGGTCCACGACCCAGTCTTTCCTCCAGTCCTAAACATGAACATCACAAACCTGCAAAACATCATGCCACCGTCTATTGATCGACATAGTTGATCATGTGACTGACTTAAAATAGTTCCAGTCAGAAAATAGTTCCAGTCAGAAAGTAGTTCCAGTAAGAAAATAGTTCCAGTTGGAAAATAGTTCCAGTCAGAAAGTAGTTCCAGTAAGAAAATAGTTCCAGTTGGAAAATAGTTCCAGTCAGAAAGTAGTTCCAGTAAGAAAATAGTTCCAGTTGGAAAATAGTTCCAGTCAGAAAGTAGTTCCAGTAAGAAAATAGTTCCAGTCAGAAAGTAGTTCCAGTAAGAAAATAGTTCCAGTCAGAAAATAGTTCCAGTTGGAAAATAGTTCCAGCCAGAAAGTAGTTCCAGTCAGAAAGTAGTTCCAGTAAGAAAATAGTTCCAGTCAGAAAATAGTTCCAGTTAGAAAATAGTTCCAGCCAGAAAATAGTTCCAGTCAGAAAGTAGTTCCAGTCAGAAAGTAGTTCCAGTCAGAAAGTAGTTCCAGTAAGAAAATAGTTCCAGTCAGAAAATAGTTCCAGTTAGAAAGTAGTTCCAGTCAGAAAGTAGTTCCAGTAAGAAAATAGTTCCAGTCAGAAAGTAGTTCCAGTAAGAAAATAGTTCCAGTCAGAAAATAGTTCCAGTTGGAAAATAGTTCCAGCCAGAAAGTAGTTCCAGTCAGAAAGTAGTTCCAGTAAGAAAATAGTTCCAGTCAGAAAGTAGTTCCAGTAAGAAAATAGTTCCAGTCAGAAAATAGTTCCAGTCAGAAAATAGTTCCAGTCAGAAAGTAGTTCCAGTCAGAAAGTAGTTCCAGTCAGAAAGTAGTTCCAGTAAGAAAATAGTTCCAGTCAGAAAATAGTTCCAGTTAGAAAATAGTTCCAGCCAGAAAGTAGTTCCAGTCAGAAAGTAGTTCCAGTAAGAAAATAGTTCCAGTCAGAAAGTAGTTCCAGTAAGAAAATAGTTCCAGTCAGAAAATAGTTCCAGTCAGAAAATAGTTCCAGTCAGAAAGTAGTTCCAGTCAGAAAGTAGTTCCAGTCAGAAAGTAGTTCCAGTAAGAAAATAGTTCCAGTCAGAAAATAGTTCCAGTCAGAAAGTAGTTCCAGTAAGAAAATAGTTCCAGTCAGAAAATAGTTCCAGTCAGAAAGTAGTTCCAGTAAGAAAATAGTTCCAGTCAGAAAGTAGTTCCAGTAAGAAAATAGTTCCAGTCAGAAAGTAGTTCCAGTCAGAAAGTAGTTCCAGTAAGAAAATAGTTCCAGTCAGAAAATAGTTCCAGTTAGAAAGTAGTTCCAGTCAGAAAGTAGTTCCAGTAAGAAAATAGTTCCAGTCAGAAAATAGTTCCAGTCAGAAAGTAGTTCCAGTAAGAAAATAGTTCCAGTCAGAAAATAGTTCCAGTAAGAAAATAGTTCCAGTCAGAAAGTAGTTCCAATCAGAAAGTAGTTCCAGTAAGAAAATAGTTCCAGTAAGAAAATAGTTCCAGTCAGAAAGTAGTTCCAGTAAGAAAATAGTTCCAGTAAGAAAATAGTTCCAGTCAGAAAATAGTTCCAGTTAGAAAGTAGTTCCAGTCAGAAAATAGTTCCAGTCAGAAAATAGTTCCAGTCAGAAAGTAGTTCCAGTAAGAAAATAGTTCCAGTCAGAAAGTAGTTCCAGTAAGAAAATAGTTCCAGTAAGAAAATAGTTCCAGTCAGAAAATAGTTCCAGTTAGAAAATAGTTCCACTCAGAAAGTGGCTCCTGTGTGTTCGACTGTTTCTGTGTTTCAGGAACAAGTTGAGTACGTCTTCCTCATCATCTTCACTGTGGAAACCTTCCTGAAGATCCTAGCCTATGGTCTGGTGATGCATCCCAGCTCTTACATCCGGAACGGCTGGAACCTGCTGGACTTTGTCATTGTCATTGTCGGGTAAGATATTATCCAGATGTTGGAACGCTTCTGGAGACTGCAGATCCACTGAAATCTTTGAGAAAAGCAAATTTGTTCAGAGATAAAATTTTGATGCGTCTGTCACCTGCTACACTGCAGCTGCAGGGCGTCATCCTCAATGTTGTTACTCTGTGGGACACCAACATGACTGGACGTCCCCGGATGATGATGACAGTCCTGATGACAAAGCTTGTCGTCATGGTAATGAAGCTAGAGGATGCCTTGCTCCAGTTTGGAGTCAGAGAGAAAGAAATGTGGGACATAGATGATTTTAAAAGTCCTGGTTTAGATCTGATTAGGTTTCTGTCCGATAAGAGTTCAGTCAGAATGTTCTTCCCCTCATCCTCCTTTCTCTTCTTCTCTTTCTGAATATGGAAGTAAAACAGAACCTAAAGTAACCGTATGCGGTCTGAGAGCCAGGCCGGACCCCACCTGGTCCCTATACGGTCTGAGAGCCAGGCCGGACCCCACCTGGTCCCTATACGGTCTGAGAGCCAGGCCGGACCCCACCTGGTCCCTATACGGTCTGAGAGCCAGGCCGGACCCCACCTGGTCCCTATACGGTCTGAGAGCCAGGCCGGACCCCACCTGGTCCCTATACGGTCTGAGAGCCAGGCCGGACCCCACCTGGTCCCTATACGGTCTGAGAGCCAGGCCGGACCCCACCTTGTCCCTATACGGTCTGAGAGCCAGGCCGGACCCCACCTGGTCCCTATACGGTCTGAGAGCCAGGCCGGACCCCACCTGGTCCCTATACGGTCTGAGAGCCAGGTCGGTCCACATGTGGTCCCTATACGGTCTGAGAGCCAGGCCGGACCCCACCTGGTCCGTATGCGGTCTGAGAGCCAGGCCGGACCCCACCTGGTCCGTATGCGGTCTGAGAGCCAGGCCGGACCCCACCTGGTCCCTATACGGTCTGAGAGCCAGGCCGGACCCCACCTGGTCCGTATGCGGTCTGAGAGCCAGGCCGGACCCCACCTGGTCCGTATGCGGTCTGAGAGCCAGGCCGGACCCCACCTGGTCCCTATACGGTCTGAGAGCCAGGCCAGACCCAACCTGGTCCGTATGCGGTCTGAGAGCCAGGTCGGTCCCCATGTGGTCCCTGTACGGTCTGAGAGCCAGGCCGGACCCAACCTGGTCCGTATACGGTCTGAGAGCCAGGCCGGACCCCACCTGGTCCCTATACGGTCTGAGAGCCAGGCCGGACCCCACCTGGTCCCTATACGGTCTGAGAGCCAGGTCGGTCCCCATGTGGTCCCTATACGGTCTGAGAGCCAGGCCGGACCCCACCTGGTCCCTATACGGTCTGAGAGCCAGGTCGGTCCCCATGTGGTCCCTATACGGTCTGAGTGCCAGGCCGGACCCCACCTGGTCCGTATGCGGTCTGAGAGCCAGGCCGGACCCCACCTGGTCCGTATACGGTCTGAGAGCCAGGCCGGACCCCACCTGGTCCCTATACGGTCTGAGAGCCAGGTCGGTCCCCATGTGGTCCCTATACGGTCTGAGAGCCAGGCCGGACCCCACCTGGTCCGTATACGGTCTGAGAGCCAGGCCGGTCCCCACCTGGTCCCTATACAGTCTGAGAGCCAGGCCGGACCCCACCTGGTCCCTATACGGTCTGAGAGCCAGGTCGGTCCCCATGTGGTCCCTATACGGTCTGAGAGCCAGGCCGGACCCCACCTGGTCCGTATGCGGTCTGAGAGCCAGGCCGGACCCCACCTGGTCCGTATGCGGTCTGAGAGCCCGGCCGGACCCCACCTGGTCCCTATACGGTCTGAGAGCCAGGCCGGACCCCACCTGGTCCGTATACGGTCTGAGAGCCAGGCCGGACCCCACCTGGTCCGTATGCGGTCTGAGAGCCAGACCGGACCCCACCTGGTCCATATGCGGTCTGAGAGCCAGGCCGGACCCCACCTGGTCCGTATGCAGTCTGAGAGCCAGGTCGGTCCCCATGTGGTCCCTATACGGTCTGAGAGCCAGGCCGGACCCCACCTGGTCCATATACGGTCTGATAGCCAGGCCGGACCCCACCTGGTCCCTATACGGTCTGAGAGCCAGGCCGGACCCCACCTGGTCCCTATACGGTCTGAGAGCCAGGCCGGACCCCACCTGGTCCGTTTGTGGTCTGAGAGCCAGGCCAGACCCCACCTGGTCCCTATACGGTCTGAGAGCCAGGCCAGACCCCACCTGGTCCCTATACGGTCTGAGAGCCAGGCCAGACCCCACCTGGTCCCTATACGGTCTGAGAGCCAGGCCGGACCCCACCTGGTCCGTCTGCGGCCTGAGAGCCAGGCCGGACCCCACCTGGTCCGTATGTGGTCTGAGAGCCAGGCCGGACCCCACCTGGTCCGTCTGCGGCCTGAGAGCCAGGCTGAATTCCATCTGGTCCTGGACTCTGGCCCCCTACACGGTGAGAGATGATGTCTGGTTTTGGCAGTGATGAGAGCGAGTAGGTGGTCATATCAGACGCTAGTTAATGACCTCATCATGTTACACTGAGGGAGCATCTTTATCATCCTACATGAAGCTAAACCACCTGTTCTATCCTTTCTCCCAAAAATCAGTACATGTGTTAAAGTAGTCCTTGGAATGGATAAAGTAAACTGAGTAAAGAAATCATAGGAATTAGTAAAATAGCTAAAAGCTAAAAAGTAACATTGTCATTAATATGGACAAAAAACATAAGGAATCTGGTCCTGATGGATGGATGGATGATGGATGGATGGATGGATGACGGATGGATGGATGGATGACGGATGGATGATGGATGGATAGATGATGAATGGAAGGGGGATGGTGTGTGGATAACTGGATGATGGATGGATGGATGATGAATTGATGGATAGTTGATGGATGAATGGATGGATGGGCAGATGGATGGATGGATGATGGATGGATGGGTGAATGATGGTGGATGATGGATGGATGGATAGATGGATGGGTGGATGATCGATGGATGGTGGATGATGGATAGATGGATGAATGGATGATGGATGGATGATGGATGGATAGATGATGGTTGATGGAAGGATGATGGATAGATAAATGGATGGATGGATGGATGGATGGATGGATGATGGATGGACAGATGATGGATGATTGATGGATGATGGATGGATAGATGATAGATGATGGAAGGATGATGGATGGATGGATGATGAAGAGAAGGATGGATGGATGGATGGATGGCTGGATGATGGATGGATAGATGATGGATGATGGATGGATAGATGATGGATGATGGAAGGATGATGGATAGATGGATGGATGGATGATTGATGGATGGATGGATAGATGATAAATGATGGAAGGATGATGGATGCATGGATGGATGGATGGATGGATGGATGGATGATGAAGAGATGGATGGATGATGGATGGATGGATGGATGGATGGCTGGATGATGGATGGATAGATGATGGATGATGGATGGATAGATGATGGATGATGGATAGATGATGAATGATGGATGGATGATGGATGTATGGATGGATAGATGATAAATGATGGAAGGATGATGGATGCATGGATGGATGGATGGATGGATGATGGATGGATAGATGATGGATGATGGCTGGATCATGGATGGATAGATGATGAATGATGGATGGATCATGGATGGATGATGGATTGATAGATCATGGATGATGGAAGGAAAATGGATGGATGGATTGATGGATGGATGGATGGATGGATGATGGATGGATGGATGATGGATGGATGATGGATGGATGGATTGGTGGATGATGGATGGATGGATGGTGGATGATGGATGGATAGATGATGGATGGATGATGGATGGAAGGATGATGAATGATGGATGGATGGATGGTGGATGATGGATGGATGGATGGATGATGGATGGATGTATGGATGGATGCATGGATGATGGATGGATGGTGGATGATGGATGGATGGATAGGTGGATGATCGATGGATGATGGATGATGGATGGATGGATGGATGGATGGGTGGATGATGGATGGATGGTGGATGATGGATGGATGGATGGAGTGATGGGTGGATGATGGATGATGGATGGATGGATGGTGAATGATGGATGGATGGATGGATGGGTGGATGATCGATGGATGGTGGATGATGGATGGATGGATGGATGGGTGAATGATGTATGGATGGTGGATGATGGATGGATGGTTGGCTGGATGATGGATGGATAGATGATGGATGATGGATAGATGATGGATGGATGGATGGCTGGATGATGGATGGATAGATGATGGATGATGGATAGATGGATGGATGGATGGATGATGGATGATTGATGATTGATGGATGAAAGATGGATAGATGATAGATGGTGGATGGATGATGGATGTATGGATGGATAGATGATAAATGATGGAAGGATGATGGATGCATGGATGGATGGATGGATGGATGGATGATGGATAGATGATGGATGAATGATGGATGGATGGATGGATGGATGGATGATGGATTGACAGATCATGGATGATGAAAGGAAAATGGATGGATGGATGGATGGATGGATGATGGATGGATGGATTGGTGGATGATGGATGGATGGATGGTGGATGATGGATGGATAGATGATGGATGGATGATGGATGGATGGATGATGGATGATGGATGGATGATGGATGGATGGATTGGTGGATGATGGATGGATGGATGGTGGATGATGGATGGATGGATGGATGGATGGATGGGTGGATGATGGATGGATGGTGGATGATGGATGAGTGGATGGATGATGGATGGATGGATGGATGGATGGATGGATGCGTGGATGATGGATGAATGGATGGATGATGGATGGATGGATGGATGGATGCGTGGATGATGGATGAATGGATGGATGATGGATGGATGGATGGATGGATGCGTGGATGATGGATGGATGGTGGATGATGGATGGATGGATGGGTGGATGATCGATGGATGGTGGATGATGGATGGATGGATGGATGGATGGATGGGTGGATGATGGATGGATGGATGGATGGGTGGATGATGGATGATGGATGGATGGATGGTGGATGATGGATGGATGGATGGATGGGTGGATGATCGATGGATGGATGGATGATGGATGGATGGATGGATGGGTGAATGATGTATGGATGGTGGATGATGGATAGATGATGGATGATGGAAGGATGATGGATAGATGGATGGATGGATGGATGATGGATGATTGATGATTGATGGATGAAAGATGGATAGATGATGGATGATGGATGGATGATGGATGGATGATGGATGTATGGATGGATAGATGATAAATGATGGAAGGATGATGGATGCATGGATGGATGGATGGATGATGGATGGATGATGGATGAATGATGGATGGATGGATGGATGGATGATGGATGGATGGATGGATGATGGATGATGGATGGATGATGGATGGATGGATTGGTGGATGATGGATGGATGATGGATGGATGGATGGTGGATGATGGATAGATGATGGATGATGGATGGAATGGATGGAAGGATGATGAATGATGGATGGATGGATGATGGGTGGATGGATAGATGGATGGATGGATGATGGATGATTGATGATTGATGGATGAAAGATGGATAGATGATGGATGATGGATGGATGATGGATGGATGATGGATGTATGGATGGATAGATGATAAATGATGGAAGGATGATGGATGCATGGATGGATGGATGGATGGATGATGGATGGATGATGGATGAATGATGGATGGATGGATGGATGGATGGATGGATGGATGGATGATGGATGATGGATGATGGATGGATGATGGATGATGGATGGATGGATTGGTGGATGATGGATGGATGGATGGTGGATGATGGATAGATGATGGATGATGGATGGAAGGATGATGAATGATGGATGGATGGATGATGGATGGATGGATGATGGATGGATGGATGGATGGATGGGTGGATGATGGATGGATGGTGGATGATGGAGGCATGGTGGATGATGGATGGATGGATGGTGGATGATGGATGGATGGATAGTGGATGATGGATGGATGGGTGGATGATCGATGGATGGTGGCTGATGGATGGATGGATGGATGATGGATGGATGGATGGATGGATGGGTGGATGATGGATGGATGGTGGATGATGGATGGATGGATGGATGGGTGGATGATCGATGGATGGTGGATGATGGATGGATGGATGGATGGGTGGATGATCAATGGATGGTGGATGATGGATGGATTGATGGATGGATGGTGGATGATGGACGGATGGATGGATGGATGGATGGATGGGTATATGGTGGATGATGGATGGATGGATGGATGGATGGATGGATGGGTGGATGATGTATGGATTATGGATGATGGATGGATGGATGGATGGATGGATGGGTGGATGATCGATGGATGGATGGATGATGGATGGATGGATGGATGATGGATGGATGGTGGATGATGGATGGATGGATGGATGGTGGATGGATGGATGGATGGGTGTATGATGGTGGATGATGGATGGATGGATAGATGGATGGGTGGATGATCGATGGATGGTGGATGATGGATAGATGGATGAATGGATGATGGATGGATAGATGATGGTTGATGGAAGGATAAGGGATAGATAAATGGATGGATGGATGGATGGATGGATGGATGGATGGATGGATGGTGGATGATGGATAGATGATGGATGATTGATGGATGAAAGATGGATAGATGATGGATGATGGATGGATGATGGATGGATGATGGATGTATGGATGGATAGATGATAAATGATGGAAGGATGATGGATGCATGGATGGATGGATGGATGGATGATGGATGGATAGATGATGGATGATGGATGGATGGTGGATGATGGATGGATGGATGGATGGGTGGATGATCGATGGATGGTGGATGATGGATAGATGATGGATAATGGATGGAAAGATGATGAATGATGGATGGATGGATGATGGATGGATGGATAGATGGATGGGTGGATGATCGATGGATGGTGGATGATGGATAGATGGATGAATGGATGATGGATGGATAGATGATGGTTGATGGAAGGATAAGGGATAGATAAATGGATGGATGGATGGATGGATGGATGGATGGATGGATGGATTGTGGATGATGGATGGATGATGGATGGATGGATGGTGGATGATGGATAGATGATGGATGATTGATGGATGAAAGATGGATAGATGATGGATGATGGATGGATGATGGATGGATGATGGATGTATGGATGGATAGATGATAAATGATGGAAGGATGATGGATGCATGGATTGATGGATTGATGGATGATGGATGAATGATGGATGGATGGATGGATGGATGATGGATGGATGGATGATGGATGATGGATGGATGATGGATGATGGATGGATGGATGGATGGATTGGTGGATGATGGATGGATGGATGGTGGATGATGGATAGATGATGGATGATGGATGGATGATGGATGGAAGGATGATTAATGATGGATGGATGGATGATGGATGGATGGATAGATGGATGGGTGGATGATGGATGGATGGATGATGGATGGATGGTGGATGATGGACGGATGGTGGATGATGGATGGATGGATGGATGGATGGTGGATGATGGATGGATGGATGGATGGATGGATGGATGGATAGTGGATGATGGATGGATGGGTGGATGATCGATGGATGGTGGCTGATGGATGGATGGATGGATGGATGGATGGGTGGATGATGGATGGATGGTGGATGATGGATGGATGGATGGGTGGATGATAGATGGATGGTGGATGATGGACGGATGGATGGATGGGTGGTGGATGATGGATGGATTGATGGATGGATGGTGGATGATGGATGGATGGATGGATGGGTGGATGGATGGGTGGATGGTGGATGATGGATGGATGGATGGATGGATGGATGGATGGATGGATGGGTGGATGATGGATGGATGGATGGATGATGGATGGATGGATGGATGGATGGGTGGATGATGGTGGATGATGGATAGATGGATAGATGGATGGGTGGATGATCGATGTATGGTGGATGATGGATAGATGGATGAATGGATGATGGATGGATAGATGATGGTTGATGGAAGGATAAGGGATAGATAAATGGATGGATGGATGGATGGATAGATGGATGGATGGATTGTGGATGATGGATGGATGATGGATGGATGGATGGTGGATGATGGATAGATGATGGATGATGGATGGATGATGGATGTAAGGATGATGAATGATGGATGGATGGATGATTGATGATTGATGGATGAAAGATGGATAGATGATGGATGATGGATGGATGATGGATGGATGATGGATGTATGGATGGATAGATGATAAATGATGGAAGGATGATGGATGCATGGATTGATGGATGGATGGATGATGGATGAATGATGGATGGATGGATGGATGGATGGATGGATGATGGATGGATGGATGATGGATGATGGATGGATGGATTGGTGGATGATGGATGGATGATGGATGGATGGATGGTGGATGATGGATAGATGATGGATGATGGATGGATGATGGATGGAAAGATGATGAATGATGGATGGATGGATGATGGATGGATGGATAGATGGATGGGTGGATGATGGATGGTGGATGATGGATGGATGGATGGATGGATGGGTGGATGATGGATGGATGGTGGATGATGGATGGATGGTGGATGATGGATGGATGGATGGATGGATGGTGGATGATGGATGGATGGATGGATGGATAGTGGATGATGGATGGATGGATGGATGGATGGGTGGATGA